>NC_090928.1:876901030-877204060 GCF_040938575.1 Ambystoma mexicanum | reverse complement strand
ACCCCTCCATCCCCACAAATTACAGGCCCATCATAACTGTTCCCTTCCTGCTAAAAATTCTCGATAGAGTTGCCTACCTGCAAATTCAGCATTACCTAGAGTCTAACCAATTACTCAGATTGCGTCAGTCTGGCTTCCGGCCTCAGCATGGAACAGAAACTGCCCTTGTTGACCTAAAAAGTCAGATTGATGAAATTAAAGATAAGGGCAAGGCTGCCATCCTACTCCTCTTAGATCTCTCAGCGGCCTTCGAACTGGTTGACCACAAAATACTCTGTAACCACCTCTCCTCTGCCACCCACTTCTCCCCCTCTGCTGTCACATGGATACAGTCCTTCCTAGCTAACAGAACTATGAGGGTCTTCTCCCTGGAGGCAGCAGCAGACCCTATCCCTATTTCCTGTGGTGTCCCACAAGGATCATGTGTTTCACCCACCCTTTACAATATCTTTACAAAACCCCTCTTTGATAAACTGGAACGTCTGGGTGTCACCTATACAAACTACGCAGATGACACCCAGATACTCCTCACTATTTCGGGCAACTACGATATTGATGTAGCCAGGATCAATGAAATCTTCTCCGTCATTCAGGCTTGGATGGCCACACATGGCCTCTGCCTCAATGACGAGAAGACCGAACTGCTCATTGTTGGCTCGCCGAACAACCTACAAAAATTAAGTCCCAACTACTCTAACATCATAATCGATGGCAACACCATCCCGGTCGCCAAAAATGTGAAAACACTTGGCTTCTATCTTGATGCCAACGTTAACTTCACTAAACAAATTAACGCAACCGCCTCAGCCACGGCATATACCGGAAAACTCATCAGAGCCTGTAGACCGTTTCTCTCCCCTAACAGTTGCCTCATACTAGCCAGAGCCCTTATACAATTGAAATTAGATTACTGCAATAGTCTCTACTTAGGTGCCAACCAAGCGATAATTAACAAGCTCCAAGTCCTTCAAAATAATGCACTATGGGCAGCGCTAAATATCCCCAGACTTGAGCACATCTCGGCCACCAGAACCACATGCAGATGGCTCACCATCCAACATAAAATCGACCTAAAAACACTCTCCCTGACGTATAAAGCTCTCAATAATCTAGCACCCCCATACCTGACCAACAAACTCACTATGAAACCCTTCATTAGAACCACAAGATCCTCCAACACCTTATGCCTAACAGTGCCTAGATTTAACTCTAAAAGAGCGGGAGGCTCGAGCTTTGCTGTCCTCGCCCCCCAACTTTGGAACTCCCTGCCACTGAGCATCAAATCATCCAATTCCTTCCAGTCATTCAGGAAACTTGTCACCGGGTGGCTTCTGACCCAGATATATACTGTATTGTCCGTTCATGCCTCACTTATTTCACTATTGGGTGCTTTCACCCCCACTGCCTGTATATAACTGCTATTTAAAATTGTTCTAGCATCACTGCCTATTACCATGTACTGCACCTTGTAACCTTGTGTGCCTTGTAACCTGTACTAAGCGCCCCTATACTCCTGGGTCCGGAGCGCTATAGAAATAAAATAAACAAACAAAACAAACAAACTTGCTACAGACCACTTAGGTAAGACACTAGACCACACCTCTTCTATTATGCATCTAGGCTAGATACAGCCCCATTGATCATTCCATTATCTGTTTGAACAGGAATGACCATGTCTGTTTAAGATGAAGGTTCCATCTTCCTGAAGTGTACTTGGACACTTCTACACCTCAAGCCACTGTGCTTCGTGGACCCGGTAAGCACCGGCATCCCCTTTCTTTTTAGTATTAATCTACATATCTACTGATAGACTGTTCGACCAACCATTTCCTGACATACTTTCCGTCTGTTTTATTCCAACAGACTATGTAGGATACCCCTCTCCCAAGAAACCTTTGTCCCAATGAAGGCCTACACCACTAGAGCACACCTAGCTCATCACAAAATGTCAAAAACACTGTCGTGTTGACATGGTATATATGTTGTTGTTCAATCCTTGATTGTGCCCACACTGAATGGGCTTTGTATCAGATTATGACTCCACTAAACTCTCTAGCTTCCTTCGCAAGGAACCTTTAGAGAGTGTTCAAACACAAGAATTTGGTTTTTCAAATATTGACCTTTTGAACTATTTAACTCAGATACTATACTCTGTATGTCGTAAATATCGAATATCCCTATGTTTCTAAGAATTCAAGTGTATTGTTGACACTTACTGCACTCAAAATAAATTTGAACTGCAGTTTACAGATTTTGTGTCCATCAAAACATAAGGGGACAGACCCAGGATTGAGTTGTTCGTTTTTCAACAGGTAGATCTCCATGACCTTGCTCACTTGCATTTTTTGATCTCATTGAATCTGATACAGCATAATCCAATCTACAATGTACAGTGATCCTATTTTAACTTAACTAGGCATTTCCTTAGAAAATGTCACACTGTCTGAGTGGATTTTCTCCCCCTGCACAAGGGTAATTGTATTGTATTGTAGTCGTCATTTATGTAGCACCTTCTCCCATTTGTATGGCCTCAACGCGCTTTTTGGTATGATCGCCCTCAGGGGCTGAAGTTCAGGCATGAGAAAAGTTCTAAGAGGAAACTTAAGATGCAGGTGTGCATTTTGCCACAATTATGAATTAGGAAGGCTGACTAAGCTCCACTAAGCAGTCCAAGAGGTCAGGAACTTGGGTAGTTGCTGAGGGTAGTAGTGCAGGAGACTCAATGTGTACCCATCTAGACCAAATTTTGTCATGAGTTGTCGCTGTGTTCTAATGTCAGAAGTGTTGATGCAAGTCTTGCGTTTCAGTACGAAAAGTTATGTGACTACCTAGAATTAATTTTTCATAGCCGTAGCTGCATTTTAGAGTGCGTGGATGGAAAGCGACAGATGTCCATAGAAGTGGTGCGCTTATACATACCTTAAATTCGGAACAAGATTATCTTCGATGTCGCTGTGTCTGTCTCCCGCCAAGTCTGCCAGAACGATCGGCTGTTTGTCCTAGAGCATCTTCTAGTAGGGGCAGACATGCTACTGTAGAGGAGCCGCTGCATGCCTCTGCAGGAAACCCTGCCCCCTACCTCCCATATGTTGGAGACCTGAGATTGTGCCGTGTTTGACACCAGCAGTAGTGTCAATACCGCAGTGTGTGTTTCAGAGAAGATACCCATTGAGACAACCCTACCAAATGTATCCCCAAAAGGATGACATCTTGAGGGAGGAACTCCCTGAAGGAATATGAGAAGGAGTAGAGAAAAGAAGGAAGTGATTTCACAAAAGAGTACGAACAACATCCTGAGAAACTGGCTGAAGAATACGTATAGATCCTGAAGAGACTAATGACGAAGAAAAGAATCAAGTGAACCTTTAAATGTGAAAAAGAAGATTCCATGTGCACATAGTGCTGCATAAACTCAACCATTCAATAAAAAGTAGACAAAGTCATCATAGAAGCTAGCTATACATAGGGAATAGAGCACAGGCGAAGCCGCCATTGTATAGAAGCTTGACATTGGTATCATGAATTTAGTATGCCAGGACCCATGAAGCGGCAAGGGAAAACTGTGTCGCAGCAAAAATAAGAAGAATTGTGAAGCTGCATGGCTAGGTTGTCGGGCCTGGAGTTAAGACTGAAGCATCCAAGGTCATCTATCTATTCTGGAAAGGAGCGAACGTGTGAAGAATGAATTATCCCATGTTAAGGTACAAAGAAATAACACCAAGAGTACCAGGTTTAATTCATTTAAAGCATTTAAAACCTGCAAAATGGACCAAATTGTGGTCTCCTGTCACATAAGCCAAGGATGAAAATAGAGTTCGAACTTGGAGTCCCAAAGCACAATAGTGAGTGCTCTCATGTATTCTGAAGACAAGAATACTTTGCAAGGCCATGTTCAAAGACAATCTTCATGGCACAAGGCATGGGTGATGAGAAATGATGGGCTAATTGCGTAGGGAGCTAGTGTCATGCCCCATATCCTTGCACTTGGGTCTGGGCTTACGTGCTGCTAAGTGAACTGAATGTTCCAAACCTGGCACAATTGTGCCAACCAATTGTAGTGGTACATATAACGAAGGACCTTATAGTTTTAAAACCAATGAGAAACTGTGAATCTAATGTTTCAGAAGATTACATGTTTTAGAGGTAGGCATATGTAGTTCATCTGACAGTGGGCAGCCAATCACAATCCTAGTTCCTATAGAAAGTATATTTAGATATTCTCCTTAAACCAATCCCAACCCTTGATAGGTTTTTCATTATTACCAATCACCTCTGATGTATTTTTGATATAAAAGCTATGATATGTGTGAAGATCGCTGAGAGAACCTGAGCATACATCTGTTGATGTTCGTTGTAAAAATCCATTTTAGATCATTGTTAATACAACAGTACTTTGCCATCTTCATGAGTTGCTTCAGTTATTTGGATTTGGAGTTATTCTGTGTGATCCCATCCATTAAATATGCACATTCCTAAAGGGCCCTAAACTCATTACCACAGAAAGGACCAGGATAACGGGATTCTCCAAGTTCAATAGGTAAGAAAATTCACAAGCTGGGCCCATCTCCGAAAAACCTACTGGATTGATCATCAGGTGCCTAATAACCTATATAATTGCCTATATGTGTTATTCTACTGGCACTCACATGACAGGTGGCTAGCCTGGTTCATCCCCAAGTCACTATCTATAACAATGTTGCAGTGTGATGGTCTTACCATTGGTTCTTGCCAATTGCTAGCCACTCCAAGGATATTAAACTGTGATTGGCTAGAGCTGACTTCCCCAGGCCTGAGATCAGCAAAGGTTCTCAGCTCTTGGTGTACCTTCTCAAGGTAATAATAACAACTACGTGTCTGCATTGTAACTTGTGTGTACCATCTTAGTCTATGAGAGTGCTCTTTTGCTCTGTGCAACACTTGTCTCACATTGTAACATCTTTGTTGCAAGCTTCTGTCTGGCGACGTGAGATTGGCTCCCTTTCCCAGCACTGGTTGCTGTCTATTGTCTGGACGGCAAGGGCACGTGTTTCGGAGACCATGATTTGGAGCTGTGCAGCTCTGAATTATGAATCATTATTGCATTTATTGCAGCTGGTGTTACTGTCTTTCAGGGAATGGAATGTCATTTGTATCTGGTGGCCCTGGCAGTGGGTGCTGTCTCACACGTTTGTTCTTGCCAAGCCTGAAAACAACTCAGCTCAGCTCTTGCTGAGAGGCTTGTAGCATGCTGCAATTTTCCTAAACCATTATGCGGCTCCTACAGTGTCCATGCAATTCTATATTCCACATACGTTAGTCACATTTGGCTCTTTCAGGTCCCATAGGTGCTCCTGCACTTCCATATGGTTATTTGCTTATAAGCATCTGCAAGCTTTACTCAGGGTCTCTTGCTTCTTGCAGTTTCTGCATTGCTGCATTTAGCTAATGGCAAAATAATACAGCAATAACAATATGTATATGACTCTGTCCTCTATCTATAGAACTATATGCTCAGTGTATTCAAGTGCATGTTTATGTCCTGAAGTGCAGATGGCACGTGTGCTTCATGTCTAATGCAGCTAAGTGATGGTGTCTCTAATGATGTCAGTAACTTGGCTTCTTGGGTAGTCAATACTGTCAATTGAGGTATCTATGGTTGCAGCCTGGGGCTCCTCATTCACTCTTGGGTTAAATTGTACCGCACCTGGCCTGTAGGGCTTTCTGAGGGGGTACCTCTCGACATAGGGGTCTATCATTGGAGCACTAAGAATTGGTCCGAAATAGTATGGGTGTTCACAGTGCCTCCTGGCCTTCTTCTGTGTCATATATCTTATAGGAGGGACGGGAGGGGGCAAACTTCCTCATCCCTCTTCAAGGGCCCAGTTGAACCTGGAATGGTCAGTCAGAGAGGAATGAGGTCAACTTGTCCAATGCCAAGTCTGTGATGCAAAGGGGACACAGAGCCGATTTATAAGGGTGGCATGATTGAAAGTATCAAAGGCAGAGGAAAGTTCAAAAAGGATGAGAACAGAAGGAGAGTTGGAATCAAGATATGGGAGCAAGTCTTCACAGGTGTTCAGGAGTGCAGTTTCCATGTCTCTGGCTACTCTGAAGCCATAATGGTGGTCATGGACACAAAAAACGGATTCAGGGAATCCGCAGAAAACAACAGAAAAAAAAACAACAGCACAAAATGCAGAGTTTGGCACGAACAAAAAAAAGAAAAGAAAAAATGTCAAATATGGGGAGCAGGAGTTGTGGGGGTGTTCCCTGCTTCCTTTGTCCAACAATAATATAATTTGGGGTGGCAGGGGTGTCCCCCACATCCATAAAAGAAAGTGTGGTACAAATAATATTTTTTTTAAAGAAAAGGGGCCTGCAGCGGAAGTCCCACCTCTAAATTGGTAGGCGGAACTCACGTTGCAGGGCGAGCATAGGAGTCAAGGAGCACAGGTAATTACAGCATCATAGGTGAGTTTGGAAGTGTTATATGTTAGGGGGTGAATGGAGGGGGGATGGCGGGCAGTTGCAATGTGCGTGATTTTTTCCTTTACAAAAAATTTGAATTTGTGATTTTCGATTCAAAATGTTCTTAAAAAACAAATTAATCACGTATATGCCAGATTCAGAGGAGTGGATCAGCTGGGAGATGACCAGCTTCTTGAAGAGTTCGCCCAGTACGGGGGTAATGGAGATAGGGTGGTAGTTAGCTGTGCAGGAGGGGTCTGCTGAAGGAGACAGTGCCCAAGAGAGTGCTCGAGGAGTAGCAGGAAGGAGCCAGTGGCAAAGGAATGATTGCAGTAATCAAACAAGGCTGGAACAAGGGAGGCAATGGTGTTCTTGATAGTTCTGGAGGAGCAGGGGAGCCCCTGTTTGGAGAGACCTTCATAGAGAGGACTTGTTCAGAGACCTCATCCAGTAGTATGGGCGAGAAAGAGGAGAGTAGAAGGGAAAGGGAGAGGTGGGAGGGGTGGACTGAGAGCGGATGAGGGAAAAGGGAGGGGTGTTTAGGAGAGTGAGGGCTGCATGTCCTGAGTTTTGATTATGAAGTGAGAGGCCAGTGCAGTATAGATAGTCAGGGATGGCAGAAGAGAAGTGGAGACTGCAGTAGGATTGGCGATTTCCTTGCAGATTTTGAACAGTTCAGCCATGTTGTTAGTGGCGGCAGAGATGCCGGCTTGGATATAGGCCTTCTTCTTCGAGTGGATGGAGAGTCCGGATTGTCTTTGGAGCGGGTGGCAGGCCAGTCTGTCAGAGGATTTACTCAAAGCCTGTCACTTCCACTCAGCAACTCTGCACTTGCGTTTCAGGGAGGCTATGTTGGAATCATACCAGTTGTTGGGCTTGGAGGCAGGCTTCATGCAGATCCTCATGACAGAGTGCTGGAGATGGGGAGGTGAAGGTTAGCAAGGGCTGTATCAGTGTGAGAGTCAGTGGCCAGAGTGGGAGGGGAATGAAAGTGGTGTCAAAAGCAGCAACTGACACTTGCTTCATTGATCGAATGACGGAGAGACTGGCATTGTGGGCAGAGGGGAGAGTATGTTCAGACCAGGAGAGAGGTGTAGTGAGAGGGTTGGAGATGGGGATGTCTGCTGAGATGAGAGCATCTAAGGTGTATCAGGCTGAGTGCGTCGGACCAGGGGGAAGAATGGTGAGGGAAAGGGAGTCAAAGAGGCTCTGAAGAGTCCAGAGGTTGGATCAGGAGAGTCAAGGGGAATATTGAAGTTTCCAAGGAAGATATGCTTAGAGGTAGAGACCAGGAGACAAGAGGTGAGGTCAGACCACTCCGAAAGGAAGAGGGAGACTGGACCGAATGTCCTGTTAATGGTGGCAAGAGTCTGCAAGAAGATTGGCGAGACACCAAGCCTATTGTTGAGACATTCAAAGGAAGAGGCGATCTGAGTCGGTATGATAGCAGCAGGAGCCAATTCAGGGAAAATCAGGCCCACTCCGCCCCCAAACCTGTTAGGCCTGGGCTTTCAGAGCGTTTTTTAGCCCTCCGGTAGGAGTGTGTCAAAAATAGTGACAGAGTTGGCAGTGAGCCACGTCTCTGTGAGAGCGAGGACGTCAAGGTTGAAGTCTACACCTGTCTGTGGTGACAAAGACGGATGATGGGTGGCATAAGGTGGAGCAGCAGGAGAAGGGAGAAAGTTGATGAGAGACAGAAGACACCTATCAAGAAGAAGGAGGTTGGGCTGAGAGCACTGGACCATGACAGTGCCATTCTGGTAGACATTAATGAGGCCCCTAGAGGATGGGAAATATGCCAAGAGTACTTCCCATTGGGTTCAACCATTAATGGGTCAAGAGGAGAAAGGTGAGAGGACTGAGACCATATGGGGAATCCAAAGGTCTGGAGAGGGAAAGACAAAGAGAATGTCAGTGACAGGCAGTCTGGAAGAAGCATTGCCATAGGTGTCAGCGATGGGCAGGCTGAATTGGAGACCAGGTGATCTTTCTAGAACCTTTTCCTTCCAGGCTTCAAAAGAGAGATAGGATAGGTGATAGAGTAACAGAGTAGATAGGGGAGTTTTAAAGCACCCTGTTGGGAGAGAGCAGAGAGATGGAATGGGGAGAAAGAGAGGGATGGTGAAACTGCACAATGCACAAAAAACTCACCAGGTGGCCTAGCAGCAAGCCAGGTGTGGACGAATCAGGCACACGAGAAAGGAAGTCCAGACCAGTGAAAAGAGTCATGCGGCAGGCGGACTGCAAGTTCTATGACAAGGCTAAGAGACTTGATCCTTTGTCAGCCTTCCTTCGTCGAGCCGCCAAAGGAAGGGAGCGGGGGCGACACTTCTGCTCCAGGTGTGGTTACTGATGGCAAATGATTGTGCACCCTCTCAACAGGAGCCTCAATATGTAGTGAGTAGCTTCTGCTCTCTTCCTACCGATTCCACCCTGCAGAGCCTCTGGAGGGAGTAGCAATTCACAACCAATTCTGGCGTTCCTCATCCATTCGCCAGAGTTTTGGCAAGTTTCCCCAGAGCTGTCCAGCGCATCCCAGGCCCCCTCTTGATATTTCCAGCTGCTAGTTATTCTCCCGCCCAGTGCCACTTCACTGCAGACACTACCTTTCCAGGCACGGAGTGCCACCCCAGCCTGCTCGGGGGAGTTCAATCTGCTGACCCTGACTTTTCACCAGGTGTAGGTGTCCAGGGCCTCTTCTGTTTCCACCACCTCCGCGTTCGGGCACTTATGGTGACCCGATCTGCACCCAGTGGCGGTGAGGTACCATCCTGAAGTGGGGCTCCATGTCCTGCTCCCCTCAAGTCCTCTACAGGGATATGGGGGAAGTAACCTGCCAATTCCTATATCGGTAATGCATCAGTGCAAGTGTCTCTGGTACGGCACCATCTCATTATTTGTTTTTGTTACTACATACTTTTCCTACTATGAAAAGTAGCATCACTTTCTACCATTGCACTGTAATCAAGCTTTTCTTTTATGTCTTGGTGCAGCAATGGCATGCGATGCATGTTTTTTACGGGTTTTCCAGTGCACAATTGGAGCGTACTGAAAAAAACCTGCGCTGTACATTGCACAATCAATTATTTCAATTAATAATCAAGGAGGAACAATATTTTATAATTGATAGGGAACCACAGCTCATGTATCCTGCAGCTTCATAGGTGAGGGACCTAACTTCTGACCCACCAATGTTCTGACAATGTTGCCTGGATGACTGCATAGAAACCTACATTTAATCCAAGATGCCTGCATGGATTGTGGACACAGCATGTATGTGCAGGTGCTTTCAATTCACAAGAAGAAACATTCTCTTCTGCAAAACAAAATTGAAACTAAGAAAACAAAACTTAACCTTGACTCCCCCCCTCCAACCATCACCCCAACTATAGAACCACAAGTTGCCCTCAAACTTACGTTCACGCCTCTGGCCACACATGAAACTATCAATATTATCAAAGGTTTAAAACCATTGAGATGTAAAGGCGACACATGTCCCGCTACCCTTATCAAAGAATGTACCAACGAGCTGCCACCTTTCATCACCACACTCATCCACAGTTCATTTGCCTCCAGCTCAGTACCAGTTGACCTAAAAGATGCTTGAGTACTACCATTGTTATAAAAAACACTTTGGACTCTAATATTGCAACCAATGTCAGACCTATCACTAGAGTACCATTCTTACTAAAAATCCTTGACTGTGTAGCCTATTTATAGATAAATATATTTGCTGGAATCTAACAATCTTCTAGGCCTGAGACAATCTGGTTTCAGACCGGGCCATGGCACAGAAACAGCGATTTTAGACTTAAAAATACAAATGGACCAGTTTAAGGACAGAGGAGACTTGTGTATCCTCCTCCTGCTAGACCTATCCGCACCTATCTGCAGCTTTCGATTTGGTTAACCGTAAAATATTGTGCCATCATCTAGAAACAGCTGTTAATTTCTCGCTGAAAGCCATCAAATTGATTGAATCCTTTCTTTCCAATCGCACCATGAGGGTCTTCTCTGCCTCATCAGCAGCCACACCAGCACCAGTAACATGTGGAGTACCGCAAGGCTCATGTGTGTCGCCCGCATTATACAATGCCTTCACAAAGCTCCTATTTCACAAGTTAGACAAAATGGGTGTCACGTATACAAATAATGCGGATGACATCCAAATCCAGGCTTGATGGCCCAAAATGAGTTATGCCTTAATGATGACAAGACTGAGCTTATCTTAATCCGGGGCAAGTCTAAGCTAAACAACCTATCATAACAATACAAATCCTTTTGCATTGATGGCAATACCATCAACGTTGCTAGCGAAATAACTCTTGGGGTCTACATTGACTCTTTACTCACCTTAACAAGAAAGGTCAATGCTATTGTTTTTTCTGCTGCCTAAACCTCTAAACTAATTAGAGCCAGCAGACCCTTCATTTCGGCAGACAATAGTATTACCTTGGTAAGAGCACTGATCCTTTCTAGGATTGATTACTGTAATTCTCTTTTTGCTGGATACAATACTAGAAACATCAGAAAACTCCAAATAGTACAAAATAATGCTATTAGAGCTGCCTTGAGTATACCTAAAAATGAACATATATTCAACCGGACGTCACATTCACTGGCTGCCAGTCCAAGACAGGATCACATTTAAAATCCTTTCTCTCACCCACAAATGTCTCTCTAACAACGTACCTGCATACCTTAGCAACCAAATTGGCAAAACCTAATCTAATAGACCCACATGGGCCACATACTCTAACCTCATTGTTACACCAAGGTTCGGGAGACAGAAATCAGGTGGCTCTAGCTTCTCTGTGATTTCGGTTAAACTGTGGAACACTCTGCCCATATCACTGAGAAACGACACCTCCCTATGGTCATTCTGGAAAAAACGTAAAAACCTGACTCTTCAATTTAGATTCCCAGCAATAGACACTGGCCCAAGCCCAGATGGCCTACTCCACACCAAGTGCCAACCCTCATAAAAACGATAACCATGCAATTCCAATAACGTACTAGAACCTGTAACCCAAAGTATCATATGCTGTGCCTGACTTGAATTCATGATGTGCCATAACTGTTCATTTTGACTCACTAGAGCCTCATACTTCTCTGTATTGCTTGCCTGATATGTAGATTTGTATACTTGTATGATGCAAATACAAGATGTAATTCATTTGTAAATGAAGAAGCTAACCTCCTGCCTGATATGTAGATATGAATACTTGTATGATGCGAATATGTGATGTAATTCATCTGTAAATGAAGAAGCTCGCCTCTATAACCAATTTCTTAAGTTTCAGCGCCTAGATGCCTCTGGGCTATGTGCGCTTTATAAATGTACAAATAAAATAAAATAAATAAAATAAATATAGGTGCTCATTTGGAGCCCTGCAGAAAAGGGCCGTGGCAGTAATCTACAGTAATCTACAGCATAAAAGACTTGCGTATAGCGATTAGACTGTAGATTACCACTAAAGCCCATTTTCATGGATTATATGGTACCTCCTGCCTTCCTCTCCCCCATACAAATACTTCAGCATTTATGTCTGCATGTATTTTCATGCTGGCGCAAATGCTGTGGATCTGTATTGATTCAGATAGCTTTTTGCACAAGAAGAAAGCAGACGGACACCATAGGCGCCCATTGTAAATGCTGCCTGCCACGGCAGGCAGCGTTCACTCAATTTGTTGGCTGTGTCCCGTCTACATTGAAGTATAAATGTAATGGGTCCCTGCCATCAAATTACACAGAAATCGAATATGAGCTCCACGGTGATGAAATTATAGCCAGCCGCCCGATACGACTGTACTTTTGGCAGGTATTTATTGTGTCCAACATTGTGATACATGTTGATGAAATAACAATTTCAGGCAATAAAAAAGAACAATATCCCCAAATGCCTCTCCCAGGCACAGTAAGCCCGATATCCTTTTACTCTGATTATTGGCAAAGATCAGCATTTCAAAATAGAGTCTGACACTAATTATCATTTTTTAACAGTTTCCAAAGATTTATTATAATTCATGTATTTATTGAATATTGACTCACAACAGCAATGTTTTTTGATGTGAACTTGAATTTTGGTTTTAGAAACAATTACTTGTCTAATTGTATTACCTTTTTTAAAAAGTCTCTATTTGTTTCAGGCATCCTTGTTTCATCAACCGTTCTTCACAGTGCTGTAAGTATGTGTCCAGTTCACTAAGAATTCAGTGTGACAAACCAACTCGACTATGTGACAAACTTTTTGATATAATCTATCAATAACTTTGTGCCAATAACATCATTTTACAGTCGTATTTTCCATAAATGTGATGGTTGAGTGCTAATGATTGATAGTTGTAGGGGGGTTTTGTAATTCTTGTGGATTCCAGTCCAGCCGCATTAACCAGCCCAAACCAGAAATTAACATTACACATGCATTTTAATCCTTGATTAGAAGTTTTGGAAGCCACCATACACAAAGTTCAAAGTCGTAGAAGGTCGAGGTTTCTGAGGGTACAAATGTTCTTGAAACTTAATGTGCATGTATTTCGAAATGAAACGTATTAACAGTGTGATCATTTGGTAGTGATTCAATGCTGATCGTTTGATGTTATTTCCTTCTCCATGTAGAATGTTTGTGTACAGCAGCTGTGCCCAAGATGCCAAAATCCTTTTTTGAGGAATTTGTCTCAGATGTTCAATTTTTCATCTAAAGCTATTAATGTCTTAAAGGAAAGTAAATTGTACTCCGTTTGTTGCTAAATGTATTCAACATAAACCCTATTGGAGGATATTATTATTTCAATTAGTCATCGTTCGCACCTAGGGAAGGTTGTTCAGCCAATCAGATGGCTGGAAACACGGGCAAGAACACACAGAGTACTACCCATATTTTTCAGCCACCTGAGGCCCTTCCCTGGGTGCCGCCATCTTCAATGTGGGGAGGAGACAGGGAGCATCTCCATGTTGTCTCCCCGAAGCCCCACCCTCCCCATACCCCCTTCAAGACATCCTGTACCCTTGTGCCAACCTCTTCCTCCCTCCCCACTTAACTGCTGGACTGGAGCTTTGTCCTCCATTCTCAGTGCTCCTTCCTCCCCGCAGCCACCGCATTAGAAAGATAAAAGGGACTAAGTCCCTTTTCTATTTACTATGGTGGCAGCCATCTTGTTTTTTTTTTAAACTGGAGATTGCGCTTGGGCAAGGAGCATGTCTCCTGATAAAATAAAAATCTATATACACCCCGGACTAACTCCAGGGTGTGAATAGCTATCAACCCCACTTAGGCAGGCAAACAGGGCCATTAATGGCCTTAGCCCTCGCCAAGGCTCTTCCTTCACTCAGGCCTAATGAGGCTTGGCCTGGCTGGCCATTACCGGCCCTGTATGCCCCTAAGAGGGGGTGATTGTTGTTGGGGGCCTGCCTCGAATCACCACGCAGGCCCCTGTGTGTGTCGGGAGCACCCGACATGAAACCTCAGGGTGACGCTCACGACACGGACAGAGGAGTGGGGGTCACCCCACCCGCTCTGGATCACCGGAGCAACCCACGTGGCTGGGGGCACCCAGCACACTGCGGCCCCGGCTCTGGGGGTACCCAGACCGGGGTCGCACCAGCAGCCATGGTCACATGGCATCAGTATCCCTAAGGGACGGAGTTGCCCATCAGGGCCCCGTCCTTGGGCCCACAGCACGCGGTGGGGCACCAGCATGGTGCCTGACAGGAACGACACCGGAGCCTTTGTTGGTTTGACTGATGAGCCGGAAACATATCTTTTATTAAGTTGGCCACGTGGCTACTGTCGCATGACCCATTACAACATCCTGGTAGCTACCATGCTCCCAGGAGGGGTGCCATGCAACACTCCACCTTTTTTATAACAACAAAACAAACCCCCCAAACCACAACACAACTACACGCTACTACTAATACCACCACTCTACTAATGTTCGCACCCTTTATTAACCTGGGTGAGTGGTTCCACTGTCCCCTAAAGGGCACCAATGAGAGCTACTGGTACCACATAAAGCATTCCATATATACGGATGTGCACCACATTACATTGCCCACTGACTGAGCCATTTTAAGCAAGTCCGTGTCTGCAGGCTCACAGTCTTCATGGGGATGTCGATGATGATGTCCATCTTCCGCACTCGTGGAGTTGCAGGAAGCCAGTTTGTGTCCTCACCAATGTTCACCTTCGGACAGTCACCAGAGTCAAAAGGGCCGGCAAAGCGCATCTGGGGGCCCAAGGGCCACATCGGCCAGGTCCACTTACATTGGGGGGCCCCCACCTGTGGCAGGGTGCTGGACAACAGGTCACACATCACACTTCCGTATCACCTGGGGCAGCTGGCAGGGAGACACTGGTGGCAGGATGTCTGGGCAGCAGGCCTAGGAGGGTGCCAAGCACTCGTGAGAGCTGCAACCCTCCCTGTGGAAACACCAAATTCATCACTGGGCCCGGGTTGTGCCTGGGGCCACTTGCTGTTGCATGGCCCTTCACCTCCTGCACAGACCTTTCACACTCGTTACTGTGCATTACTATGCATCACTGGCAGGAGCAGCAGACATAGCACCATATGTGGCGCAGTGCCCGCTGCCCAAAATGATTTCCCTCTTTGCTCTTACCAAGAGCAGCACAACACTTTTCTTTTAGCTCCCGCACCACTTTCACTTAAGTTAGTAATCTGCTCTGGGATAGAATACACCAGAAATCACCGCTGGAGGTCCCGTGTCTTGCGGGGGCCAGGGAGCAGCACAGTTCTCCTCCTTGCGGTGGTGGCCGCTGCACCATACTTAGGGGGGGGCTTCGCCACTTTTTTTTTTTTCTATTGTGGACTTCAGGCTGCCTGGCAGGGGCGGCGCGTCTCATTGTCCATTACACATTTTTTTTTCTACTGCCGCGGCAGGCTCTGGCTCTTGATGGGCTCCCACGGGCATGTGTTCCATTTTGCGTTTTTTTTTTCATTGCAGCCAAAATTGCTGCTCCTGCCACTTCATATCTTTTTGGGGGCACACCTCTCCCCTCCATAGCAGGCTACGACCCGCGTTCTTCTTCTTGCGGCTGGGACCGCCGGGCAGGGGAGGGGCAGGCAGCTCACTTCTTCATTGCGGCCACAGGAGCTTCAAATATTCTTGGGGGGCACACCTCCCTTCCCCATCATGGGCTCCAAACCGCGTTCTTCTTCTTGCGGCTGGGAGCCGCCGTGCATCTCCCGGTGTGGGAAGGGCAGCACCTCTTCAATGCGGCGCAGGCCGCCAGCACGTTCCATTTTTTTCAACACTCCGAACTGGAGCGGCTTTCCTCTGAGGGGTGGGGGGGACAACTCACGCGGCCGATGCCGCTTTTCCTTATTCCGTGCGGCGACGCCGCCATGCAGCCTTCCTCCTCATAGGGGGCAAGGGGTGGGGGCGCAGGCCCACCCTCCTTTCCACGTGGTGGATGTCGCTCAATGTCTTTTTGGGGACTTCCTCCCCTCGCGGGCGATGACCCGCCTTTCCTCTGTTGCGGCAGAGGTCGCATCTTCCTCCTCTCAGCGGGGAAAGGGGCAGGCAGCTCTTCTCCTGCCGTCGGGAAAGGGCGGGAGGGCCTCGCACACGGCGCCTCTATTTTCGTGTGGCCAACACCGCACACCATCCTGGGGACACCAGGCAGCCCGTGTTAAGGCACACGGGGCCCTGGGCCACCCCCAGCACTATCACACCTCCAGCGGCCGATGCCGCCATGGGCTCCAGGCCTCGTCGTCATTGTTGGGGGCGTGCCTTGGATCACCGGGCAGGCCCCCGTGTGTGTCAGGAGCACTCGACACAGACCCTCAGGACGTCGCTCACGACATGGACAGAGGAGTGGGGATCACCTCACCCGCTCCGGATCACCAGAGCAACCCACGTGGCTGGGGGCACCCAGCACACTGTGGCCCCGACTCTGAGGGCACCCAAGCCGGGGTCGCACCAGCAGCCATGGTCACATGCCGTCAGTATCCCAAAGGGACGGAGTTGCCCATCAGGGGCACCGTCCTCGTGCTGGGCCCCTTCCTTGGACCCACAGCATGCAGTGGTGCACCAGCTTGGTGCCTGACAGGAACGACACCGGAGTCTTTGTTGGTTTGACTGACGAGCGGAAACGGCTCGTATCTTTTATTAAGTTGGTCACGTGGCTACTGCCGCGTGAACCATTACAACATCCTGGGAGCTACCATGCTCCCAGGAGGGGTACCATGTAACAATTGCTACAGTCTTCCTGGTAACGTTTGCAATGTTCTTATAGAAGTTTGATTCTAATAAATACAACACGATTGTTCAATGCTCATTGATCAAATGTGCTAGTTTCCGAAATCCACTGCCTTTCAGAGCCTTAATGTTTCAATAATCAATTGACTCATGCCACTGGCAGTGGCTAGACAAATTGGGGGCTTCTTGTAAACATTAACATTGCTCAGATGTTTATGCACTTACTTTTAATATAGCTGTTTGCCTTGAATTACCTGTCCAGCGCCCTTAACAGCTGGTTCAATCACCATTTTGTAAATAGTGTAAAACTGTAACTTCAAATGATTTCAAAGTGCTCATACCTGCTAACAAAACATTTACATGGACACATTAGTTGATGGATACGTGTGACTTGATGAGTGTTTTCAATTCGCTATCACATCTTATCCATTAGCAAAATGATGAATTGCCTGATACCTAAACACATAGGTGGAGCTAACTAAGGAATGTGTCTTTACATTTAGTATGTGTCTTCCTGGATTAATATTCACAATGTAATATATAACTGAATGTTGCAATCAACACATGGGTGACATTACCAATCTTGAATGAGAATGAGAGAAAGAGATCGACAGTGGGCGATGTTCAGAAAGAAGAGGGAAAGCTGCATGGGGAAATACATCTTAGCCCAGAATCTACATTTTGGATTCTGATTAAGCAATGGGGAAAGGAAGAAATAAAGTAAGAAGGCCAACACGGGAGGACGTCAAGGACAATGATATCTAAGTGCAGAGTATGCATTCCAGATCCTGAAGAAAAAAAGAACTATAGAAGGACTGCCAAAGTGGTTTGAAAGAGGGCAAGAGGAGCTGCTAAGATCAGATACTACTTTCCAGATTCTAATTGAGAAGGACAGAATGATCTACAGGAAGTGGGGGCAGAGAATCATATAGGTAAAAGGGCCATGTATCACTTGTAGCTACACCCAGAGACCAACTTCCAGATCTTGCAAAGGCGGAGGGAAATAAGGGGAAGAGGTGGAGGACAGAGTATTCAGTCGGTTAGTCCAAACGCCATAACTACTTATGCAGTATTGGAAAGAATGGGAGGCAAAGAAGAAGAAAAGAAAGTGAACAAGTGGCATAACCTTATGGCGTAACATGAATAAAAACAGATCGGCAGAAAATTACTATTAAAGGGCTGTGACAGCTTCTTGGCAAGTTGTCTAGGGCAGCTATAGATATAAATATCAAGTTGAACAGATAACTTTGCCTGTTTGCATGATGTCAGAAAACTATATATCAAATTATTTAGAGACTAGCAGAGATTTAATGAATTGCCCACATGAACCAAGCAATGAATGACTACCGTTTTGCTTGCCAGAACGTAGTTCAAAGTTCAGTACAGTTTACAGAAAGGAAGTTGTTACCCTCATTAAGATTACGTTACTTGTAGACCGTAGACCACATTATTTCTAAACTGTAGATCACAGATTGGAAAGCCTCTACTCGGCCAAAGCAGTAATGATCACTATTACATTTTCAAAAGAAGATAATATGATAGGTTATTTATAACGTTCTTAATACCCAGAGGTGTCTAAGCGCGGACCCGTGGATCGAACCTGTTTGTTCCGTTTCGTCTTGCTTTCAAGGCGAGCATGTTGCCGCTGAGCTATCCTCCCGAGACAATACACATATACACCAACGAGTATCCATAGCATATAATGTGCTGTCCTCTGTTTCTGAAATCAAGTTAAAATGTGTTTTCATTGAGGCTTTCAGAGTAGCAACCATCAACAATCTTTCTTATTTCCCTGTAATTTGAGGCTTGAAAATTATCAGAGTCCTAGGATTCTAGCATGCACTCTCCATTCTCTCACATACTGTTGCTACTATTACTACTACTACTACTACTACTACTAATGTGACTGATAGTAATAATAAGACTAAACACTAATCATTTCTTTTTAGAAGCACTCCATGGTGGATTTTTTCAGGCTTCTAATCTTACTTATATGTTTACCAAATGTTTACCAAATGTAATGTGATGCAGTTTATTGCCCTCTGAAAGATGAAGGGCTACGTCGGCCCTGCAGGAGGAACGCAGGTGTCAGAGGGCATCTCTTAATTTGCTGCAATATCTTGCCAGCTATAAGCTCCTCCCACTCTCTCTGTTAAACATTATATGCCTCCTCCACTTTTCAGCCTTGTTCTTCCGTATCTCATATTATTGTCTAGCCTCTGTGTTTAGCGAGACCTAGGTTCCCTCTCTATTTACAGTCCGTGTCTTCCTTCCTCGTTGCTGTGGTTTCTTTCTTCCTCATCGCTGTAACTGCTGTCATGCAGTGTTGTTCTCTGTTGAAGTACGTAGATCTGCCAGAACTGACTCTGCCTATAATTCTTAGGTGTGGATGAAGGCGTCAAGATGTGTCCAGCCAAGTGGGTAGGACCAGAAGGGAGAATGGAGAGGGAGAGCGAAGTGCAGAGATCACCAACGATAGTGGATGCCCTGAATGAGGAGTCAAGGTGGATGTTGAATGGTCACTTTAGAGGTGACTGTGAGGAGAGAGGAGGAGAAATCAACACATCCAGAGAGGAACAGGTTGGTAGAACCAGGTGGCCTGCAGATAGTGGCAATGGTCAGAGAGGAGGTGGCCGAGATGACCAGCTTGCAAACCAGGCTCTCGAAGGACTAGTGAGGCTGGGTGGGTATGATGGTAGAAGAGACCCACTCATGGAAGAACAGAGCAACCGCACCGCCAGCACAGTTAGGGTGAGGCTTGGAGATGATCTTATAGCTATCAAGAAGAAGGGAGTCAAAAGCAGTGACCGAGCTGGCATTGAACCACGTCTCCGTAAGAGCGAGCATATCAAGGTCAATGTCTTCAAGAAGGAGGCAGATGTCAGTAGAGTGTTTGATGGCAGAACGAGCATTAAACGTGGCTAGATGCAAGAGGTTACTGCCTTTGAAGGTTTTCCAACGAGGGGTAAAGGGGTGTGGTACACCAGTCAGAGTGGGGGCAGAGAGAGTGGAATAAGGGTAAACAGGAGTGGTAAGGAAGTTAATGAGGAATGGTAGGTACTGGTCAAAGAGGAGGAGGTTAGGTTGAGGACCCTGAACCTAGATAGTGCCATTGTCATAGACATCAATGATACACCTGGATGATACGAAGCCCTCCAAGAGGACTTCCCATGTAGTTTTATGTTATGTTATTGTGCATCTGTATAGTGCCATATATACCATTGGTATGATCTCATAGCGCTTGTGAGTTGAACGCCCTTGGGGACCATAGTCCAGAACAGTGGAGAGAGTATGGCAGTCTATAGAGCGTGGGTGCACCCTGTATGTGTGCATCCAGTGTGGTTAGCGCATTGATGGCTGCATTCTAACACAAGGTGCAGTGCAGTGGTTGTGAGAGATCAGTGGAATCTAAGCAGCAAGGTAGTCGGTCTCTGAGTGTAGCTAGGCCTATTTTTTTGTGGGGTATAGCTGCGTTCTATCATGCAGTTGAGGTGTTCATGGAGTAGTGTGGGTATGTGTGCAGCTAGGCCAAAATTGATCAAAGGGTATAGCAGCGCTCTATTGTTTGTTGGTGTAAAGTGGATAGGGAGCATATTGGTAGGAGTGATGAGTGACTGTGCTTACTGGTAGGAGGCCTCCGATTCTGATTACTTTCGGAGCCCAATGTGCATGCCGTGTCTGTCCTGGTCGTTCGTGGTGCAGGATCTCCAAGTCAGATTCTACGGTTGGTGTGGGTATGTTATGTTCGCTCGGTTGGAGGGTCCTTGAATCTGAGGTTTTGTTTTAGGTGTCAGAGGGCCCATTTTCCGGTTCCTTGGCATGGTTTATGGCGGGTGGCTGGGTAACTCATTGACATGATGGTGGTTATAGATGTGAAATGATATTGCAACAACGTAGTCTCATCGAGGCAGGGGTGCTAGAGAACAGATTGGATGGAGGCCATACAGCATAGTTGGTATTCCACCTCAGGTGAGGTAATTCCTAGCCTTATTGCTTGCCTGACATGAGCATATACCAGGTGTGGGTGATATGATAAGACCTGTTCAAGATGTAAGAAGCATAGTGCTATTCGGGGGGTGGGAAGTAGTGCTTCCTTATGGGAAGATAGTCAGTAGGCTTAGTTATTGGTGCTGCTGAGCTATGGTCTCAGGATGATAAATACAGACAGACATCTTCTGGTCTTAGAGCGTGGGGTATGTCAGGTCTGGTGGAGATGAGCATGCCAGATCGAAGCATACAATTAATAGTGATGTTGTGCCTTAGGTTTGCAGTTATGGGTATTGGGTTAGGGGTGTTGGTGGGGGGGGCATGGCCAACTTGATGCCACAGGAGGCTACTAGGCCTTTGTAGTCAGGCAGGGTTGCAGAGAGACAACAGCTGCATATCCTAGTGCCTGTTGGTTGCTAAAGCTAGCTTTCAATCCCTGACTCCTATTTCCATGATGGTGCCTTATTGGCCGACTTCTGTGGCCCAGCAGTCGTTATTTTTTGAGGTAATGCCATATAAGCCGAATTCAGGCGATTGGTGGAGGGTCTCGGCAGTCCTAGGCGGTCCCTTTCAATGTTTTGGGAAAAATTCAGGTTTTCAATGCATTACAGAAGGCCATGTAGTCCTGATTGTTTCGAATGTGGGAGGGCAGTGAGTTCCACAGTGTTGGTGCCAAGGTAGAGAAGGCTGACCCTCCAATCCTGGCTGAATTGGAGGCAGGGCAGGAATCACTAGTAGGAGGGCTGTGCTAGGTCCGAAGGTGCGTGTTGGGTGGTACAGCATAATCTTTCCTTGTAGGTATGTTGGGCCGGTCTTGTGTACTGCTTGGTGGGTGATGTATAGGATTTTGAAAGTTCCCCTTCGTCTAATCGGGAGCCAGTTAAGTGTTTTCGCTCTTTGGGGTTTGTTAAGTTGGTTTGTCGGTGCACCCAGATAAATAGAGTTTGCATAGTGCAGTCTGGCCATGACAAAGGACATAATAGCAGCCAGTCGGTTGGGGAAGGTGAGGTAAGGGAAGATGTGTCTCAGGAGTCTGAGGTTTTAGTGACAGGATTATTGATCTGGTGGTATAGGGTTAGGCCTGAGTCCATTGTTCAGCCAAGGTTTTTGACTATGTTGAGGTAGGCGGGGTCTGCCGAGGGAGGGGCACCATGGGCATGGTTGTGGGAGTAGAGCTATGTTGCCGCACACCTGATCTCTGTTTTTCCAGGATTCAGAAGAAGGAGGTTTCTTGTCATCCATTGGTCTATACCTCTGAGGCAAGCTGCTAGGTCAGGTCCTGGATAAAAGCTTGTTTTGGGGATTCTCAGGCTCATTTGAGTATTGTCAGGATAGTTTTAGCAGGTGAGGTTGTGTGCGCAGATGATCCCTGGCAGGGGGTCAAGTAGAGGTTGAAAAGGAGAGCTGAGAGGCAAGCTCCTTGGGTTACACCAGTGTTCACGGGCCGAGCGGTCGAGAGAAAAGGGGGGAGGAGGTGATTTGTTTCCTGTTGTTGAGGAAAGAGGTAATCCAGTTTAGTGCCAAGTCTCGGATTCCTAGAGAGTGGACTCATTCGAGGAGGATTGAATGGTTAATGGTGTCAATGGTTGCTGAGAGATTCAGGAGGACCAGCGCTGTGCATCCCACAGAATCTGCGGAGAATTTGAGGTCATCCCAGATGGAGATCAGAGTGGTTTCTGTTCCATGGCATGATGGGAACCGTGATTGTGCGGGGTCGAGTTGTTTGTTGGATTCTGTAAAATGGTTTAGCTAAGGGTTTTCAGACCGGTCAATGAGTTTTGCCAGGAATCGGGTGTTGGAGATGGGCCTGTAAATCATTGGCTGAAGGGGATCGAGAGACGCTTTATTCAGAATTGGTTTGATATGAGCTACTTTGAAAGGTTCTAGGAAGATGCCAGAGGTGAGGGAGTCGTTGAGTATGGACCTTGCTTGTTCTCCTATGCTGGTGGAAAAGAAGATTTATTTGAGGAGAGAGGCAGTACAAGAGTCAAGGGGGTACCCGGAGGGTCTGCTGCTGGACAGTTGTTTGAGGAATTCCTCGCTTGAGATAGGGTTTTAAGGAGTTGAAGGATGGCATTACAGGGGTCGGAACAGTGGAATCTCGAGGAGCGGGAGTTGGGCAGGGCGTGAGGATAGAAAGTTTGGCATTAAGCCTGGCCATCCTGCCCAGTGCTGTGGAAGTGTTCGGCGAGGAAGTCGCAGAGCATTACCGTGTACGTGGTCGGGGCAATGGAGTATGCAGGCTTCACAAATTCAGATATTATCCTGTGGAGCTCTTTGCTGCTGCTACTACGGCAGTTCAGGATTCTTTTATTGTAGTAGGGTTTTTAGTCCTTTATGATCTCCGATTTGTAGTTACGGTGATGGAGAGCGAACAAAGACTTGCTGAGAGATGTTTTTAATGCACACCATTTAGGTTTGAGGGAGTGATTTTGGCTTTTGAAACCCTATAGGTGGGGCATGAACCATTTGGGGGATGGTCCTATGTGGGTGGCAGCAGAGCGGGAGGAGGTGAGAGGAAGAAGTGATTCTTTAAGCCAGGAGTCAAAGGATTTGATCAGTAAGGGTCTATCTGAGGCCTGGCGTGCTGGTGGGGTGCATAGCAGGGCTTCAGCCAGGTCAGGTAGGATCTTAACTGTGTTCGAGCATTTGCGGTCATGTGTGGTGGCAGGGTGGGCCTTGGGTGGTGAGGTGGCGTGTGGACAGAGAAAGGAATGGCTGAATGGTCTGTCCAAATGAGGGGTTTGGGACTGGATACAGAGACGAGGTCGGAGGAGCTGAAGATTGCAACGAGGGTGTGGGTGCAAGTATGGGTATTAACTGTGGTATGCCAGGAAAGGTTAAGAACCTCTAGATTGTCAACTAGGGGTTGGGTCATGGAGTTGTTGGGCACATCAAACCAGATATTAAAGTCCCCCAGTAGTGTGAGCGCTGGGTGGTTGACCAGAGTGGTAGCTAGTGAGTCGCAGAGACTGTTGGTAAAAAGTCTGTCATATCCAGGAAGTTCTGTAGATGAGGAGGAAACTGTGAGAGAGAGTGGGCAGCAGAGAGAGTCTGACTAGAAGGGAATCACAGTTAACTGTGCATGGCTGGGTTTCGGTGAGTGAGATGGAGAGATGGGGCGTGTGGAGTATCGCTACTCCGCCACCTTTGGAGGATATGTTGCGGGAGATGAGCGAGTAGTAGGGAGGGAAAGCCTTGTGCATGACTGAATCGAAATCCTCAGAGAATCATGTTTCAGTGACGGAGAAAAGATCAGTATTGTCGGTGGATAGGAGGTGAAAGATGCTGTGTCTGTTTTTGGCCATGGAGCAGTATTGAAAAGGAGCAAGCTGATCTGATGGGATGTGGTGGTTCTCCTGACACTGGTGGGAGAATGGGCTTGGCGTGAGTGAGTGAGTGAGTGAGTGAGTGGCAAGCAGTGGGGTGGTGACTGAGACTGACTGAGAGGGGGTGGGGGTGGAGCCAGTCAGAGATATTCTTTGTGGGGTCAGTAAGTGGGTGTGGTGGAAGAGGAGCAGGAAGAGTGAGTGGGTGATGGCTGGCTTGCATGAGATCAAGGGGCAATTGGGGGTAGGAAGGTGGGTGGTGTGTGCTGTTCATGTGGTGTGTGGGGTCCGGCAAGTTGTTGAGTGAGGTTCGTGCCTGCAGGGAGTCGTTGGTTCAGGTGTATTGGGTGAGAGGTCATGTTTAGTGGTGGTCATGGGTAAGAGAGTAAGAGGTCATCTACAATGGGTCAGGATAAGAGATGGGAGAGAGTAGAGATGAGATGAGGAGTCCATAGATCTGGAGAGGGGACAGAAAAGAGATATCAGTAAAGATCTGACTGGAGGTTGCGCTGAAATAGGCGAAAGATAGGGCAGAGATAGTGGTCAGGATATCTTTGTAAAGCTTTTTTCTTACAGACTTGGTAAGAGAGGGAGGATATGTGATAATGTAGCAGTTATGGGAGATGGTGAGTTCCATAGGGGCGGTGGAGTATAGTAGGAAGTAAGAGGAGGGTGTGCACAGCACAGTCCAAGCACAGCTCACCAGGTGACCTAGTAGCCTAGGAAAACAAGAAACAGGTTCGTCAGGAATACTTTAGTGCCTCAGATGGGTGCAAAGATGTTAATAAAACACACACAGTATTTTCCAAAAGAGACAGAAAATGCAATGCAAAATGGGGTGCAAAGATGTGAGAAATACACACCAGGATTCAAATGTGCCAAAGGGGCACACAATGCAATGCAAAATGGGGTGCAAAGATGTGAAAAACACACACCAGGTTTGAAATTTGCTAAGAGACTGAAAATGTGATGAGAGAAGGAAGTCAGATTAAGTAAGGCAGTAAGGTCGGTGGGTGTTGGCACACATTGGTTCTGAAGATTGTAGGGTTAGTGTAGAGGCAATGACAGTGTCCAGCAATCACTCACTGGTATTCAGCAGGGTGAATAGAGTAGCTGATGCCCAAATTCATGGAGTGCAGGCTGCTGGCTTGAGTACTGTTCCATGGTTTGCTGGATAGGGCGAAAGAGGAGGGGGACCTCCAAGCCCTCCTAGGCCTGTCAGGCACAGACAGAGACCTTACTTACGGGGCCTTGATAAGAGGGGTCAGCTTCCACCTTCCGGCATGGAGATTGGCTCTACAAGACAGAGCTACCCAATCACAGACACCTTAGCCTGATCCAGATCTAAACAAATCAGCAACTGGGTATCATCTGCGTACGAGTAGCACCTGATGCCGAACGAGTGGATGAGGCAAACCTGCAAAAAGATGTAGATGTTTAAAAGAATCGGGGACAAAGCAGAACCCTGGGGAACATCACAACTAAGATGTGAAGATTTAGAAAAGAAAGGTGGCAAAAAGATAGTTTGAGATCTGTCAACCAGCAAGGAGCCAAACCAAGTCAGTACCTGACCTGATACACTAATCTGGCCCAAGCGGGTGAGTAGGGTAACATGATACATGGTCTCGAACACCGCTGAAGGATCTTGAAGAATCAGGGCACCGACACCCCCCTGATTAACCAGCCTGGCCATGTCCTCCTGCACGGACACCAGGACATTCTCTGTACCCATGCCTGGACGAAAGCCCGACTGAGCCGGGTCAAGCACCTCAGAAGACTCCACAAAGGAAGACAGTGAAGGAGAGACCAGTGATTCGAGGAGTTTCATAAGACAAGGAAGAAGAGTGATAGGACAGAAATTAGATGGGAGAGAAGGGTCCAAAGGTCCAAGGAAAGCTTCTTCAGGAGGGGAATAACAAGAGCGGCCTTAAACTCGAGCGGGATAGCTCCTGACTGGCAGGAGAGGTTAACAGCGGTAGTAATCTCACCCAGAAGGCTTGCAGATAGTTAGTTGTTTCATCACTCCAAGAGACAGCGGATCAGAAGGGACACAAGACTTAATCCTTTGCAGTGCCTTAGAAACCATGTCCTCTGAAAATATGGGAAAGAGAGACCACGTAGAACTGAGAGGATCAATATGTTTCTAAATAGCCCATTTACCAGAAAGAGAAGTGTAGGCAAAGGAGGCAAGACTACCTGTAGTATTTGTATGAATGGTTTCAACTTCAGTAATAAAAAAAATGGATAGGGAGTCACTTAGCTCCTGAGTCAGTCTAATAGCTGGGGTACATTTGGAAGAGGATGACAATTATTTAATTACAGAAAAAAGGGTCTCCGGCTGATATAGTGCAGTTTCAATTTTTTATTTTTATTTAATTGTATTTGGTTAACTTAACCTTTTACAATATTAAAAACATTCCACATGAACATAACATATTATCGAAAACTGTGACAAAAATCCTTAAAACAATACACTTACCAAAAAAACAGACGTCTCATAGTTACAAGCAGTTGAAAATTAAATATAGATAAAAATCAACAGCTTCATTACTAAAACAATTAAGCAAACTTCCCGGCCAGACTTCTTTGTTTACTTTAGAACCTGAGGCACAGCCATACCTTGTCCTAACTCATCCGAATTTCCTAACACATTTAGTTCTTATCAGAATGTGGAGGTGATAGGCCGGGTATCAGAACTTCCAGTATTAGCTATGACTCCCTGTGACAACAATTACAGAACAATCTAGCATTTGGATCACCGCTATTGTTTTCTGCTGCGAGTACCCTTCAATCAAACTTTCCCAGAATGAATCTTGCAAACAATATGTTGATTCAGGGATGAATGCGTTAAAGAAAAAAAGTCGGGCATTCCTTGTGCCATCACAGGCCATTTAGGGCCATTTCCCCTTGCCCTCTTTTTGCCAGTACTTCCCCTGTATGGATGACATTTAACCTTAATCTTAGAAATGTGTTTCTGATTCTCCAATCAGGGAATTTTATCAGACATATATTCAGGAAACCCAATTTCCTCTCAGCTGACTGCAATTGGTTAGGATGGGCCTCGAGCAAACACTCGTAATTGTGTGGATACAGTCCCTTTCAACCCATATTTTTTTCGCTTTCACAGGATTCTCTGTTACCATTTTTCTCTCTATATCTGCATCAAGTAATAGTTTTTCCACCTGGACCCTTAGCGGTGAAAGCATTTTTGATTTATTTGTCTCCAAGTGAGATTTTATATCAGAATATAGAGAATCATCATGTGATGTACTTATATGTTGGAACAATGATATCAGTTTCCAACCTACATGGGATTCCAGGGATCTTAGACCCAATTCATACCTGATGTTGACCATCGAGAGACTCATTGGAAGCCCTAGAGCGTTTTTCCACAAGAGACTCTCCCACTTTTGCCATGTGGTGTTCCATAGATGTGGTTTGGCTTCCAGGCCATACAATAACACTGGGATCACTTTAGCCTGGTAGAATTTCAATACCGGGATTACAGAGAATCTACCATATCTCATCAGAATTTTCTTCCTCTGGGCAGGTAAGGAGTTTATTTTCATTACCATGGGCCTCATTACACGGATGGCGGAGAACCATGGCGCTATTAGCGCCATGGTTCATGCTGGTAAAATACCGGCACCGCCTTGGCGGAAAGGGGAATTACCACCCCATTCCAAGGTTGGCGGGGCGGTAATTCCCCCTTCCACCATTGCCCTTCCCCATTCCCATTTTTGCCCCATAGGGCATAATGGGAATGGGGAAGGCGCTAATTACGGTACTGCAAATTGCGGTACCGTAATTAGTTCCCTGGGTCCCTTTGCGGGTTGGTTTTTAACACCTGCAAAAAGCAGGTGTTAAATCCCCCAACCCGCAAAGGGACCTCATAGTAAGGCGGTAAGGATTTACCGGTACCAGTATTTTACCGGTACCGGTAAATCCTTACCGCCATGTCTTGTTCAACTTTACATACTGCTGGGAGGGCATATACTTTATATCCGAGATAAAGCAGCTCTTCCACCTTTGGAATAATTTCACCTGCCATTGTCCATTGTCAAAATGCCACTTTTTTATTTTTCTGTCTAAAGACCAGCATTTTTGATTTAGTTGGATTTATGGCAAGACCGTTTTCGGTTGAATAGCAGTGTAAGCCATTTAAGAGACTTTGTAGTCCAATAGCTGTTTTATCTAAGACTACAACGTCATCTGCGTATGAGAGCCAGTGGAGTTTTATCCCATTCAGCTCTGGACTCGCCAACGCACATGGAGCTAGATATAGTGCAGTTTCAATCCTCTCAGCAAAATGGAGTTTTTTCACTGCGAGAATGGATGCCGAGAGGCCGGCGCTATACAGAAGTTACAGATACCGGCACCGCCTTGGCGGAAAGGGGAATTACCGCCCCATTCCAAGGTTGGCGGGGCGGTAATTCCCCCTTCCACCATTGCCCTTCCCATTTTGGCCCCATAGGGCATAATGGGAGTGGGGAAGGCGATAATTACGGTACCGCAAATTGCGGTACCCTAATTAGCTCCCTGGGTCCCTTTGCAGGTTGGTTTTTAACGCCTGCAAAAAGCAGGTGTTAAATCCCCCAACCGGCAAAGGGACCTCGTAGTAAGGCGGTAAGGATTTACCGGTACCGGTATTTTACCGGTACCGGTAAATCCTTACCGCCATGTCTTGTTCAACTTTACATACTGCTGGGAGGGCATATACTTTATATCCGAGATAAAGCAGCTCTTCCACCTTTGGAATAATTTCACCTCCCATTGTCCATTGTCGAAAAGGCACTTTTTTATTTTTCTGTCTAAAGACCAGCATTTTTGATTTAGTTGGATTTATGGCAAGACCGTTTTCGGTTGAATAGCAGTGTAAGCCATTTAAGAGACTTTGTAGTCCAATAGCTGTTTTATTTAAGACTACAACGTCATCTGCGTATGAGAGCCAGTGGAGTTTTATCCCATTCAGCTCTGGACTTTTTCACTGCTAGAATGGATGCCGAGAGGCCGGCGCTATACAGAAGTTTTTCGGTGGAATCATAACCATGACGCCATTTCTGCTCTAATTGTCTCATTCGCAGGTGCGCCGACCTTAAACCAAGGTTTGGACGGGATTCTGCAGGGTTGAAAATGGCGAAGAGGAGCCACATCTTTGGCAGCGCCCAGAAGCAGCTTAGCCATTAAGGACATTGAGGGGAGCCACTGACCATTTTTCTTTAACGGAACAAACCAGATTCTGTAAATTGGCCGCACGACAACAGCGCTGCTAAGTGCACTCAGGTAAAATATTGTGTAGTTGACAATTTCTCAGAAAAGTAAAGGTTATCAAATAGTGGTCGGTCCAGACCATGGGCTCAGCTGAGGAAAAGGAAAGCAGAGCTTTGTTGGCCAGCACAACATCGAGAGTGTTTCTTTAACTTCTGGGTGGTTCCTACGACCAGCTGAGGCAAGTCCCAGAGCTGCAGTCCTGAGGAGATTACATTTTAAATTTAGATCACAAAGAATAACAAAATAAGCATATTGCACGGGCAGGTTAGCTATAAAGTCAACTCCCGGCTCCAATAGGTCACCATATGCACCAGGAGGGCGGCAGATAACCAGAATATGACATACAAAGGAAGAGGAGATGACACAGCGTAGAAGTAGGGATTCGGTGTTAAAGCTGTGGGAGCAGCATGATTGGGAGGACTGAAAATCAGTTTTAAAAATAATGGCTACCCCACCACCATGGTGAGGGCCAGGCCTAATCGAGGTGGATAATGTTATAGCCCTCTGGGATAGTCTGAGACAAGACCGGGGCCGAACAGTCCTGAAGCCAGTAGAAAGG
Organism: Ambystoma mexicanum; assembly: GCF_040938575.1. Classification (NCBI taxonomy): domain Eukaryota; kingdom Metazoa; phylum Chordata; class Amphibia; order Caudata; family Ambystomatidae; genus Ambystoma; species Ambystoma mexicanum. The sequence goes on along the minus strand of NC_090928.1, from coordinate 877,174,245 downwards.
ATACTTCTGCAGCATGCGCCATAAGGGAGTGTGCATTCAGGAGTAGCAGAGACAGAGTCGTAGTGCCAGATTCTGTACTTAGCTGCTGTTTGCTATCAAGGAGAGGGGCTGGCTCCTCAGCTCTCACACATTCGAAAGGAAGGCAAGTACCCAGAGGGGCCAGGAGCAGCAAATCATTTCTGGTGTAAAAATTATACCTCTGTTGCCGGCCGGATGACCGGTTTGCACTGCACATAAATGCTGGTGCCGGCCTGAGAATGAGGTGGAGGTCTGCCTACTAAGAGACCAAAAGAGGACTAGCCTCTAACCTAACCCAGCCCCTGGGTGGAGTAATACCACAGTAAAATAATCACAAATCGCGTTGCGGCAAGCACATAGGAATTAACACAATCAATGTATAAAATGCAGTCTAGATGCAGTTTACAATCAGCAATTCAAATAGACACAGAATGTCAATAACGAGAGGCTTTATAATGGCCTTCTCGTGGGAACAGCCTCACCTCTTGAGTGTGGGCGGTCTGCACGGCACATAAATACCGGTGCCGGCCCGAGAATTAGGAGGAGGTATGCCTACTAAGAGATCAAAAGAGGACTAGCCTCTAACCTAATCCAGCCTCTGGGTAGAGTAATACCACAGTAAAATAATCACAAAGCCGTGTTGCAGCGAGCACATAGGAATTAACACAACCAATGTATAAAATGCAGTTCAGATGCAGTTTAAAATCGCTAATTCAAATAGACACAGAATGTCAAGAACGAGTGGCTTTATAATGGCCTCAGCGGTGGTTATGAAATTAATTCACATGTCCCTGCCAACTATTGAGTGTTAATAGATGTTTTATAAAGCCAACACAAAGCAAATTCCTACTTCTTCAAAGCTGGGCATTTGTTGCTTCACATAGGCAATCTCTCTGACAATAATGCCACTGCCTGATCAAATTTCCAATCACTCCACCACTTATACCACTATCTAATCACCAACACCCTACATACAATTCTACTCAGCATGACCCAACCATGTGTGACGTCACCTAAAGTGAAGGCAATACAATCAATTGAGGTGCTCATCTTGTGGTCAATGAACAATGGTGTGTTAAGTTGTGTGAACAGTGCTTGTTCAATCAAGCCACCACCAAGCAAGCAGGTTTATGGAGGGCCTGGTAGGCAAAGTGAAATCTACCTCAACCATATCCCAAAACTCTAGCAAGCATAGCCTTGCCTGTCTTTCTGTTAAATACAGATCATTTTAAAAGAAAATGTTTGCACAAATAAATTAAATGAAATAATATTATGTTTAGCACTGCCTAAAATCACCCCTAATATCAATGTGTATTAGCCCTGCCTAAAATGCACCGGCTCCAAAAGAAAACTCCAAAACACTTTTTTGGCATGCACTCCAATGTGGGTTTAATGGTTGTAACAATAGACAAATATCCTCTACACGTGTTTCACCACTTTTAAATGCAGTGGCTCATCAGGAGGTATACAATTTAGATCTCTGGTTGTACTCAGACTTTTTTGTGAGCAAGAGGAGAAAAAAAGAAGAAAAAGGAAAAAACAAGAAGACAGTTTAAGCTATGTACTTTTTGTTTTCAATATAGATCAATAGTGCATATTTAAATAAAAAAAACCTGCATTGAACATTAGTATTGTTACACAGTTAGAACAGACCATTAAGTAATAATACAGTCTGATAGTATTTAAGCTTCAGTGTGAAAAGACATTTAATATTGGGCCTCATCACGACTTCGGTGGTAACCCTTAAATCCGGCGGTAGCGCTATTACCACCGGATTTAAGGGTCCGCCGAATCAGGGCTCTGAGCTGGGGGGAAATCCGCTGAAAATTCGCGCTATTACCGCCGGCGGGAAATCCGCCGGCGGTATTAGTGCGAAGATTCTCCATTGAGCCCAATGGGGAATGGGGCATTCCCGAATGGGCTCAGTGGGGAATGGGGACTTACATTACCGCCAAACTCATGATCCGGCGCTATTAGCGCCGGGGAGTTCGGCGGTAGGGCTAATACCGCCCGCGCTAATAGCGTTACCGTTACCGCCCTGTCTTGAAAACTGCCATCATTGTTTAGTTAAAACACTGTGTTGCTTCACAGTATTTAGTTTCCTGTAGTGACTTAAAAAGGCTTACTTTTAATGTGATTCTTTCTTTCAGCTATATGAGGTAGAAGGTTTTACAGGTCCATTTCCTGTTGTTTTATATGGATCAATGTTCTAACGTGTTAACTTCAAACTTGTTCACGGGCAGTCCCTATAGAAAGAAGTACATTATATGAATTGATGATTAAGTAATCATCAAATTGCAGCTTGGCAAAAAAATAAACTCTCTAAGTTCAAAATTGTAATCTCAACTACTAGTCTACCTATTTGGTTTCTTACCTAGTGGTCTGTAGCTCCTCGATTGCGATGGATTCCGGTTTGGATGTTGAACTGCTCCATTTTGAGAGTCCAAAATGGCTGCTATTTAAATACGTTTGCCAGCGTCGTGACATCACGCGCACGTTCACGTGATGTGCGCGATCACGTTGAGACGCCATTTTAGATCGGGAGAAAGATAGAATATGGGCCGCATTACACGGAAGGCGGTAAGGGTTAACGGTCACTGGTAATGGTACCGGTGACCGTTAACCCTTACCGCCTTACTACGAGGTCGCTTTGCGGGTAGGTACTTTAACGCCTGTTGTTTAGCAGGCGTTAAAAACCAACCCGCAAAGGGACCAGGGTGCTAATTACGGTACCACAATTTGCGGCACCGTAATTAGCGTCTTCCCCATTCCCATAGAGCCCTATGGGGCAAAAATGGGAATGGGGAAGGGCAATGGGGGAAGGGGGAATTACCGCCCTGCCAACCTTGGAATAGAGCGGTAATTCCCCTTTCCACCAAGGCGGTGCCGGTATTTTACCGGCATGGAGCAAGGTGCTAATAGCACCTTGGTCCTCCGCCTATCGTGTAATGAGGCTCTATATGTTACGTTCCGTCCCTTCAAGACGGAACGATTAACGAAATTCTTTTTTGTATTTTTGAAGTAAAACTTGGTTAGATTTAAACAGACTTGAGATCTGGTGTGTCCATCACATGTTTTTAAAAAAATATGTGTATTTGTTTGTTGACATTGTTAAAACGCTGATTAGATGCATTGTGCAGCGTCGTGTCGTGCAGCGCACAGCTGTGAGCTGTTCCTGGACAAATAAGGACGCCATTTTGAAAGATCAAGATTTGTGGCGGGATGAATAAAATAACACCACCCACTGCCTCCCCCCTCCCTCTCCCACACCATGGCACGATAATAAATAATAATAACCACAGTGTTCAACACATTATCTTCACAAAGACATATCACCGGTACAAGGTAAGTTCAGAATAGGGGTGAGGTCGCTCGAAAGGCAAGGGCCATGGCCTGGCAACAACATCTCCCGCACCAGTCTGTCCCTTCACACTCGGGGAGGTTTATTTTAGACAGAAACATTCAAGTCCAAATAGGCCATTCCAGGTGTTGCTCGAATCTTATGCCGATCTTCCATATGTATCAAATAAGGGAAGCCACAGGCCCTCAATATTGGACCTAGATTCGTCTATCAAATGAGTTAAGAATTCCATGTCATAGATTGCTCGTACCTTATAGACCCACTCTCTCTCCCCTGGGGGTTGAGGCGATTTCCACTTTTGGGCCCAACAACTCAAAGGCTGTTTTTAAAATGCACCGGCAACATACATCACACTCGAATTTCTTTTTAGCAAATCCTGCAAAGGTTTGAGAAGTTCTTTGGATCCCAATTACAGTATAAATCTGGTGATTCTGGAGGCTGGCCAGACGTGTTCACCCAGGCTTGCTTGTTACATGGCAAACAAGCAGCAGGTGCACTGGCGTAACAGGGGCCCCCGCAGCCCCCGCGGTGCGGGGGGGCCCGTGGTGTGGGGGGCCCCACCAGCACATGGCTGGGAGGGGGCCCCAGTAAAAAAAAAAAAAAAAAATATTTTTTTCTAAAAAAAAAAAAAAAGTTTCTTTTGAAATTCACTCTGCATTCATAAAGATAATTTCTTTATGAAGGCAGAGTGACTACAAAAAGAAACTTTCTTTTTGAAGTCTGAGGGCCCCCGTACCCCATGACATGGAAGACCATAGGCTGGAGGCCTCCATGTGGTGGGGGGGGGGGGACCCTATGCCTTCAAAAATAAATTGTTTGTTTTTGAAGCCACTCAGCCATCATAAAGAAATTATTTTGATTATGGTTCGGTCCTTAACTGAAATAATTTCTTAATGAAGTTATAGTGAATTAAAAAAGAAACAATGGGGCTCATTCTGACCATGCCGGTCCGGAAACAATGGTGCTGGTAAGCTTACAGGCACTGTTGTTTCCGGACCGGCATATTACAGGTCTGCCTGGTGGGGCTGCCGTGCCCGACAGGTCTGACCCTGCCAGGCACAGCAGCCACGGTAGGCAGACCTGTCACGGAAGCACCGGAACCGTTAACAATGGTGCAGGTGCTTCTGTGTCCCCATACCCGTGGAGTCTGGGGTTTAACGAAATTACCGGCACCTGATTTCCCAGCCGCCGGACTTGAAATAGCACGGTGGCACCGGGAAGTCAGGCCATAGTAATTTTTTATGGGTCTGGCGGCAACCCGCCGGTAGCACTGGCACGGTTATCGCTGGACCCGTAATGAGCCCCAATTTCTTTTTTAAGTAATAGGGCCCCCCCTCAACTCCATGAGGTGCGCGTGTATGAGTCTATGGTGAAAGGGTGCACACTCAAATGTATAGCCGGTTGCCTGTGTGTGTATGGTGAAAGGGTGCACACTTAAATGTATGGGTGGCTGTGGGGGTGTGCCTGCATGGTGAAAGGGTGCACACATAAATGTATAGGTGGCTACCTGTGTGAGTGTATGGTGAAAGGGTGCACACTTAAATGTGTGGATGACTGGGTGTGTATAAGGTGAATGGTGTGTGTGCTTGTGTACAGGGGCACAAGAAAACCTTCATTTCGGGGGGCTAACCCTTCAAATGTTGGGAGAGGCGCTAACTTCACATGCGGTGGGGAGGGGGAAACTTATTTGTGTGGGTGCATCCAAATTATCTACGCATTTTAATGAGACTATTCTAGTGCAGATTCAATGTTACAAGCAGTTAACTCTCTCCTATAAGTCTCCTGTTCCCTCTCTACCCTTCCAATCACTCCCCTGGCATGCAAGTACTAAACCCACATCACGATTTCAATCGCCTAAACAATGTGGCATTTGAATGCAGGTACTAACAGTGAAATGCTTTACGTTGGTAATTGCTGGGTTCTTGTTAACAGCAAAAACCAAGTGCCGTTTAAAATCTGTGTCCTGTTCGGTCTGGCAACTGATCTAAAGGTTAGCCAAGTTGAGTCAATATAGCCCAAAATGTCAGGGGGGGTAGTGCTGAAGCCCAGTCAACTCAATGGTGTTGCGCTACTACTTGTGTTTAATGCCTTGCTTACTCCTAGCCCTATTCTTCCTCGTCCCAGTACTTATATACGAGGCAGTACGTGTGTTTGAGGCACTCTGCCTCATACAAAAGTACTGGGAAGAGGTAGAGGTACATGGAGGTAATGCCTGATTTAGCTACCTGTAATCTTCATCACTCCTAGTCCCACTGTTCCTCATCCCAGTACTTACCTATGAGGCAAGGAGCCTCATACGAAAGCTCTGGGACAAGGAAGAGGGACGCAGAGGTAATTCTGGGCCAAGGAGCTGATTGTGGAGGTTGGGGTGGTGGGTGGGAGGGAGAGTGGATGTGTGGGGGGGCAGGATTGTGTGATAAATCATAATGGTTGTCCATGTCCAGGCTAAGCAGGCATGATATGTGGTATTAGTGGCTAGAGAGGCATTTTGATTTAGCCAGTCTAGTCATTCCTCAGTTTGGTATGACTTTCTTTTAACTGGACATTTCTGATAAAGTAGTCCTGCTAACTTTAATTACCTGGCTAGATTGACATTTGGGTGCTGCCAGTCTAGCCATTTCTTACTGCGGCATTGTATATTTTTTTGGGCATCTGTGATAAAATGATATGATGTGATTCAAGTCATTTATAATGCGCCTGTACACAAGTGTACACAAGGGAGGGATGATAGAGGGAGGACAAGACAAATGATCTCACTAGGCCTTGTGTCATTGTGAGAACGAGAAGTGCAAGGGAAAAGGGAGCAGGGAAGTGCAAGTGAGAGGGGAGGGGAAAACAGGGCAGCAATGCTCTCAGTAAGTGCAGCCAGGGCAGAGCAGCTATTGGTTGTGCAAGGAGAACAATGGACTGCAGGGTTACAGTTACAGCCCCTAAGTGCATGGTAGGCCCGGAGGCAGTGCAAGGGTGACCAATCAAGAAAGAGCCTGGACTCAGAGAGACTCTGAGGGTAGCCAAGCAGCCAGTCAGTACAGCAGACAGGTAGGTCAGGTAGGTCAGCAGGGGGGGAGAGAGAGCGAAAGCAGCAGAGAAGAGGAAAGCTTTTAGCTGCTTCCGAAACTTCAGGTTGTCCGCCTCAAGTTTGAGAGGGGCAGGGAGGCCATTCCAGTTGGAGGCACCAGCAGAGGAGAGCGGTCTACCCCCACTCTCTGCCTGGAGAAATGTCTAAGCCTTAGAGAGTTGGAGGTAGCTGAGTGAAGGGTTAGAGAAAGAAGGTATTTTGGAAGAGAGCATTGGAGTTAGTGTTGGCACTGGCCCCAGAAAGCCTTGTGGGCAATGCAAAGGTTCTTGAACTTGATCCTTGCAGCCAGTGGAGAGATTTCAGGGCTGGAGAAATACAATCCCAGGGCTTGAGGCCAAGGCTAAGTCTTGCAGTCCTGTTCTGGATTATTTGCAGATGACGGAGACTAGAGGAAGACAGATTGAGAAAGTGGCTGTTGCAGTAGTCCAGCTTAGAGACAGTGAGCTTCTGGTGGAGAGTGAGAAAGGGAAGAGTCCCTTTGAGGAGGAGCAGCTGGTAGTGGGACTTCTTGGTGATGTCCGAGATGTTAGGAGAGAAAGAGAGTGTGGCGTTGAAGATGACACCAAGGTTTTTTGCCTCGCAGGAAGGCAAAGGAAGAGGGCCCAAGGTGGTCTGCTATAGTGAGAGAGGAAACACAGTGGCAAGGGTCCCAATGAGAAGGATCTCTGTCTTACTGGCATTAAGGCAGAGATTGTTGGAGGCGCACCAATCCTGAATCGTGGATAGACAGTCAGGAATGAGCAAGAGAGGAGAGGAGGATGAGGGGAGCCTGAAGGAAAGCTGAGTCATCCGCACAACACTGAAAGTTAGAGGATAAGGTAGAGATCAGGGAGGCCAAAGTGGCCAAGTAGAGGTTGAAAAACCAGCGTGAGAGGATAGAGCCCTGGGGAATGCCACAGGTAGAGAGAGGTGGCGGAGAGAATGGGACCACGATCGACCTGAGAGCGGAGTGGCGGTCCAAGTGGAAGTAGGTCAGTCACTCTAGGGTCTGATCTGTGATGCCCAGGTTCTCACAGAGTCGATTGATCAGGATGGCGATGTTGACCCTGTCGAAACCAGAGGAAAGATGAAGGATGAGAATAGAAGGAATGCTGGAATCAAGGTTAGAGAGCAGCACAGGTGTTAAGGAGAGCAGTTTCCATGCCTCTGGCAGCTCTGAAGCCAGACTGATGGTCATGGAGACAACCAACAGATTCAGTGTGGAGAGTAAGCTGGGAGATGGCAAGCTTTTCCAAGAGTTTGCTCAGGAAAGGTGGAGATTGAGCGATAGTTTTCCAGCAGGTAGGATCAGCAGACTGCTTCTTGAGGAGTGGGTGCACAAGGGAGTGCTCAAAGGGAGAGGGGAACATTGCAGTGGCGAAAGAGTGATTACAGAAATCGGCCAAGGCTGGAGTGAGGGTGTCAATATGGGCTTTGATGGTTCTGGAGGAGCAGCGGAGTATCTGTTTGGACAACACTTTCATAGATCGGACTTGTCTAGAAACCTCGTCAGGTGTTGTCAGAGAGAAAGAGGAAAAAGGAGGAGGAGAGAAGAGATGGCCAAAATGGGCCGAGAGAGGAAGAGGACATAGAGGACAGGATGTCCTGAGATTTAGCAGAGAAATGAGAGGCCAGAGCTGTACAGAGGGCATGGGAGGGAACAGAAGAGGTATAGACCACAACAGGATTGACCAGTTCCTTGCAGATTTTAAAGAGTTTGGCCGTGTTGTTCGAGGCCATGGAGACACATGCTTTATTGTGTGCTCTCTTCTTGATGAGTGTTATTGCTTTGACTGGCATTTTGCTGAAAACAGTCTAGGTATGTCTAAATGTGGCCTGGCATTCTGTACTATAATGTTATTACGTGTTTACACTGGTCTACATTGTGCAGCCAGTTGGAAGCATTAATGTTCCTGTGCACTGTTGGTGACTTGCATGTATTGGATTGTGTTACCCTACAAAACAATTGCAAACACTGTGACTTTATAGCCAATTTATCTCAGAAAGTGTTCTGTATATTGCATTAAAACACATATTTATATATTTTACCTAGTGCAGTGTGCGGCATACCCCTTCAGCAGCACGTTCATGCGTATTGTGCAAGCGTGACAGTCTAGGCCGGCCCAGAGTGTGGCGCAACCCGTGATTTGTTGCCGAGTTGGGGGGCCCCCTCAGCATGGCTCGCAGGGGGGCCCCCACATTTTGTGTTACGCCACTGAGCAGGTGATTTGCTCCTGTATGTGACTCGCCAATCTCTATGTGGGTTAGTAGGTGTGTTCATCATTTTCATGGCATGTCCATGTCACTCCTCAGTACATTCCTATTTTTTCATGTTCAAATGTACAGAGTTGAACCACTTCCCGCTCATTCCATCCCACATTGTTCTTTTTGCCATTGACTAAGGTGAACATGGCTCAATCTTGACACATGCAGCAACAGTGCATTTGGTTTGTATACCTTTTTGTGAATCGGTCGTAGTTTGAATGTACATATACTGTCCACTTTTGTGAGCAAAAATGCATTTGTTTTCTGAAAAAACGATGTTAATGTTTGTGGAAACCTTATTCTAGCGAATTTCTTCTAAGTGTTAATGATGAGTAGCCTATGGTCACCTTTCTTATGAAATGTTAGTTGTCTTCCATAGGTCAAATATTCAAAACCATTGTTTCAATACATGTGTTCGAGGATAAACAGTAACCTGGACACGGCAAGGTTATAATCAATGGAAAAACAGCCAAGTGGAGTTGCAATAGTAGCAAAAGTGGTTGATGACACCTGGTACCTGTCTCTTTTTCCTGATAAAAACGTAACGTTTCTAATTTCGGGAATTGGAGGAGTTCTTGGAAGGTATTCTAATGGTCGTGCATAATTTGTGCTGGAAATATCTCCACCCTCACTCCACGAAAGTGGCTGGTACTTTAGTGTGTGCTCATTCAGAAAGTGCATTAATTGGGATAGGGAAATGAAAGTCTATGATTGATGCAGGTATTTAGCCATTAAAGTCATCAGTCAAGAGTTTGCCTACATTGACCAAACTAACCTTACACCAGTAGAGCTAGACATACATTTTAAAATGTGCCTCGCAAAAACGCTCTGGAGTGATCCCCTTACTTTGCTGCAGGGTGTGAGATTTTTGAGTTTTTCAAATTGTTGTGTTTTCTACCGTTTTTCTACACAACCATAAGTGCGAAAATAAATCTGGTGTAACTGGTTTGATAATTATCCTCTATTGAGATCAGTGAGCGTGGAATGTCTTCCAGGATCCTCAACATGAAATGGATACCATTCTCCTAGATATAATATCGAATTCGCTCAGAAGAGGAACACACAAATATTTGACTGGCAAAATGATAATCTACTGTTGCACATTATATGCTTCTGTTATGTAGTTTACAATACATGTTTACTTGTAAACAAAAACATTCGTCATTTATAAATACTGGTGGACTTCCCTCTTGCTAAGCATAGCACCTGTGTTGCTATGCCTGTCTCCAACAGCAAAGTCGACCCCCAGTCTGAAGTATGGGGCAGAGAGCCAAAGGAACTCACATCCCCATCCAAAAACTCTTCTCAAATATCAGGGGCACCATAAATAGTACTCTTATTTTCTTACCCGTTCTCTATTTTTTTCAGTAACATTGGTTGAAGCGTATGCTTACTGTCATGTTTCAATGTAACCACTATATCCCTTCTTTCTTTACAGCAATTCCAGTGTCTGCTCTGGTTATGGCAGATTGGTGACAATACTATCACTGATAGATGCTTCTTTACGTTTAATTTGACCTTCTTCCTGATGTACATCTCGTTCTTAGGAGGATAGCTCAGGGGCAATGCGCTCGCCTTGGGAGCAAGAAGACACGGAGCACGAGCTTAGAAACCTTTGGGTATTAAGCGCGTTATAAATAACCAATCAATCAATCTATCTTTCCTGTTTCTGCAAGAAGTTCCTTTGTGATTTCTGTGTATCTGGCTCCAGCTGTCTGTTCTTGAGCTTAGGCAATACTGCCTTCAGACGTGTTTTTACTTGTCACATGTGTTGCATGGTGCATTTGTAACGCTGGTGGTATGTAGGACAATTCCGTGGTTGAGCTCCAGTTTCAGAATGCGGCTGGATCCTCAGGGCAGACTTCAATTTGCGGGCAAGGCTGGCAGAGCTCTTTAGTCCCATGGTGTTCATGAAAATAATATCATTGTGTTTAGCAAGAGTAGCCTCTGTTATTTAAGCGCCACGGGCAAAATAATGTGTTTGTGTGCACTGCATCATGGATGATGCTTTCTTAAAGATGTCTACGGGGCTGATGGCTGGGGTTTTCTAATACTAGAGTAGTAGTTTTAGTTGCACCCTACATTTGAACTTATTGTTTTTGCTCTTAAGATGCAAGAGTTCAGCCTTGTGTGGCTTCCAGCATCTCTATTTGATGGGATCCCATGGATTTCTTCCTAAAACGGCCTTTCATTATCAAAGCTTTATTTAAATAGTGAAGTAATGGGTACCACCTATGTTTGTCTGTATGAGTCTTAGGTTGTGCCGAGCAGAGCCATGAGCGGTTTTCAGCATTTGAAACATAGGGCCTGATTTACAATGCATTTTTCTATGAGATTGCACTATTGTAAAATGCTTTTCTAATTCAAGACCATAGTTTCGATTTTGATTTTGGTTACCATTGGCATCCAGGTCATGGTGCTGGTTTCAATAAACATGAAGGTGGTGCCCATCGCTCCAATCTGTGGGTGATTATAGCTCCTTGTGTGTGAATTTTGTCAATCCTGGAGTCTACCTCTTCGAAGCCCCACAAATTGGGTGTTATATTTGTCTGAATAAGTGGTAGATTTTCAATGCGGCTAAAATTGTTTGAATTATTCAAATAACAACAATTAGCAGCTGGGACCGAATGTTAGATGTAGCTCAGCCTATTGGAATGTATGGGCTTTACCAGCTTTTAAATGAGCCTTCACGGCTCCCATTACTTTATCAGTTAGTGGCCATAGAGCCCACATTTGTGGGGTTTACTAGCTGTTAAATAAGGTGTAAGGCTTGCTTGATTCGTTTATGCTAACTCGGGTTGCTACTTTTCACTTCTGCTACAGCATACACGTGTGGACTTCAAGTCTTCAGAATTAAGTGATGGGAAATGTGGGGTTCCAAGTTTGCGTCTAAAGTGCATTCTAGAATTTTTAATGTATTTAGGGTGGGTATTGTAGCTTCTGACAACTGCATTATATTATTTTTAGAACTGGAAATATTGAGCAAAGGAAATACCAAATTTGTTTTCGGAACTACTTAAAGCTATGCAAGTAGTCTTCACTGAAATTAATTATGTATAGATTGCTCTAATACATATCATGAATATCGTGTAAACTTAATCTATTTCAGTGTTTAGTGGTGTTGACGATGAGAGGTAATTACTGACGGGCCCATTGTTCAGCACTCACCCTCGAAAACATGTAATGCAAGATAGCTGCATCATGCAAGGACAGAGTGCAGGATTCACATACTCCGGCAAGAATCAATAATCAGGACTCAGTAAATTAGCAAAGGGAAGTCCGTTTAATGATACATACATCAGTTTATGGAAATCAGCAGCATCGAAAACACCTGTCTCGCCCCGACTTCCCCGAACTTCAGTCAAACAGCCTCTTTTATTGGCAAATTCTGTCGTCATTGACGTACACTTCTATAAAAAATCATCATGCAATATAATTGGTTGGGAAAGGTAACTTAACTATAGGGGTTATATCTGTATATGAAAATAAAGCATACGGATTGGATAACTCTTATCGGGTGGGCGTCTATGCCCATCCCTCTACAACACATGTGATTGACGTCACTGAAAGTACGAAGTCCTATTGGTTACAGTTTCTATAGGACCCTAGATTACATGGTCCATTGTGATTGGGCATGTTACACCCCGAAACATAAATCTCCACTTTAATTAGCAGCATGCAGAATAGACACCCAGGTGCCTAGTGTCCCAAGATTCACCCTTCCTCCCTTCCATCAATCATTGTTTTAGGGCTATGTGTCAATTAGTTGGCTGGGTATGGCCTCGGATCTGTAGTCTCTTATCAGGAAAAGTTATTGTAACGCTCACCTGATTCCCACGGAGGCGGAGGTCTGGCTTCGAGTGCTGGTGCTTCTTCAATGGTGAAGAGCAGGACTCTGAAGATGGACAGGAAGGGCCCCTCTACTCTGGCTTCTCTGGCTCGCAGGAATATTCCCCTGTGCGTGAAAAGGGAGTATTACCTACTGACTGAGTTATGCTCAAGCCTCCCACTCTTCCAACCCTTCACGATACCCTTCCACGATTCCCCGTGAAGTCTCACCTTAGGGTCAGGAAGGATGAGCTCTCCATCCTGCTTCTGATGCAGGGGCGCGTTGAAACCCAGTTAGTTCACTGAATTGAGGATTGATGGGAGTTCAGGTAAGCTTGACTATTCAGGTAAGGCGCTGTAAAAGTTCTGCTGCAAGTTCAAAAGTCCAAGCTTTGTAATAATGTTCATTGTCTTGTTGCAGCAAGCGCTAATGCTTATGTCTTTTTCCCCTTAGGGGTCGGGGTTCGGAATGCCGGAGATATGGCGCCGACCCGAAGTGAAACGTGCAGTTCCAGTAAATGACAGGTAAGTTCTGGATGAGCGCTCGGGTAATGTCTTTGCATTAGCTCATTCAATGTCTTTGTCTTTTTTCCCCATAGGGGCTGGGGTCCGGAAAATGCCTGGAAGCGGCAAGACCCGAAATGAAATGGGAATGACCCAACAGGTAAGTCTTAGAAGGAAACTGAGCTTTTCCTATTCCTTTCCTTCTCTCACCTTGTTCTTGTCTTTTTCTCTCTAGGCTCTGGGGAGTGGCTGTGGATCCGGATGATCGCTGTTGAAGATGGTGGCGTCCAGGATAGGTGAGTGAAATGCAGCGCTGCAGCGATCGTAGCGAAATGCTTTTAAAAATGATGTCTTCCTTTTCAGGATCATCGGTGTGATGTCTCTGTGGTGCTGATTTAGCAGGTAAGGTCTTTTGTCTCCCTTTGCAGGTGACCCAGGATACTGTCAGGCGTGGCTGAGGTAGAGATGCAGGAGCTGACACGGTGAGCGTCCAGCTGCGAGGAGCAGAACAACGCGAAGCGTGAGTTGCTGATCGGGTGTGGTTTAAATAGCTTTGGAAGAAGTTCCAAGAGTGTATCCTTCCACCGATCAGGTATGTATCCTTCCCCGACCACACCCGGGTGGAAAGTAGTCCCACAGGTAAAGCAGTTCCATTCAGGCCTCAAGAGGGCCTGGATGTAGCAGCATGGTCTGCATCAGGTAAGTGCACATTAAAACACTTGAACACATGTCTAGCTTTATGAGCCTGGCGCCTAAGGTGCCAGGACAGGGGTCCAACATGAGCCTGGCGACTGCGTCTAAAGGGCCCCAGCTTGGGCCCGCTGGCACTCCCCTGGGGGAAATGATGCCTGCCTCTGGGGTTGCTGGGTCGGACCTGGCTCCTTGGAGGTAGGCATCATGACAGTTATGGCATCCTCGGGTTCTGGATGACATCAGGCGGTGGTAAATCTTCGCGCCTGTCTGGTCACGTGTTTGTTCACCGTGAATCTGCTTCAGTTCTCAGTCTTTTCGTGCATTTGATTCTGTGTTCGCTTGGCCACCTGCATGGGCCTCTCTTATCCTGACCTTCACAGGGCAGGCTGGTATGCTCTGAAGTTTTGACTCTATTTAGTTGAGCTTGCCTTCCACTCCCGGGTTGACCTCGATTCCCCAGGCTTAAGCCATCCTTTGTTAGGTTTCGATTCTGCTCCTTTCCTCGGCTTGGGCCTGGATTTGAAACCTGGCCAGTCAGGCCTTGGCCGCCTGGGAGTACTTCTGCTTATACAAAATGGAGTTGCACATGTACATTGTGCTGCATTGAGGTAGACATATATAGTTGGCACATGCCGCTCTATTCTTCTACTTAAGCATTGCAGGCGGTATCGATTACTTAGCTTCTTGCGTTTCAAGCTTATTTACACACGTTCAATAAGGCAGTTGCTTCCATCTTGTCTCATAGCACCATTCTCATATGTTTTTCACAGTGTCTCTCCCCTTCATCTATTACAATTATCCTCGCAGTTGTCGGTACTGACATGCATAGCTTTCAGTAGCCACTTCTGGTTGTTCTCAGGGCTGCCTTAGTCTATTTCCATTGGCCTTCCATTAAGGCCTTCGGGGTTTCCACGTGGACAGTCTGTAAATACTCGTTGTTTTTTCATACCAATGTCAGGTACGGTTGTCTGATTGGGTACCGTGCTGCCGAGGGTTGCCTGGTTATGGGCATTTCAACAGGTATTGATCTTCTAATGTACCCAGGGCAGCGGTCCATTGCAGCCCTTTGTTGGTCCAGCTGCTCCTCGTACGTCACATACCACGGCGAGTACCTTACTGGCAACTCGCAATGGGGGGCAGGGGTGCGGGTCATATCTGGGACCTCCTCTACAGTGGGTTGACAGTCCCCTGCCTAGTTTTGGCTTTTATCTCCTTTGGGTGTCACGGAAAGCGCCACCTAAAGCAAGTCAAGTCTACAGGTATACATTGAGAGTTATGGCTTATGACATGTAATGAACAGTGCTCAGCTTGCAATTTTGAAGGCTTGGCTTTGGGATGCCACATCCATGTTTCTCTGAAGTGCAAACACAAGATTGCTAATCAGTCTTAGTGTTGCTTTAGACCGGCATGTTTGTAATTTGCCTATCCATTCCATGATGTCTTGTAGGTGTATTTCTCATATTATGCACAATGTCACAAAGTATATGTTTGCTATCCATGTTAAGAATATGTTTACGGGGCATGCAGAACAATGTGAAATAATGCGCATGATGAATGTTAAATGTGGTTTACTGTATCAACTCTTGGCTTCAAGTTCCCAATGATTGTGACACACGCATCTCATAGAGGTGTGCATGGCCTCAAAGTTTTTTATTTTTAACTCAACTGAGTCCTGTAGGTGTGCGCTAACTGTGTGCTTTTTCCAAATGATTCTTTTAATGTTTATGGTCAAATTGCTTGGTATCACCCAACTTTAGTTTAATGCTTTGTCTTTCTCACAAATGTTTAGAATCACATTGTTTGACATCATCCAGCTTTACTTCAATAGTTTGTCTTTCTCTCTTTGTCTTTCTCTCAATTGTTTGTGGTCACATTGTTTGATATCATCTAACTTTACTTCAATAATTTGTCTAACTCTCTACACGTGTTTCCCCATGGTATATACACATGGTTCTTCGGGAGAGAATCTATTGTAAAATATAATAAAATAAGAAAAAATATCAATATATGTCTAATACATGTTTCCTCTGCTTCAATGAGATCACTAAAGTTCCTATGTACCTTTCATGCTGCCATTACTTACTCTATCTTCATCTTAAGTTACTCTTTCTTTGTAGGTTAATTAATTCCTCTTGTTTGTCTTGTGCATGTGACCTAGAGATTAATAATTTTATTTTAATTGTTTCTCTATTCATCCTAATTTTAGATCTTGATTACAATTATTCGTTACTAGTTTCACTTTCTTAACTAAGGTATACTTGTATACTCAGTGTGCCTCATTACGAGGTAGGAGGTAGCCATGGTGCTGTTAGCACCATGGCTACCCCCTTACCGCATTCCGGGTCTGGGTTCTCGAAATAGGGACTTACCGGGTCATTTCAACCTTGGAGGACCCGGTAAGTCCCCATTATGAGAACCATTCCCCATTCCCATTCGAACCCCCCGAGGGCTCATTTGGAATGGGGATGGAGCTAATAACGGGCCCGTGAATAGCGGGCCCGTTATTAGCTCCATGGTCCCTTAGCAGCTCCCGCTAAGGGACCTCGGAATACAGAGGTAAGGGGTTACCAGCACCGGCAACCTTACCGGTGCCGGTAACCCCGTACCTCCAACCTCATAATGAGGCCCAGTATCTTCTAAAGAAATGTTAAGATTAAGTGAAATGATGCTGGAGCTTAACAAAAGCCACTTAGTTACAGTTACCATATGTGAATCATTTCTGTTACAATTTTTCTAAAGTCAATGGATCTTACGGGTGGGAAACTTAACTTAAACTTCAAAATGTATCTAAGTATTGTTAATACTTAGCCTAGTGTATCAAAGACCTAATCTAACCACTTTTAGAATTGTAGAGTCTTAAGGATATAAGGTGAAAATGGGTTCCCCCTCCTTACCTGATTATAATCTCCAAATTGAATATGATTGTCCTTGTTCCTTGCTTGCCACAGACTAAACTGGCTCTAATTGGGCTCATTTGTACCTGTTTGCATGGGTCACGTTATCACACTTCCAAAATTGATGATGTCATCACAATATACATTCTGCGCCATCGTGTTTAAGCGCTATGATGTCATCACGTCTCCTCATCCCACATTTTTGCGCCCATTTGTAAATTGCAATGGATTTTTTAAAGCGCTGCTAGTGCTTCATTCAACTCTATTGCTTTTTGGTTGTGATAGATCTTACAAGGTAAAGTTTCACCTCTTTTGTATTCTGAATCATCTTAATTTAGCACTATTGATAGATATTTACCCTGTATGTAGATATCGTTTTGTTTTATATATTAACCTCTATAAATATTTTGCTTCATAATTATCAAAACCAATTCCCTATAGACTCACGTCCTACCTCAATACGTAATGATGTGTCACTCAAATAACATGAATTCAATACAATCTGTGCTCATATGTATTTCAAAACATGATATGATATGATATGATATGGCATTTGTAACGCGCCTATACACAAGTGTTTCAAGGCGCGACGAGGCAGGGAGGGGGGAACAAGGGGAGACAGACAAACAATCCTACTAGGCCAGGTGTCATTCAGATCACGCAAGTGCATGGGTAGAGGGGACGGGGAAAAGTGCAAGGGGGAAAGGGAGAGGGGAAAGTGCAGTACAAAGTGATTAGTAAAATACAAGATAAATAGTAAGGGCCAGCTGGTGGCAAGTGCAGTGTAAGTGCAGACAAGTGCTGGGAAGGGGTCTGTAGGGATACAGAGACAGTCCTGCAGTGCAGGGGTTGCCAGGGAGGCAGTGCAGGGGAGAGTGGCTGGGCCAAGGACCGAGATTGGTGAGTGGCCCAGTTGCTGATTCAGTACAGTTTCAGTGATTTAGCAGGGGAGAGGGGGAGAGAAAGCAGAGGCAAAGAGGAAGGTTTTGAGGTGCTTCCGGAACCGGAGATGGTTCTCCTCAACATAATACTAGATCACTGAAAAAACATAAATCCATGACATTCTGTACTAATAAGCATGTCTCAAATTCTCAAAGCTTATTAACAAATGACAGACTTTCTGCATCACTGTACATACTTGGGTACATTTACTGATGGTTACTATGGCTAAAGCCAATAGGCTATCTTGCGTTCTGTGTTTAGCCCTGTATTCACGGTATCCATTAAACAGATCCATTCCTGTTCCTTTCTTCTTAGGCGCAGTTCTCTATTAGCACCTCTCTCTGGCATATTCATTTTTTCCAGTCCCAAACATTTTATTTTCTCTATTTCTGAGTCTTGATGTTCCATACTGAAATGTACAGCTAACGGATTTCTAGAATCTCTGTTTCTTATGGCTCTCATATGTTCAAGAAGTCTCACCTTCAAAGCCCTAATGGTATTTCCGATATAAATTTTTGACATACACATCTGATCCCATAAATGGCAAATTTACTGTTACAGTTTATAAATTGGTTGATGCCTCTTTTTTTTGCCATTTGGTAAAGTTTGTTTTTTGACTCCATACTCAGTCTGGGGACAAATGTTACAGCTCCCATTTATATGTTCCTTTTGGTGATGGTATATTCAGATAGCTGCTCGGGCCCGTCTTTGTTTCTTTCTTGAGAACGCTTGGACTTATTTGTTGTTTGAGTGTGGGGGCTCGCCTATACATTACAGATGGTATGTCTTCTATGAATTTGCTGATGCTGTCATCCGTTTTCAGTATATTCAAATGTTTTTTTCCAAATGTCTTTTAAAATGCAAGTATCGCTACTGTACTTAGTGACTATATTGATTTTGGTCATTTTTGTCTCAGTATTCTTAACATCTTTAATCAAGTAGTCTCGTGAGATTTTTCCGCTTTTGTCAATGCTTTGTTCAAATGTTTCAGTTGATAGCCTCTTTGAAAAAAAAATCCTTCGAGTCGCTTCACATGGTTTTTAAAAGTTTCTCCTGAACTACAATTCCTCCTAACTCTAAGAATCTCCCTGTACGTTATGTACTTGATAATGTGTTTCAGTGATTACTCTCCGCATGTAAGATGAAGTTAACAGCTGATGGTTTGATAAAAAGATTTGTTAACATTTTTTCTCCATCTGTGTACATATCTAGATCCAGAAATTCAATTTTCTATTTACTGCTGTTGACTGTAAATTTAATTTTGAAATTATTGCTATTCAGATAATGGATATATTCTTGAAGTTCAAGTTGTTCTCCCTTCCATATCATGATAACATCGTCTATATAATGTCCCCAAAACACAATGTTCTTGTTATCACTGAAAGCACTATGTTGCCACGCTTGTTTAAGTTCAAAGTACCCCATAAACAAATTTGAATTTGGGCGCAAACTTCGCTCCCATTGCCATCCCTTGTTGTTGCCTATATATCACTGTATTAAAACTGAAGATGTTGTTTTCTAGCACAAATTTCAACATATGAAATAGCATTACATTGTGTTTAGAAAAAGAAATTGATCTAGTTTTAGAAAAAAAACTCTGCTCTCAAAGCCTCTTGTAAGCTCAATACTCTTATATAAGCAAACTACATCCAATATTAAAAACCAAAAGTTTTCTTCCCAAGGTAGGTGTTCAAGTTGCTGTATTACATTTTTAGTATCCCTAAGCAAGGATGCTAAACCTGTTGCCAACGGCTGAAGATGAAGATCGATAAATTGTGAAATCCCCCCTGTTACTGAGCCTATTCCATTAATAATGGGTTGACATGATGGAAAGTGCTCATATTTCTTATGTATTTTAGGTAGAAT
The DNA here is from genome assembly GCF_040938575.1 of Ambystoma mexicanum. Taxonomy (NCBI): domain Eukaryota; kingdom Metazoa; phylum Chordata; class Amphibia; order Caudata; family Ambystomatidae; genus Ambystoma; species Ambystoma mexicanum. Next base: position 877,154,816 of record NC_090928.1, on the reverse strand, counting down.
ATAGATGATAGCCATCACTGGTTGTGTAATGTTCATATAGGCCTATTCTTCATCATTTAGTAGTCCGCTATCCCTCCATGTTTGGCTCATTTCTTTCCATGCGTTCTGCAATTCTGGTATGGGATTCTGTACCATGTTTCATTGCTAAGGTGATTCAGACCCTCTTTGATATAATCCCTTCTGTTCATTGAAACAATATTTCCTCCTTTATCAGCCATCCTAGTCACTATGTCCATGTTTTGACTCAGCTCATTGATTGCTTGTTTTTCTTTTAAGGTTAGGTTTTGATGTACTCTATTCTTCTTGCACTTCATATAATTTTCTCTAAGGTCTTTGTTCACGGCTTTTTGAAAGATATCCACTACATTATTATCTGCCAGTGTCGGGATAAATTTCGATTGAATTCTGAGGGTTGTTTCCACGGTCTGATATATGTCTATACCTTGTTCCTCAATGAATTTTTGTTTAGTTTATTCCTCCTCTTCCTTGATAATAGCAGGCTCATTGTATTCTCCACCATTTCCTCAGATAAACTTGAGATTGTTTGCACCTGCTGTTGATCTTTTCTCATAAACGCTGTTTCGTCAAAATATTTTTTCTATTAAACTTTTCTACAGAACTTAAAGATGTCAACCTGTGTTTGAAAGTAGTGCATTCTGTTGGTGGGACTGCAAGACAGTCCCTTGTTTAGAGCTGAGATCAATGCTGGGTCTAGTGTATAATCTGAAAGGTAAATAACTCAATTCACCTCTTCATTTGCCTCTGGGATCTTGTGAGCATCCCACTTTGATTTCCTATATTTCCATGTTCCTCCCCTCTTGCCCCTTTTTGGTTTTGTTAAAGTATTTACTTTTTCTGCTGATCCTGTGCTGGTTACTCATGATTTCTGGGTATATTGTCTTGTGCTCTTTTTGTATCATCGTAGTTCCTCTAAAAAAGGGCATTCTGCAGTTGCTGTTGATGTGCTTGGCGTATCCGTCTGTGCTCTCTGTGTGTCTGTCGATGTTCTTGATTCTGGCCCTTTATCACTTTCACTATTGGTCTCCGAATCAGTTATCTGTGATGATGTTCCTTGATCTGTGGTCTTGTACGTTTTAGCTCTTGTTTTGTAATCATTTCTTGTATCAAACTTTCTATGAAATATGTAAACTATTCCTATTTTGTAATCTATTTCATCTTGTATGAATGATCTTTGTTTCCTTAGTTTCAGTTCTTGGTTGAAATTCAATAGGGATTCATGGAGGATCTGATCATTTTTAAACATTACCTCTGATAAATTAGGCTTACTGATTTTTTCTTTCAATTGTTCCATCTCCTTTGATATTTTGTATAACATGCAAGAGGTGTAATGTGGCATAAAGAAACATGTAAACGAGCTCCCAATAATCCACACCAACCAAAATAAGGCAGCAAACCAAAGTGCACAAACAACTCAGCTTTATTTGCTCCATTCCGTAGGGAGAGGGTCCACAATCATTCTCAATTACTTCCTGGTAGCCCAAGGGTTATAAACAAAATGAATTACATCATCATATTAATAAAAAACACAATATTCACAAGCTGCCATTGGTTGGTAAAATAAATCACCTATATTGTGTTTTACATTACTTCTTCTAATTGGATAATCCTTGTCTTTGAGCCTGCCCAGGGTCCCACCCACTATGCAAGACATCATGTGTCAGGCATCATCGGACTGTGCGCCAATTGGTTGGCACCACAACATGCTGACATCATTATAATACTGGTGCCTGTAACTGATGTGGCCTTGGGTGTTACACTTATCCACAACAGTCCAATTAGCCTCTGGTGGGAAAGGAGAGATTGAAACGTTGCCTGGCAAAGAAACTAACAAACTCACTCCCATCTCATCTTTCCACACCGAGCTTCAAACTCCCAAACAGTTTGCTCAACCTTGGACAGCTCATCCTATACTCGACTCCCTTCTGGTACATATTGCTGCTTGGAGGTGTTTGATCTATTTAGGTCATGACGTGCATGGCTGAGTCATTTTACTCAAGTACGGGAAGCACGGCAAAAACCCCTTGGAAGATCACTTGTGAAGCCAAAGAAATCCTTCACATCATAAAAAGCATTAGCAAATCCCGGGATCGATATATACCAGCGAACTACAGACCAACCGCTCTGCTGGACGCAGTAGAAAAAATCTTTGCGATGGTCATATTAGACAGACTAAAGGCATGGCTAAAATCATCTAAAACCATAGATAAAAGGCAAACAGGCATTGTCAAAGAAGTTGGCTGTAACCTGAATTTATTGCTAATGAATCTGATAAAAGATCACTGTGAACAAAAAAAAAGAGAACATCTATACAGGCAGTATAGACTTGTGTCAAGCTTTTGATAGCATTGACTGCAATACTTTGTGGGAAGAACTGAGGATGAAAGGATGCCCAACGTATCTTCTAAACATAATTCGAGAACTGTACTCGAATATATCTGTACAGATAAAACTTGATTGATTGGGGAACCTATCAAAAGTCATCTGTCATGCTGAGATCCTGATGTCTCCGGAAGCTGCTGAGCCCCCGACAATCCACCCAAAATGTGGCACTCTGAGCTGATACTATATAACTGCTCAGTTTACCTCACTTCCAGGGGAAAGGGGGAAGGGACAAATTAACAAACACCAGGCTGGAAGCTATTAACTAGCTGGTTCTTCACCTGTAGTAAAAACATAAACATATAATACACCTTGTTATTCATTGGGTACTATACTAACCTTAATTCTCAATATCCTTTACCAAAAATAGTAAAAACCATACCTGGAACTTCTCTACAGAATGCCCAGAGAAGGGATAAGCTGACTAGACTTCCTTACTAGTTGACTTGAATCTCAATGATCATTCAGCCTTCTCAGTAGGTCCATGAATGTGAAATTAACTTTGCAGATCATCTTCTAAAAACTCAAGAAGCTTGAACAAAGTCTTAAATTCATAAAAAGTAAATGGAAGTTCTAGTTTTTCTGGAAAGTTCTTATATTTCTTATTATTATTTTTTGAGTGTCTTTTACTTTTAAACTGTTTTTGAAACTTGCGACGAAAAATTTCACGTGGAAATATCTTGCACACGCATAAAAATCCAAACTGTGTGTAGAACGTACACGCGCTGAAAACCAAACCGCGGAAAAATGCACACGCGCTTATTCAAGGAGCGAGTAAAAAGCACACGCGATAATGTCCATCCCGCGGGAAAAATACACACGCGCTTTATCCAAGTAGCGAGTAAACGCACACGCGCTGATGTCTAAACCACGGGAAAAATCTACACACGCTTATCCAAGGAGCGAGTAAACGCACACGCGCTGAAGTCTAAACCGCGGGAAAGATCCACACGCGCTTATCCAAGGAGCGAGTAAAAAGCACACGCGATAATGTCCATCCCGCGGGAAAAATACACACGCGCTTTATCCAAGTAGCGAGTAAACGCACACGCGCTGAAAACCAACCGCGGGTAGAAAAACACACGCGCTATAGTATCACGTGACACATAAGAGCTTGCGCTAGATTCTCAAGTGAAGATTTTCACGCGCAGGCTTTTGTTAACAGAAAAACCACGCGCTTGATAGAAAACGTAGTGTAGCAAAGAAAAACAAACGATAGCACTACAGTTCTTATTAAATGTTTTCATATGAACTTGAAAATCAATCTAACTCTTCAACAAGAACAATAGAAAAAGACTTTTGAGTTTTTAAAGAACTTATCTTGTGAAGAGTCTTGGAAACTTATTTTCTTAGGCAACTTGAAATCTTCTTACTCCTGTCCTGTGCCAAAACGAACTCCATAAAGATTCCTGTTTACTTTCCAAAGAAGCCGCTCGACTGCTTGAAACTTGAAACCCCTGAACAAGTTTAGCAGGAGCAGCTTAGTACACGACCTCTCAGCTGGGCAAAGACGATGAAAGGCAGTTTAGAATGTTCACTGTCTTCCCTATAAACAATCACCAGCCAATTAGAATTTAGACTGAGGACCTCCATCTTGGCTTGGGGCATTCTCCATAGACTGCAATGAATGTTAAGGGCAAAATTGGCTGTTTTAAAATTAAACTCCATAATAACTTCCCAAAACCTTTCTATACTAAATATGTGTCTCCCCAGACCCAATGTAATTGAGAATAAGCCACTGTAACCTGACAGTACCTGACATCATCAAAACCTCAAAAGAACTAAAGCAGGGCGGACCACTGGCAGCGACCTTGTTCAATTTCTATATTGAGGATATAAAAGAGGTCCTGCTTACTAAGACCACTTTCCCACCGAAAATCAATGGGGAAATTGTATGGTGGCTTCTCTACACGGACGACCTGGTCTTGCTAGAACTGACCAAGGTCGGCCTCCAAAGGAAGCTAAATATACTACAAGCTTCTGTTGCTAAAAACCACCTAAAGATCAATGCCTCTATATCAAAGATTATGATTTATGGGGGCAAACAATCCAACTCGAAACTGTCCTGGATCTTAGAGAAGGAGATACTTCATCCATGCACAAGCAGAAATATCTTGGTGCTGTTATAAATGTCTTAAAAAGTGAAAAATCATAAATTGAGAATGTGGAGAAAAAATTGCACCAACTGACAGCTCAAGGCATCACCCTGAACAAACGATTTGGCAAATTCTCACTAACTCCAATCTTAAAATATTTTAAGCAAAAGGTTAATCCAACACTCATCTATGGAGCTGAGACTAATAGAGGGCTGAGAGAAGAATTTTGGGATAAGTGTGAGAGCTTTTTGTTTGGAAAAGAATTCTAAAGATACCAACATCTTTACCAAGCCAAGTAATCCGTTATCAGCTATGGTTAAATTCGCTCTACTCAAAAATTATGTGATATAAATTGTCATTGCTTGGAAAATTAATCAATGAATAAAAAATATGGAGGACGAATGGTCAGTCAAGCTATGGAAAACCGAATGTGAAGACTACCTCGGTTCATCAAAAGAAGCCCTATGTAATGACCCGAACTTAGTAAAGAAAACAATATGGGCTGATGACTGGAGAAAAACAGAGGAAAAGAGATCATCCTCGAAAATTCATACGCTATCTTGTAACGTCATTGGTCTACCGAATATGATGAAAAGATACCTGATTAAATTCCATAATAAGATTGGGAGGTCGCTATTGTTAAAATTAAGACTGAATATCTTACATAACAACACCACCTTAAAAAGATATAACAAGTCAATGGCGGATGATTGTTGACTTTGTTGCCACAAAGAAGAATCATTAAATGATTTGCAGGCCGATTCATGGAATGAATGTGCGCTGAAAAAATCGGCGCACGTGTGCGAAAACGTGCGATTTGCAGTGCTACTTGAAAAATCGCAGTGCAAGTGCGAATATCGCAGGGAAACCAGCGCACATCTATTCATGGAAGTCGGTGCGCGAGTAAAATGTGGGATGTGCACTGAAAAAGTGCGCGTCGCACGCCGGCGCACAGGTCATCTAACGGCGTGTGCTAAGGCCACAGCGAAAGCGCACATAGCGCGGCGCACATAACAAAAGTAGGCGGAACACGGGGCGTGACACGCGGAATGGGGAACAACTCGTGAAAATGTGGGCGTCACGGGGGAAGTACAGGAGGCAAGAGCGCGGAACGCCCACACGCTCGCCTACAACACGTATTCATGGAATCAAATAGGGCAAACCAGCGCACGGGCAAAGACGCGCACAGGCCCATACACGTCCGCCAAAGGAAAGCAGACGGTAGCGTCCCTGCGCATGAAAAAAATGTGCGCCAAAATGTGCGCTAACAAAAAGCACGTATACACAGCTCTGATGAATGTCCCATACTGTGGCCCTCTAGGACAAATGACCTGCAAAGGGGTACGTGACAAACACGGACACCCGCTGTGTGAATAATAGCGTGTGCGTGTATTTCGGGGGCTCGCGGGTGGTTTTACACACGATCGTGCCTGGGGGAGTGGGGTACATGTATACCAGGGCCTCGCGGGTTGTTTTACATGCGATTGGCCTTGGTATGTGTATTTCAGGGGCTTGCGGGTGGTTTTACACGCGATCGGGCCTGGGGGAGCGGGTACGTGCATTTCAGGGGCTCGCGGGTGGTTTTACACGCGATTGGGCCTGGGGGAGCGGGGTACGTGTATTTCAGGGGTGCGCAGGTGTTTTCACACGCGATCGGGCCTGGGGGAGCGGGGTACGTGTATTTCAGGGGCTCGCGGGTGGTTTTACACGCGATCGGGCCTGGGGGAGAGGGGTACGTGTATTTCAGGGGCTCGCGGGTGGTTTTACACGCGATCGGGCCTGGGGGAGCGGGGTACGTGTATTTCAGGGGTGCGCAGGTGTTTTCACACGCGATTGGGCCTGGGGGAGCGGGGTACATGTATTTCAGGGGCTCGTGGGTGGTTTTACACGCGATTGGACCTGGGGGAGCGGGGTACGTGTTTTTCAGGGGCTCGCGGGTGGTTTTACATGCGATCGGGCCTGGGGGAGCGGGGTACGTGTATTTCAGGGGCTCGCGGGTGGTTTCACACGCGATTGGCCTGGATACGTGTATTACAGGGGCTCGCGGGTGGTTTCACACGCGATTGGCCTGGGTACGTATATTTCAGGGCTCGCGGGTGGTTTCACACGCGATTGGCCTGGGGACATGTATTTCAGGGGCTCGCGGGTGGTTTCACACGCGATTGGCCTGGGTACGTTATTTCAGGGGCTCGCGGGTGGTTTCACACGTGATTGGGCTGGGTACGTGTATTTCAGGGGATCGCCGGTGGTTTCACATGTGATTGGCCTGGGTACGTGTATTTCAGGGGCTCGCGGGTGGTTTCACACGCGATTGGCCTGGGAACGTGTATCACAGGGGTTCGCGGGTGGTTTCACATGCGATTGGCCTGGGTACGTGTATTTCAGGGGCTCGCGGGTGGTTTCACATGCGATTGGCCTGGGGACGTGTATTTCAGGGGCTCGCTGGTGGTTTCACACGCGATTGGCCTGGGTACGTGTATTTCAGGGGCTCGTGGGTGATTTCACACGCGATTGGGCTGGGTACATGTATTTCAGAGGCTCGGGGGTGGTTTCACACGCGATTGGCCTGGGTACGTGTATTTCAGGGGCTCGCGGGTGGTTTCACACGTGATTGGCCTGGGTACGTGTATTTCAGGGGCTCGCGGGTGGTTTTACACGCAATCGGGCCTGGGGGAGCAGGGTACCACTCACCGTCTGCCTTGCGTGTAGAAGAACGCGTAGCCAACACCCACCCGCTGTGAAGTAATAGCGTGTGAACCCCAACGCCTGCAAAACACACGCCCCGCACCCCACGAAAAGCACGTACAGAGCAATGGAAATCCACGTGGGATCTTCAAGCCCTGCCAGGGCAACGCCTGTGCGCGATACGTCACAGACGCACTTACGCGCTAAGGGCCTTTCCTCGAATTACACGCTGACGTGCAGAATTTTCATGTGCCAAATCACTCCGTATCAAGCTGGCCATGCGTAAGCACACGGAAGACCACGCTCCTGCCCAAAAGGCCGAATTACTGCCCCCCAGAGCCCGAGCGGCCTCCCACGAGCCATCTGCTGCTGCCTGCCTGCCTGCCTGCTGCCACCGTGGCCTGCCATTTGGTGTCTGCACATCAGCCATCTGCAGGGGTCCAGTTGCTGTGTCCACCCCTGCTGGAACAGAAGACTCCCGACTGGGATACCATCGCTCCACAGCCCAGCCCCAGGACCCAGTTGCCCACCCACGCCTGCCTCGGTCGCCATGTCGGGGCAAACACCATCCGAGACCACTGGCGACCCCCAGCCAGAGGGGCAGAGGGCCACCAGCTTCACTGCCACCGAAGTTGGTGTCCTGGTGGAGCAAGTCCTATTCGGATCATCACGCGCCAACAAGGATGGACGGGACAGGATCTGGGACGACTTTGTGGTTGCCATCAACACGGAGGGGGTGGCAACCCGCACCATCAAGCAAGTGAAGAAGCGCTGAAAGGACTTAAGGTCCAGGACCCTCATGAAGGCCCGGCGCCTCGTAGAGGGGGGCTGGGCACCATGAGTACCATCCAGCTGAGGGTCCTGGAACGCGTACGCCCAGCGCTCCACGCCCAAATCCTTGAGGGGTAGACCCGTCCGGAGTTAAGCGGTAAGTGGCCAAGCATTGCTGTGTGAGACAGGGCATGTTGCAGTGTGCTGGTTGTCTGATACTTGCCTGTATGTGTGACATAGGCCATGTACGTATGTGTGTGTGCAGGGACATCATGGTCATGCATGTGAGGCCAGTAATGTGTGAACCACATGGTTGGTGCATGTGTTCAAATACAACATGGGGAGATCTATGCGGAATGGACACATGAAAGAATGCCAGTCTCTGTTCCTGGACATGGGTGGGGGTGAGGGATGGGTGCTGATGCCATGTACATGTATGGTGTCCGTGTCTGTGTGTCTGACCTGCGTGTCTGTGACTTTTAAATGGCATGGATGCATGAAACATGTCTGTGACAATGTTCAGATTCACTGATGCAGCCTAGTCATCCTTGTATCCACTGTGCCTGGGTGTACAAGTCCAGATGGATGAAACTACGGTGAAGTGTGTGCATGTGATAGGCATGACCCATGATGCATGTGAGTTTCAAACCAACATTGTATGTTTCAAGAGTCCCTTGGACATGTATGCTAATGTCCATAGCATGTGCCATGCCTGTTACTGCATGTGTTTTGCCTGCACTGACCCATGTGTTGTGGAGGGACATGATGGAAGTGATGTTTGATAGTGCCACTCATCTGCTATTGCTTCCTGTCTAGGGGACCATTGTACAGTACCCTGATGCTTGTGTTCTATGTCTCCCTCTACACAGCGCCAAGTGAAGAAGAGGGCGGAGACGGCGCTGTGGAGCCAAGCGGCGTGGATGCCCCCACGGCTGCAGCGGAAGGGGTGGGTGAGCCCCCACAGGGGCTTGCAATGGCGGAAGACGGTGTGGAGCCATCCAGGTTGGTGGTTTCCACAGAGGAGGAGGAGGAGGGCATGGGGCCTGAGCCGCGCATGGGGCCTGGTGGGGGCATCCCTGCTGGTGCAAGTGGTGCAGTCCAGGGCCAGGGGCAGGAGGCAGCACAGGTCGCCGCGGAGGGGCCTGTGCATGTCACTGTCCCTGACACTGTGACTGCACCACCATGCACCAGCAGGGATGCCCCATCCCAGGCCCGTCCGCAGGTAGGGGGGATGTCCATGTCAACTGACACTCCTCTACCTGCGGACGAGGGGACCCCCAGCCTTATGGAGAAGGTCCTGATTGGTGTCTCGTTGCACACGGTTGTCATTCGTGATGAGGTGCATGCTTCCCGGGGGGAGCACGCACGTCATCACGAAGAGCACCGTGCCAACGTGGCTCAGTTGGGAGCGAACATGGTCGGGGGTTTCGTACATGTGTCGGCCACTCTGGCGACCCTGTCCTCCTCTCTGGAGGCTGTGCGCCAGTCGTTCTCCATGCTGTCTTCCGGCCCAGATGCCACCAGGGCCCCCTGTGGACCTGCCCCGACCAACGCAGCCAGCTCGGTGGGGATCCCATCCCTGCCTCAGTCGGGAGTCGGAGGTCCAGCAGGGGTGGACACACCAGTAACTGGACCCCAGCAGATGGAGGATGTGACGGCATCATCTGTCCGGACACGTGCACAACGGCATTGGTGGATTCCATCAGCCTGGATGCCGTTGTGCTGGCAGAGGCAGTGGCGTCGGAGGCAGCGGCAGGCTCGACGTGGGAGGCATCATGGCTCGGGGCCATCAACATCAGAGGGGCAGGCATCGGCCGGAGGGCAGGAGAACCCTGGAATGGGAGTGTCTTCCGTGTGGGAGCGGTTGGGCCAGCAGATAGGTGCGGAGCGGCGGCGGGTGGAGGAGGAACGGCTCACAATGGTCAGGGCGGAGAACTCCATGCGGAGGGCGCTGGGGCGGGCTGAGTGCCTCGAGGGTATTCGAGGGAGTTGGAGCTGGACACTGCATTATCCCTGCGAGACCTCGGGGCCAGTGAACATGCCTGCCTCCAAGTCATTGAAGAAGGAGTTCGATGATGCCCTGGCCCATGACATCAACCAGTGAGCCGTTGGACATGCCCGCCGCCATTGTATATAGTTAGTTAGTTAGTTAGTTAGTGTTAGGTTTCTTTTTGGTTTTCATTTATTTTGGGGTGCTTGGACAATGCCCCACATTTTTGTATATAGTTCTTCATTAGTTAGTGTATTTTGGTAGGTTTCATTTCAACTGTTGGGCTCATGGACCCAGGATTTCATCCTTGTAAATAGTTGGACTGTGTATTTTTCGGCATTTGGAATTTTATTTGACCATGGAGCAATGGATTTTACTTTTTTCTTGCAGTGTGGATTTGCTTTGTTGCAGTGAGAGTTTGGAGCCATTTTGTTTTGTGTTCTTTTTTGGATTCAGATTTCTTTTTTTAATAATTTTCTGTCATTCAGCATTTCATTCCTTATGTCCATTGTTTGGTGTTTTTATTTGTTTCACTGCATTTTTTGTTCAATACATATTTTTCCTTAGTTCAATGTGTGGTATTCTCTCATTGGATTCATGCATGTCACAATGTGGCTTTTCACATTCACTGGCCCCCATTGTGTGTGTGTGACAGACATGTGTTGATGTACATACATGCCATTTGGGTTGTTTCATGTAATGGCCATTTCAATGTGGGGTGTATGTTAGACTTGGTTGGTTATTTGGCCAGGGGTGGTGTGCGGTTGGATTTGAGTGGACATGAGGGCCATGATTGTGGGTCATGTTGTCGTGTTGGGGGGGTACATGAGTGGAGGCCTGCTGGCAGGTGCCCCGCACTGCTGGGGGCATGGGGGTGCTGGGGGACATGTGTGGGACATGAGTGGGGGTCTGCTGGCAGGTGCCCCGCACTGCTGAGGGGTGGGGGTACTGGGGGACATGTGTGGGACATGAGTGGGGGCCTGCTGGCAGGTGCCCCGCACTGCTAGGGGGTGGGGGTGCTGGGAGACATGAGTTGGTGTTCATATTGCAAGGTGACATGTGGCTTGGCTGGGGGGCATGCCCATGGTGGATGGGCTGCCTGCGGGACATGACCAGGGGTGCAGGGTAGTCCCCTGTGGTGTGGGCTGCCTACAGGGCCCGTGGAGGGGGTAGAGGGGACACCTGGGAGGACCCACACTGCCAATTCACATGTAGGAGTCCCAGCGCACCCCTGAAATACACGTACCCAGCCCAATCACGTGTAAAACTTTCCACGCACCCCTGGAATACACGTACACCGCTCCCCCAGGCCAATCGCATGTAGAACTTCCTGTGCACCCCTGAAATACACGTACCCAGGCCAATCGTGTGTGAAAACACCAGCGCACCCCTGAAATCCACGTACCCAGGCCAATCGCGTGTGAAAACACCCGCGCACCCCTGAAATACACGTAACCAGGCCAATCGCGTGTAGAAATTCCCGCGCACCCCTGAAATACACATACCCAGCCCAATTGCGTGTAAAACTTCCCGCGCACCCCTGGAATACTCGTACACCGCTCCCCCAGGCCCGATCGCGTGTAAAACTTCCCGCGCACCCCTGAAATACACATACCCAGCCCAATCGCGTGTGAAAACACCCGCGCACCCCTGAAATACACGTACCCAGTCCAATCGCGTGTAGAACTTCCCACGCACCCCTGAAATACACGTACACCGCTCCCCCAGGCCCGATCGCATGTAGAACTTCCCACGCACCCCTGAAATACACGTACCCAGGCCAATCGCGTGTAGAACTTCCCGCGCACCCGTGAAATACACGTACCCAGGCCAATCGCAGGTGAAAACACACACGCACCCCTGAAACACATGTACCCAGGCCAATCGCGTGTGAAAACACCTGTGCACCCCTGAAATACACGTACCCATGCCAATCACGTGTAGAACTTCCCGCGCACCCCTGAAATACACGTACCCAGGCCAATCGCGTGTAGAACTTCCCGCACACCCCTGAAATGCACGTACCCAGCCCAATCGCATGTAAAACTTCCCGCTCCCCCCTGGAATACACGTACCCAACCCAATTGCGTGTAAAACTTCCCGCGCACCCCTGGAATACAAGTACACCGCTCCCCCAGGCCCGATCGCGTATAAAACTTCCCGTGCACCCCTGAAATACACGTACCCAGCCCAATCGCGTGTAAAACTTCCCGCGCACCCCTGGAATACATGTACACCGCTCCCCCAGGCCCGATCGCGTGTAAAACTTCCCGTGCACTCCTGAAATACACGTACCCAGCCCAATCATGTGTAAAACTTCCCGCGCACCCTGGAATACACGTACACCACTCCCCCAGGCCCGATCGCGTGTAATACTTCCCGCGCACCCCTGAAATACACGTACCCAGGCCAATCGCGTGTTACCGCGAAACCCGTAATACACGTTCCCTGCTTGGCGTTTGCTGTTTGCCAGTCCGGTAAACTGGTCCAGGGTTGGCGCAGCCCTTTGCGCTGGTTTGGGGATTTTGATGGATTTTCCTTGTGCAAGGGCGTTCTTGGGGGCGTAACTGGCGCTGCTGCAGGGTCGCTGCGCCACTCTGCGCCACTGCTGGTTTTGGATGCAAAAATCCATGAATACGCTGTGCGCGGAAATCGATTTTAGCGCACGCGTCTGGCGCAGACATTCGCACGGGCACACTGTGCGCCAGCCGCGTGCAACACTTTTGTGCGAAATTCCATGAATTACCCTGTTGGTGTTATTTTGCCCAAACTCAAAGGACTTACAATCGATCCATCTCCTTCCTGTGCTTGGACACATTGTGGGTCTAGACGCCGAAGAATGGTGTTAAAGGATATATCAAGCTGACAACTTAAAAACTAATTATGCAACAGTAAACTTTTTGACAGCAGCATTGACAAAACTGAAGGAAACTACAGAGAAAATCCACACAAGTGTAGAGTAAACTGAGAGAAAATCATGAACAAACATTCTATACTTAAAGAAAATTCTGGACTTTAAAAATAATCTGGGCCCAATGTGAAGGAATAAAAAACAAAATTGACATTTGTTTCATTTTAAATTTTAGCTAAAAGTTGGTAATAAACTAAATGCTAATAAAAAATTTAAAAAATAAAAATGTTATTAAAATTTTAGTGTGAGTCCAGTGTATGAGACATGTTCCTTCAATTTATGCAACCTTTTAATGAATTCTTCATGCCCTCGTTAAACTGCTTTCATCATTGGCGGTGTTGTGGGTATATCTTGCTATTGTGTTATTGGCAACATTACTGCCTGAACCTGGCAATTAAAATGTATATATTTCTGTCTGCTAGCAACAAAACAAACTCAATTGTTGCTTATCAAGACTGAAACCATGGGAAAGGCCTATCCGTGCAATTTCATATATCCTCCCCTTCTCTCAGACTTGGCACTTGCAGTCGTCTGGACACTATCATGGACCAACCAAAATCCCTATTAGCCTATTTAAGTGGCAATGCTGTGGTTTCTTAATCATGTGCTGTGTGGGGCCTTGCAAAGAGAAGAATGGAGCTTCTCCTGCCATTCATAATGCTGCTTTAAATATGTATATACCCTACCTAACTGTGCATGCCAACATTTACTACCATCCCCCTCTGTGTATTCAACAACCTAGCCCTCCCTATATTGTGGCAAACTAGTTCCCTACTCTGTAACAAAACTAACTCTAACCTACTTGTGCTGCATTCAGCATGGCGGTTGCCAGGGTCGGACTGGGACAAGAAATAAGCATGGTCACCCAAAAAAAAGTGGCCCACCCCTCGCCTCATGACCCTTGGCCTCTGATGACATCACCAGAAGTGATGTCATTTGAACCCACCCCAAAGGGACATCCCAGGAGCAATGAAACACGGCCTTTCATCCGTTGACAAAACAGGAAGTGGCATCAAATATCATTGTTCCCAAGTACACTAAATTACTGTTAATCCAAGCAGACGTCCAAGGCCAAATGATAATATGTTATTGTATTGCACTTACACTTAAGCTTTTTTTAATAGAACAAATATGCATACAATATCACCCAACCTGTGTTGCTACTCATTTATCAACCTAAGAAGGATGAAAGGCTTTTTGAAAAAAACAACAAAAAAAAACAAATTTGAATTTTTTTTTCTCCATTTTCTTTTCTTCCAAACCGGCCTAAGCATTGCCAGAAGCTGGCCCCCATTCCTCAGGGACGATTTTGGCCCGGCCACGGGCCGAAAGGCATAGGGGCCAATCCGACCCTGGCGGTTGCATACACAAAAGGACACCTTATTCAAGTGTTCTTTTTGTAAATGTACACTATCCTTTGGGAACATGTGGGGTGTGGCCTTGCATGTCACTGCTCTTATCTCCAACCAGGAGGAACAAGAAAAAAAGAGAAATAAGTGGGCACCACCAGGTAAATGTTATTATTATTTGTCGTCTTCAGTTCGTATTTGTATTTCAAATTATAGCAACTAAATACTTGCGGGAGCAGGCTGAGATGGGTCTGGAGTCACCCTGACCCAAGAAAACAAGTGAGGCAATAGACTAGATGAGAAACCTAGTCACACAACCGCTCTCCGTTTGTACCCAGACTGGGTAATTATATTTGAACAAACAGTTCCAAAAAACATTAGTTTGATTCTTCTTAATTTCAAAATTGGTCATAGAAAAAATAATGAGTTCCAAGTCTTTGTTTATGTAATATATATTCTTTTATCAAAAAAATCAAAAAAATTATCACTAATCAAATCTTAGTGAGGGCGCAGCTGACATGTTACTTTATACTAGTAGACTTCAAGTGCCAATGCATTTCGGAGTATAAAGCTCCTTCATCAGGGCAAGTCTATACTTATAGGAAACAATAACATCATCGAAAAATGCATACAATATACATAAAGCAAGAAATACATGATGGTATGTAATGGTGGCATAATGATAATAAAGCGCATAGAAGAATAATAGTTACATACCCCAATGGAAGAATTCGAGTCAAGGTGTAATATGTAAAAACAGAGAAAATGAAGTAAATAGAAATTAGTGTGGATTCGCGTTTACAATCATACAATTAATGTCATGGGCTCATAGGTAGAAGAAAATTACCTCGCTTACAGAGTGGAGTCAGGCGCGTTAAAACTGGAAAGAAACAGTATCGAACGTATGTTCTCACAAAGAACACGATCGGATGCTGGAGGGAATCCAGTGTGCGATCTGTAAAAGCGAAATATGCTTCAGTGGGTGCGGTTATAAAAGAGTAGGTGAACGGAGTGTAAGAAGCCACAACCGAAGCGGTTACCTGAGTTCAAAGAATAGTGTCAGCGAGTTCAAAGAATAGTGGCACCATCATATGCAAATTGTTTCATGTATAAATTTGAAACAGAACACATTTTGAAGAATCAAGAATGGAACAGCAATATTCACTTATGGTCACGGTACATCGATGACATTTTTGGAATCTGGACAGGAACCGAATCCACATTTACTGATTTCTTTGAATACCTCAACAGCATTGATCCGCGTATCCAGTTCACGAGTGAGATATCTAAAGACAGGATCACATTCCTTGATGTCTTAATAAAGAAGGGAAACAGCAGTTACAGCACAACTCTGTTCCGCAAAACCACTGATCGTAACAATTTGCTACACCGTCTCAGCTTTCACCAGCCCAGCCTCTTGAGAAATCTTCCATACAGTCAACTCTTGAGAGTTAAAAAGATTGTGAGTGACCCTGAAGAGTGCCTAGCCCAACAAATCGAAATGAAGGATAAATTCCTGGCACGGGGTTATAAGCAGGCAGAGGTACTTTTAGCATCTGAGAAAGTGAATGCCCTCAGTCGCGAGACCTTATTGACCAATATCACCAAATCCAAAAGAGAACTTAAATCTCCGGTCTATGTTTCAAAATATTCGATTCAAAGCAATAAAATCAAGAATTCCATTAAAAAACACTGGAGTATTTTTAAGGATGATGTGAGAGTTCAGAAACTATTTGATCAAACACCAGTATTTGCCTATCAAAGAAGTAGGAATCTCCGTGATGAACTTGTTCATACTAGACCTCCTTTAAAAGAACCTAGCACTCAACAGACGGGCACATATCCCTGCCTACACTGTGCTAACTGCAACATGGTGATTAAAGGAAATGTTGTGAACCATCCCCGCACAGGCAACAAGATTCCTCTGAAGTCTTTTGGCACTTGTGACAGTGTGAACATAATATATGGTATCAAGTGCCCATGTGGTAAATATTATGTCGGCCAATCCACGAGAGCTGCTAAAATACGATGGAATGAGCACCGCTCGTGCATCCGGAATTCAAATCCTAATTCTGCAGTGGCCAGACATTGGAGTGAGAAGCGACATGGTTTGGCACAAATCAGGTTCCTGATTTTGGAAGTACTAACCAAGATTAATCCACATGAAGATATGAGTCTTCGCCTCAACCAGAGAGAAACTTTTTGGATTGACAAACTTGGGAGTTTGCAACCCAATGGTCTTAATGATGAGATTAACTATCATTGCTATCTTTAATGCTTCAACTTTCAGTCAATTTGTTACCATTGAAATGTATTTGTTTTGATGTGTCTCTTCTTTCTTAAACATGATATAGGTTCTAACACAACTAGCCAATAGGCATAGATACACATGGTCATTATTTTTGTTTTATTTGCTTGTTTTTGTTTTATTTGCTTGTTTCATTTTACAAATATTATGATTCCCCCCGAGCGGTCTGCTTCTCCTGGTCATTTGACTGGGACCCAAGGTGGTACCATCTGGCACCACCACCCGCGGATCGGTCGAATACATTGTTTATGCTGTCTGAATGCACATTATTTTATACATCTATTAGTCTTGATACATTACGTTTTTTCAGTTCTATATAACATTCTTGAATACGATGGAATTTGATTACACTTGCTTCATATTAGTTATGTCTGACTCATAATGAAGATGTTTACACATGATGAGTATTTTTTCTATGTCTATGTTATGCACATTTTATTTTATTTTTATTTTATTTTTTCGTTTTTAATATTCATGCCTCAGCCCTTGCTGCCCCCGTATTGGTTTTTCTTGCACTTTTGTTGCCCCCAACGTCAGTATGCTGCCATTTGAATCACATTACGCATCGCGCGGGTTCGCCCAGCGGGTTGCGGTCACGTGCCTATTTCACTTACCGTTTCCCTAGCAACGCTTTCAATCAGCGATGCACCACGGCTCGCTGCGTCCACCGCTGACACTATTCTTTGAACTCAGGTAACCGCTTCGGTTGTGGCTTCTTACACTCCGTGCACCTACTCTTTTATAACCGCACCCACTGAAGCATATTTCGCTTTTACAGATCGCACACTGGATTCCCTCCAGCATCCGATCGTGTTCTTTGTGAGAACATACGTTCGATACTGTTTCTTTCCAGTTTTAACGCGCCTGACTCCACTCTGTAAGCGAGGTAATTTTCTTCTACCTATGAGCCCATGACATTAATTGTATGATTGTAAACGCGAATCCACACTAATTTCTATTTACTTCATTTTCTCTGTTTTTACATATTACACCTTGACTCGAATTCTTCCATTGGGGTATGTAACTATTATTCTTCTATGCGCTTTATTATCATTATGCCACCATTACATACCATCATGTATTTCTTGCTTTATGTATATTGTATGCATTTTTCGATGATGTTATTGTTTCCTATAAGTATAGACTTGCCCTGATGAAGGAGCTTTATACTCCGAAATGCATTGGCACTTGAAGTCTACTAGTATAAAGTAACATGTCAGCTGCGCCCTCACTAAGATTTGATTAGTGATCATTTTTTTGATTTTTTTGATAAAAGAATATATATTACATAAACAAAGACTTGGAACTCATTATTTTTTCTATGACCAATTTTGAAATTAAGAAGAATCAAACTAATGTTTTTTGGAACTGTTTGTTCAAATATAATTACCCAGTCTGGGTACAAACGGAGAGCGGTTGTGTGACTAGGTTTCTCATCTAGTCTATTGCCTCACTGCTCTTATCTCCACCATAACTCATATGAGATTCATAAGCAGTGTGCAGCAGGACTAACTGTTCTAGATCAGGCTCTCCATGGACTTGCAAAATTGTGGACTGTGCCTCACACCATCTGACTCAGGAGATGTAAGGAAGAGTAAGTCCTCAGACTGGCACGCACAACTTTTCCACAAAGTACAAGCAAAGTGCAGACCTCCTGACTTGGAGCATTTGCTGCGCAAGCCCTCCATCACGTGGCAATGAATGTTTGCACTTGCGCAAGTTTGCACTAGCACAAAAACTGAATTGCAATGGTGTTGAACCAAAGCTTCAGAATTATGGACCCAGGTCCCTTTATAGAGGACTCTGGTGACAATCGAGGTCCTTCCAGCTCGTGTGGAGGAGAGGTGTGAGGATTAGGGGACTGGGTGAGAGAAGACCATAGCAGGCCTGACATCTGCCTGTGACTATGGTACGGATGTGCTGATGAGGAAGTAAGTAGGCATCTGAGGTTCTCTCTCTCGAAAGAACTGCCTACAAGGTGCTTCACGGCGTGCTCAAGGCAAACAAGTGCACTCTGGCACCTGTTTGAGGGGTCCTCCAAGCTGAGGTGCTTGCAGGTGAAGCATTGAGGATGATAAAACCAATGTATTTTCCTGACGTGCATAAACTTTCCCAGGTACATTATGCTTCTCACATAATGCATAGGAATGATGGGTCCCTACCCCTGGCCGATGGAGACAGTTTTTCTGCTTCAATCTACTCATGGGACCCAGCGCACAGGACTGTGGAACAGGTAGTTCCGGTGCCCAGACCAGAGGAAGAATTTGGTAGGTAGAGACTGGGAAAGTGGTTGTGTGAGGCTCCTTTGCTATCAGAGGCGAGGAAAGATGTGTTTGTTGTGTATTTAGTAACCCATTGTTATCCAATATCAAAATCAGTTACATAAAGGAAAAAATGGTATTTTCAACAATAATGTATGATGTTTTATGCTTTTGTTGTGGATTACTGTTCCTATCATTGCATAGCGGCGATTCTATTGTTGTCCCTTTACAATAGGTGGAGTCATGTTACTTTTTAGTGAACATGTATATATTTAGTGTCTTGTGAGAAGACTCTACACCACTCCTATCCTTTACAAGTTAACTCCATAACATGTTTGTATCCACATCTGCAGAGCAGAACATCGGTTATACAAAGAGATAGCAACAGCAAAACACTATAATTGCAAGGCTGTCCTCTGCTGAAAAGTGTTTTCCTTCACTGTCCTCTTCATGACGGAATGTGGGCAGTGAGAGAAAGAAAACCTTCTTATATCATGACAATCCCAAAGCTAGTTTTGCTTATTGCTCCTCTAGACAAAGTGATACGGCCTGTGACATATAGGGAATAGTGCTCATGTTGATATGTCGTATGCATATCCCCACAATGCCACATCTATGTCTACCTGAAGCACAATCGCTGGACTGTTAATCTGTTTTAGATTTACATCGCAATAGGCAGGCTTCCAGTCTCTTCTCACTTTCCATGACATCAAGTATACAGAAGTCATCATCAAGCCTCGGCCACTGCCAGGCTACCCTGTTCTGCAAAGTGCTTTCTCTTACTGTCCACATAGAACACAATGTAGGCACCAGGAGAAAAAAGAGCCTCTTAGGTCAGGCATCCTAGAGGTGATAATCATCCAGTGGCCATTCCCTCCTCCCTTCACTCCTCCATGGGCTGCCCAATCTAGATGACCCAACATAAAAAGCTCTCAATGTACTGAGTGCCTCCCTGCCCCCACTGAAATTGACCATGCACTGTGGCAATGGGGAGTTGAAATGACCATGTACAGCTGGCAGATGTTGGTAATACGTAATAATGGGGCAATATTCTGAACAGATTGTGGCAATTCTTGACAATTGAACAAATCATAGGCATGTTTCAGTGATTCTTGGCAATGGGAAATGTAGTTGGGCAGTGGATAGCAATCCTTGGCATTGGGGCACTTTCCTGGCAAATTGTTGCCAATTTATGGCAATGGTGCAAGTTCCAGTTTAATTGAAACTCACTGGCAGTAGCACACGTATTTATACAGTTTAGGGAAAGCCTTAGAAATGGTGCAAATGCTTACATATTTCATATAAATCATTGGTAACTGATGGAATTACTAAACAATAGGACCCATTCCCAGGCATTTGATCTCACTCATGGCAATGAGGGAAATGACATGGGTTGTGGATTCCAATGATTTCTATTGGGAAGTTGCCTGAGCGTTGGTAGCCATATCTTTGGTAATATGCCCAATACTCCTCAGTTGATTGCAATGGCCAAATAACTTTTTTGGGGGGGGGCGGTTGTAATAGCTTGTGAAGGAGCAGATGAAAGTCTTGATAGTGGGCTCAGCTCAGGCATTCTCTTTGTCAATCCTTGGCAAAGTGGCAAGTGTGTGGCCATCTGATAAAAACGTAACAATAGGCACAATAACCAGGGGAGCTGAGCTGCTCCTGTGGAACTTGGGGGGGGGAGGGGGGGGGTTCACATACGCGATCACTCTGGAAGAGACTGTGGAAGGGGGCCACATTTCCAAAGGAGTTTGCTGTGAAAAAGCCTCAAGAGTTGGCTTTTCCAGTGGTTATTTGGTTAGGCCAGAAGTTGCTTAGACTGCTTGGTTGACTTTATTCCAAGTCAAAACTATGAACAGATAATAATAAATAATAATAATTGCCAATGCCGTCAAGTGCTCAATTTGTCTCGTGATAAAATGATTGTAATATTTATCTACTACGCTTTAGAAATGGTGCCTGTGTTGTGGGTTTCTATTGATTCGTAGTAGAGTAAGCAAGTTATATGAAGAATTGTTATGGCTAAGATGTCGACTCTTGAATTATGGGCAATGTAATAGTGTGCATTCAAAAATCCTGCCACAATAACTTCCTTTTTCCCCATAAAGTTTACATTGCACAAAGTGTAGATAGATGGAATGAGGCTTGCAATGTTTGGGCTTGTGACTCGACTATCAACATGTTTGATGTAGTCATAATATTGCCACATCTCACCTTAATTATGGATTCACATTATGATTTCTTTGGCACTTTGCTGAACTGGCAGTCTGCCACGGACTCATTAATGTTGTTTGTTGTTATCTAAAATCAACGGGATTAGACGGTAGACCTGAACTATTGTGTAACTGAACATATACTATGGAATTGTCGTTATGTATAGTTGCGTATGACTGCATCATTGCCCTCATAATGCAACTTCAGATTTGTCCAAATGAGTTGTGTGATTAATGAATGTCCTGCCAATGCTTCAATGTGCAGCAGTTCCAGGTTTCCCCTGTGATCTTTCCTCTAATAGAACTTGGTCTACAGTTACAGTACAGTTAAGCTCACTATCATTAGGCTGTTCCAGCGAGAAACCTGCACTGTAGAGATAGTCAACCTGCAGAAATGCTATGCTCTGCCTATTGCATAAGGTGTTTTTCCACACTATATTGGTGCACGGTGGCATCGGTTTCTCGCTAACCTGATGTTTGGACATGTTATGTGGCAAAGCGCTCTGGCGCCTGATACATTGCACAAGGGCTTCCATTCCTTTAGTGGATTGTATTGGATTGTAAGGCATCTGCTTCTTATGGACAGATTTAAGTGGATGGGTTCTTCTGACCGATATCCACGAGGGCAGCAAGAAAGTGTTCAATCGCCGCAAGCAACTGTACTAATCAAGCTGTAACCAAAAGATAGCTCGGCGAGTTAAACATGTGTATCAGACATGTTCTTGCGATCCAATAACACAGGTTTACATCCCAGCAGCTCCAATGCAGCACAACATCCTTCTGACGTGTTTTCATTAATGGTCAGGATATTGGTTAATACTAACATTTATGATGTTTAAAAGCAGAAGGACTTTGCAATGTAGCTGCAAATTGACAATTCAGTTTTTCACACATTCGTGAAACGTCGTTCATGCTGTTATAAGGCGTTAGGAGTCCAGCAGTAGTGTTATGTTATGTTATGTTATATGAGATTTGTATAGCGCCTGCTGACATTACTATGTCTTGGAAGAGCTGTGTGATGGTGGTCTTACATTGCATGCGGATAGAAATTAGAAATTAAGCGACTAGTCTTTGGTAAAAACAGTCAATATTTAAAATACTGCATCTTTTAAGCACCTGCCAGATTACAATTCAAGTGGTATTTGGCCACATGTAGTATTCTGGCAGAATACAACACGCGCATGATTGTAAGGTTTAATGCCTCATGAACAATTCTCCAATTTTTACCTCCCGCTAAAAACGCGAAGGTACAATTTTTAATACCTTCACACGATTTAAACATTCTTTAGTAAATAATGTGAAGGGGTGTAGTGCATCGACCCTTCAAGCGAAAGGGCAAATATTAGCTGGGGTGTCCCCAAAGGAAGTGAAAAGTAGGCATCTCGAATCCCCATCTTCTCACCCCCTTTACAGTGAAATGCACAGAATGTGGACATTCCTGTGCATTATTTCACATGGTTCAGTAGAGGTATGAATCGCTTCTTTACAAAATCTATATGTTTCCCTCTCAAAAGGGATGTAGATGGAAGACATGACATGCATATGTTCATATTCTCCCAAAATCTGCATAATTTACCGCCGGTTGGGCAGCAATGCTGTAATCATGCGGACAGCACGCGCACGTCAGGGTCAGGAGTCCACACAACTCCCATTGGAGGCCTCTGTGTCAATAACCACTACACTACATACACGACGGTACTTTACCACAGAGGAAATGTCATCCACTGCATGTAACAGCACATAGGGCCTGCCTTGACGACCCTTCCATTTTGCTTCCAACCTATTAGTGAAACAAAAGAAAGCAACAATCCTACACCTCTCTCCAGGCCGAGAAGAACAGTAAGATATTCCGAGAGGCAGCAGGCTGTGGGGAGTGGAGCATGCCTCTGCTTCCTGTTTCAGCCGGAAGTAACCCTGCTCTGTGCCAATGAAGAACATGCGAACGGCCGGAGATCTTATGGAGACATGGAGCTGAAGGCCCTGTCGGAATTATCATGAATGCTGCCAAGATGGCAACTGATGGAGTGATAAGAAGCTGCTGCACCTGCACTTCAGGCCGCTGCAGCCTCGATATGTTTCTTTAGCTTGGAGGCTTGTTGGGTTTATGTTTTCAATGGGACGCTATGCGATTACCATCTGTACATATTTGTGTAGTGTGCGGGGTCGGCCGATGGCCGTCACGCATGCATACAACCACACACACCCATGCATACAGAGACCTCACGCCGGAGACGTGTGATGGCTCAGGTCTCTGGCGCGAATAGCCGGGCACCGCCTTTATTCTTACAACGCGCATGCGCGAGCTCCGTAGAAGCTCGCGCATGCGTATCTCGTGTACGCAGTACACAACACATATTAGCTGACACATATCCACAGTTTAGAGTTGTATTTCAAGAGCACTCGTTGAGATACACTGAGAAATACACGCACACCTGCTAACCTCTTTGTGAAATAAAACACCAGTGCAATAGCTTTAAATAAGTCAAGGCATCGCTGCATCTTAGCCTTGTGTGCATAAGTGTTATGTGGGGGAGCCCGGCTATCAATGCCTCAGATGCTCCCACCAATACCGGCGTGCAGTCCCTGGATGGGTGACCCATCTTTATAACTGTCCATCATAGCGCGGCTTATCATGACAGTATGAAGCGCTAAACACCAACCCTCATAAAATGCCTCCCCAAATAATGAATAATGTGTGTATTCGGAACATTAAAAATCTGCCCTCAGTCTGCACCCGTGCCTCATTGCCCTCACTCCATCAGTATAGTCCTGGAAACATTGAGCCTTCCTCGCCTGTCTACCTGAATAGCAACTTTCTTGGTAGGTGCCATTCATCCATCCCTTCTGCTTCCACGGTTGCATGGTGTAGGGTAATGGTAGCAACCACCAATGAGCCATCCGACAGCCTTGTTGGTTTTACTGTGGGCAATTCTTTGTCATCGTCTTATGGGATGTATCAACCCACTCATCCAAGCCCTGCAACATCACTGTGCATTGCTGGCAAAAGAAACATCATAGTGGCCGCCGGAAAGCTTGCTGCTCGCTAGAAATCACCAGAAATTGCGCAGTGAAAACCTGAAAAATAGGCCACCATCCACTTTTGCCTATCTTAGTGAGCACAGGAGATCACTGCCAAAAACCACCATGGTGCTACCCACAAAGTAGCCTGAAGCCACTTGGAAATAGCAATGCTGAGTGAAAAAGAAACACAGAGCTATTTGAAAATCTGTTTTCTTGATTGTCAAAAATTGCTAAAATCATGGCTCACAAAGCACCTAAAAGATCCAACCTCTTTGTCAGCAAAAATCATATGTTCTCAGAACAAAATCCTCTTTTAAAGATCCTTGATGGAGAGACAGCTGTCCAAAATGGGTGTAATACCGTTGCTCACCTCTACCAGAAAGCCGGCGTTTTAAAACCATTTTTTGTAAAGTTGACCAAGTGAACCCCAAACTATGCCCAAGAAAGACTTGCTATCAGAAGTCTAAGAGGTGGATACAATTTAAAACTGTATTCTGAAAAGGATTGAAGGAAGACATTGTTTAATGTATGTGTTGAAAATGTGGGTTATATTATAAGAAAAGACAATTTGTAGACATTGAGTTTAAGAATTAAGGGTTTCCCACACTGTGCTTCAAACGAATTTCAAAACTTTTCCCTGGACAAAGGAAGCTTCCACTGCCCTTGGCCAATAGACCGACAGGCTGGTGTGAACAGGAACTAGCAGCGGCACCCTGGCCTGTTGCTCTCAGTCAAAACAATGGATTCTTTTGATGAATAGGAATATGCTAAATTCGGGTGTAACTGACAACAAACTGCTGGAAGGAAACAAGACATGTGACCCTCTGAGTCAGCCCAGCTCTAGGAGCCGGACCAGACTGAGATGCGAATTGAATTGAAAGCAAATGTTTGTTTTATTAAAATGCTTATAACAAATTGTACCGAGCTGACAAAAATGGAAAATTTTGAGAGTGTGAAAAACAAAAATCCACTCACAGTTCAAGACTAAACTGGACTCCGTGCGATGTTCTGAGACCAAACCCCGGAATTTATTCATATTGTAGCTGCAGTGTTTTTGCTATGAACATAAGAAATTACAGTAATATGCTCAGAGAGGATATGCATGCATGTATCAAATTTGGTGCAGAATGAATATTGAGAAACCCTCCAAAAGCGCAAAAATGTTGTCATTTCTGAACCCAAGCTCGTAGAAACATGGGACTTGAACAGAAGTGGACCTTAAGCAATCTGTCATGTAATTATATATTCTCAACAACTTGTGTATCTGGGAAATATGTTTTTGTGAAAAATAGATTCTCTATGTAAAAGCAAAAGGCAGGGATTTCTTTTGGACCATAAACACAGCATCACTCTGACTCATTCTGACACGCTGATCCTTTCTCCAATCAGGGAATAGGAAATCCTCTAATCTATCAGATCCTTAGAGGGTTGGGCATTGTAGAATCAGCCTCCCACCCACTTTGGAAATACATAAATAGGGACTGTGAGGACAGATAGGACACTCTCAATTTTCCACTACTCAACTGATTTCTTGGCGAAGCACCCTACAAGAAGATCCAGACAGATCCAGACAATATCCAGACAGAGACTCTAGAACCAAACTCTAGAACTTTGAAGCAGAGAGGCCTAAACCAAAAGCTGAACCCTTCTCAGCAGGCCTGCAGAATCTAGCAACCTGATTCTAACCCCTAAACTGCCAAGGGGCTCTCACATTCAACAGCCGGGCTGTGCTGTTTTGCTATTCTAGCCAATAACCAAGTGCTAGAACCAAGGACCAGACCCAGAAAGCAGAGCTGTATCCAGAACCCGCCAGATCTATTCTAAGAGGCCGTGCAGACCGCCATGCAGTGCTGAGCGCAGACCAGAGTACCTGATCCTGTCCGGTGGCGAGTGAAGCCAAACCCTTGACCAGATCTTTGACGAGGCCCACTCCATTCCCAAGCCATAGGAGTGAGTATCTAGTCTAGACCTGTCCATAACCAATCTCTTAGTTTAAAGTAATCCTCTTTCATCCATTTCAACCTGTCCAGCACTTCATTATAGAATCTTGTGTCCATCCTGTTGATTCCAAATCTGTAAAGCGCAATCTGTCATTTTGAAATCTTGACTTTATTTCTAAAAATCTACCTTCAGAAAAACCTCCGTAACTTTTGAAACGCACGTCCTAGAACCAAAATGTAACTGTCATTATGAAGGTTAGATCCTAAGTTTCCAACAAACATTCCAATTCCTTATAATTTTTCTGTAATCACGATTCACGCACGCGGAAAAATTGCCGCAAATTGCACTTTAGCTCCACTTCAACACATGCCAAAATAGCTGTTTCTTGTTTTCAACTGCTGAATTTCATTTTCATTCTGATAATCATTCATGAATCATTGCTAGTGTTGACCTGTACCAATCCAAAGTAATTCTCGTTAATCCTGAATTTCCTTTAGTGAATTAAAATCATTTTAGCATATTTTCCCTTTCATTGCAATCACATTCAAAATAATTTTTGCCTGTTTTAAAATCATAACTGTTTTCTCTAAGCTTGCTGGAGGAACTGGAATTGAACTGCATTATTGATTGCATTCTTGAAACCTGTGTGCTCTCATTTCCATCTCTTCATATTGCATTGTGGGGGGAGTGAGTAGTCACATGGGAAAAAGTGACCACATTTTTTTCATTGAAACCATATCAAGTTTATTTCTGTGTTGCATTCTTTCCCATCATTGCATTTCCTTGAACCCATATAAAGTATTCTCTGCTACCTTATTCTCCTATTCCTACTTCTAACTGATTAAAGAGATTGTGGATATTGTGATATTACCCACTGCTGATTACTGTTCATATTCATAAGTGTGCTATTCAGATATTATTTTATTCATAAAAGTGTGATATATATATTGTTCAATTCTTCAAATAAACCTTTTAATTTGCAAAACAAACCTACTTCTTGGCTCAGTGAGGTCGGGGAGATTCAAAGAGAGGGGCATTATATAAGGATTCATCATCCAGATTTAAAGAACTTTGACCTAAAAACATATAAATAAGGGCTTCCATTGGACATCCCAGAGTAGGCATTGACTTAGTTGAAATGCTGGATTGAAGTCACTTACAGATTGGGGGCTCGTCCAGGAGACATCTGGATTAGCGCTACCACTTGTGCAGGTTAATACAGTGTGCTAAATCCTGTTGGGCTACTACACTGTGTTACACTGTAAAAGCATCCCTCAAAAGGGAACGCTCTAAGGAAACAGTCTGTTTTGCAAAATAAAATTAAAAACTTCTGTAAGTCAGGAAGGAAATCAATTTCCAGAATGGCGACATTGGTAGACATCAAGATAACTAGAGAGAACCTTTTGCATAAGTTGTTTGTGAGAGGTGAATGGACTGAGCAGGACCAGAATGTGTGGTTGCAGGCGATCAAACAACAGGTCACTGCAACTGGGTTAGATATCTGGAGAGATCAGGGTCCCTTACATGTGGCCCTGAGTGAACTATATATGGCCCCTAAATCCAAGGATGAGCACAACAAGATTGCCAGGGTAGCAGCATATTTATATTTATCCATGGGAGCCATACAGGACAAATGTGCTGAAGGCCAAGATCTGGCAAGTAGGCAACTGATGGCATTAGAGAAGGCCCAATCTGATCTGGACTCTTCTGAGCAGAGGCTGCAGAGGAGCCAGGAGTCAGAAAACGAAAGTAGGCAGTATATCATTGAAATAAAAGAGGATACAGGTATCCTGCAACAGGAAAGGGCCTACCAGGATACCCGAATTCTGGCCTTGCAGAAGGAGTACCAAGAATGTTTGGACTCCCTACTGCAGAGCCAGAAAAAGCTGGAGCAACAACTGGATTTCAATAGGGTATGCAGAGAAGAGGTAGTCTCCCAGCAAAGCCACCTGGATAGAGAGAAGGCAGATTGCAACAAATTATTTCTGAAAGACCTGTACACCCAGGCAGAATTTGAGGAAGAGCGCCAGAAAGCTGGTGCACTTCAAAGGCAGAGGGACGACCTGGCGGCACAGAGGCAGGCTCTTGCTCAGGAAAGGGATACCTTAGGCCAGGAAGTCTGTAACTTAAAAGGGGGGCTGGAAGAAAATCACCTGGCCCTTCAGGGACTGGGTGACCTCCAAAAAGAGCATCAACACTTGTTAGAGCACACCAGGAAGGTGGAAGATGCTCTGGCAAGAAAGGATCAGGCCAGTAGGGACGGGACCCAGGAGGCAACCCTCCTGCAGCAAAGACTGGCCCTGTACTCCAGGATCAACCAGGAAGCACAGGGGGAAAATGAGGCTCTCTGTCAGCACAATGATAGGCTCCAGTGACAGGTAGCTATGCAAGAGAGACTGATAGAGTCTAGTAAGGCCTTGATTGAGAAACAGAAAGCTCAGGTTCTTGCATGGCAAAAGGGAGCGGGGGCTGATAGAGATGAGGTTCTCTGGGAAAGGGAAACACCTGAGCATAACCTCAGGAGTTCTAGTACCATAGGCCTCCATCTCTCCCAGTCCCTGGACTCTGCCACCTCATGTCCCCTGGCGCACATGAGGCCAGGGCCACGGGGATGGCAGATTACTATCCAGTCAGAAGTATGGGACTCATAGCCCAGTTCCTCCCAGGAATGGATGGGCGGGCAACTGGGTATGCAGACCCAAGTACCGTGCAATTTAGTGGGGAACCCCATGAGAGTAGGCCCACTAAGGGCATCCTGAAAACCTCTGTCAAGTTAGGTCAGTGGGGGGGTACCCATCAAATCCTGGGAGCAAGGAGGAATCAGAAGACTCCTCTGAGCATCCCAGGACACAGGAGACTAGGTCCCACATTCTGCCAGCCATTCCCAGGCTCACAGAATCCGGGAAAACCTGGAAGATCATACGGGCACCTCTGGGAGCAGTGCCTCTGAGTCAGAGGATGAATGGACCAGGGTTACCTGAACCCTGGCAAAATAAGGCAAAAAGGGCCTTGCTTAAGGACCCCTTAAAACAGATTAAGGCAATAAGGAGTGTCATCACCCCTTATCACAAGAACGCCAAGTATTCTGTGTGGGATCACTTAGAGCTCTTTGAGCAAATGATGGAGACTTTCCATTTGAAAGACAACAGTAGCTGCATTCAGTACGTAAAATGGACATTCTCCCCAGAATACTCCAGTTTCTTTGCAGGGCTGGAGGATCAAAATCATTCAAGATGGGCCACATATAGGGCGGCCATCTTAAAGCACTTTTCTGTTCATAGAAATCCCCAAGAGGCTCGCAAGGCAGCCTACAATTTGCAATGTGGGGAGGATCAGGCCCCGCAAGAATTTGTGCAGGAGTTGAAGCGCGCCTTTGCGCAGACTACCAAAAGGGTTTGCACGGACAGTAAAGAATTTGTTAATACGTTTTTTCATGCGCTGCCGAAATACATCATGACCAAGCTAGTGAGAGATTTTCATGACAAAAGGTCACTAGACTGGGTCATTGAACAGGCCACCTGAATCTATGAGGTGTAGAAGCCCATAGAAAATAAAAATAATGCTCAGAAAAGCCCCAAACCGACCAGCACCCCTGCCGCTGCTAAGGTGGCAGAGGTAAAGGTTGCCCCCATTTTAGATTTGGAGATGGGGGGGGCCTAAAAACCTGCCTGCTCAGAATAATTCGAAGCCCAGAAGGCCCTCGGGCCAGTCACAGACAGGGAGCCAAGGAGGTAGTCCCACAAATGGGGTCCCTCAATCCCCTGACTATGTAAGTCCCTGCTACAAGGGAAACCGACCCATCCTGCGTTATGTGTGGACTCCTCCACCCCAAGGGGGGGGGATCCAACCAAGCACCTAATCCAGGGAACTTCCCTCCTAACTTCCCCGAGGAGGGCAAAAATTCATTCACCAAATCCTGGGCAGAACTTTTTCCCCAGGTATCCACAGAACCTACAACCCCAAAATCATCCATCCTTCTTTCCCCACTTTCCTGAGTCCAGACCACCTAATCCGGGAGAGAGGAGGCCAAGGGTGGAGGGGTATCCAAATCTTCCCAACCCGGGGTACTACCAGAGAAGGGATAGCTACCCTTCCCAGGATCAGCCCAGGGGAGAAAACAGAACCCTGTATCAGCCTTAGCGGGTTTCACAGCTTGAGCGCCAGGTCCAAAATATGGCACACGATCTGGGTCGCATGCCAAGGGCTCAGAAGAACCCTCAGATGAGCATGCCGGCACAGAATGCCCCAAACTCTGGAGCTGGTGCTCCAGAACAATGACGGGGGCAGCACCCCGATAACTCACCGGTTCCCAGGGAGGAGGCACAAGGGGAAGGGGGGTGTAAAGCCTTGGAGGAAGCTTCCTTCCCCACTTGTAAACAGCCCCTGGAAACCCAGGAACCAGAAACAAAATCTCCTGCTCCTGAAAGTCTGCCACCCAAGCAGCAGAGGGGGGTAGGAGAAACAAAGGACCCAAACAGACTCATTTTGTGGCGGAAGTAAAAATCTTCCAATTTGAAGGAGAGGGATCCTCAGAGGATCCTGGGAAAAGGATCTCTCCTTCAGAGATGGGGGAACTCCTCCCAAAGAAAAATGGGTCCCAAGGGATTCACATCCAGACTGGGTAGATGTGGGGACTGAGCTAGCGCCGCCCATCATCCCATCCCAGAACCAGCAACATCAAAATCCCCTGGTTCAAACCCATTCTGGTGACTGCCTCCAAAAAGGGGGGGTGGCCCAGAACCGGAGCGAGGGGAACTCAAAACTTTTCCTATCTCCAGTTGCCAACTTTTTCTTCCAGATTCCGAAGACTCCCCACAGAATTCTGCCCAAATCTCTTCTCTCTCAATGTCCAAAACCCACAATTAGCCCACCAGTTGTCCAAAAATGTGCATTATCTGTGCCCCCTTGCGGAGAAGGAGGGAAGATACTATGCCCCGGTTCAAGTACAGGGCCAGGGTACAATTTTGGTGCTGGTGGACACTAGATCCAAAGCTACCCTTCTGTCCAAAAAGGCCTTTGATTAACTAAATTCAGCTAGGGGGGAGAAATACCAAATTCCTCTCACATCCCTTCATGGACAACTTCAGAACTTCAACGGGAAGGAAATTCCCTTCGAGGGGACTGCAGATTTGGACATTAAAATTGGGCAACATAAGGTGAAACACCGGTCATAGTAGGGAATGACCTCCTGAGAAGGTTGTCACCCCGAATAGACTGTGTAAAGAAGGTCCTCTGGACCCAGACTAGCCGACCCATAAAATTGAAACAGAGTGTCAACCATGTTAGTTTAAACGGCACATGCCACATGGTTGAACAAAAATCTGACCAATAGAATTTTACTTCCAGAACAACCAAATTCCAGACGTGACCGTAATAGCAGTAGGACACCAAACTGGTGATGGGGGGGTCCTCTCTATTTCTGAAAATCAACCTTCCTCACAGTTTAAGGTGGTATTCTACATTGGAAGGAAAAACTCTGAAATTCTTTACCAATCCACAATCAGACATTCCCACTCCTATAGTCCAGAAAGATGTGAAATCCTCAGAGTCTGGCTGATATTCAGCAAATTGGAGAGTAGTTGTTCATCCCGGTTCAGTTAAATGAAGGGAAGGACTCTTTTCTCGCCCGAGTGTGCGTGAACAACAGTAAGAGCTTCATCAGCGGAGCCATGTTCCGCCAACTCCCAAAAGATCCAGCCATTCCCACATTCAAACTGATAGACAAATGGGAAATTGATCTGGAAACACACAATTCCAAACATCTCCTGCCAAGCAGGTGTATGCTCAAAATCTCCATTGGCAACAAGCGCATAGTCCATAATTGTTGGGTTGTGCGAGACGTCACTGCCACCTTTTACTTAGGCAGTGATAATCTT
The DNA here is from genome assembly GCF_040938575.1 of Ambystoma mexicanum. Lineage (NCBI taxonomy): Eukaryota > Metazoa > Chordata > Amphibia > Caudata > Ambystomatidae > Ambystoma > Ambystoma mexicanum. Next base: position 877,122,991 of record NC_090928.1, on the reverse strand, counting down.
AATCGCTTTGCCATTAGTTTGGCCAAATAAACTTCAAGGCTTGGTCCCGATTAGCGGGTAATCCCATGGGCTTTGATGACCAAGAGAAAGCATTTAGGTCAGCTCAATTGCTACCTTATGCAGTTGAAATTCAGATTGGAGAGGAAGTGACCATCCCAGAAAGGACCCGACAATTCTCCCTGGAAGTGAAAGTTAAAAGAGGACAAAAATTGAAAAACCCTGATGCTTATATTCATCTGAATGCTTCTCTTCAACAGCAAGGGTTGGGGGTAAACCCAACACCATTAGTCAACGTAGAACATGACACCATTCCAATAGCGGTGGATAACAGCGACTTTAAGAGTATCACTCTAGCCGCAGGCACCATTATTGGAATGGCGGTTGATTACCAACATTTTTCCATTGATTTAGGAAATTAACTGGTAGGACCAATCCCCAAGGACTGTTTTGACAGTGACAGTGATGACAATACAACACCAGACAGGATCTTTACGCGGCATGGGGGGGAACTTCCTGGTGTACACTTCCTTCCCTATGGTAAGGAAGATGTGACTTGTGACTTCAGGAGGTCTGAGGTGATTTTCCAGGTCCACGAGGGCTGCCTTTCCCAACTGAAGCCACCAGTCCAAATCAGCACTCTGACCAGGGACTTCTCCACCCAGCTGGAGGAGGCCGCTGAGATAACGAAACCAGAAGTCTTTCCAGGATTCAGGCAGATGGTTGAAGAGAGGGTCAACCTAGCTGATGCCTGTGTGACTCTAGAGCAGAAGCAAAAGTTGAAACAAGTTTTCTTGGATTTTCAGGATCTCTTTGCGGTGGACTCATATGACTGTGGTCACACCGACATCCACACAACAACAATTCCCACGGACCCTGGTATGACTCCAGTGTTTGTGAAGCAATATTGCTTGCCTCTCACATCAATGGAGTCCCTGACTGAAATCATTAAGAACCTTGAGTCCCGTGGGATAATCCATCCAGTCCACAGCACCTTCAATAATCCGGTGCTGGGGATATTGAAGCCAAACGGCCAGTGGAGACTCTGCGCTGACCTTAGGAAGCTCAACAAATGGGTCCATACTTCCCGATGCCCTCTTCCCTACATTGACCAAGGGCTGGCCCAGATCCAGGGGTCACAGGTATTCACTGCAATAGACCTGACCAATAGATACTGGACTGCACCTGACAGTAGGGAGGAACAATACAAGCAGGCTTTTACCTTTGGGGGCCAGCAGCACACATGGACCTGGACTCCCTTCGGATGCCTCAACTCCGGAAATGAGTTCAACATTTTCCTACATAAGGCCATGCCCGACCTGGGTGCGAGGGGTAACCTGGCTTATGTAGATGATGTCCTCATCAAAAGCTCAACTGTGGAGGAACACATAGCGGAGGTCCGTTATCTTCTGACACAGTTGAGGGCCGCTGGAGCAAAACTTTCCTTTCAGAAAGCACAGTGGTGTCGAACCTGTGTTAATTTCTTGGGGCATGAGATTACTCCTCAGGGTCTCTGTCCCCAGGAAAAGAAAGTGGAAATACTCCAGAAACTGAAGGACCCCACGACTCTGCGGGACCTAAGGAGCCTCCTTGGACTGACTAATTACAGCAGAAAGTTCATTGAGGGCTACGCAGAGATCACCAGACCCCTGATTCATCTTTTGAAGGGGGGGGTCAAGTGGGAATGGGATCCAGAACAATCCGAAGCAGTAAGACAACTCAAAAGAAGCCTCTCACAAGCGCTTTGCCTAGCTTACACTGTCAGAAACAAGGAGTTCTTCTTGGAGACAGGGTTCTCTAATACATGCTTGACTGCAGTATTATACCAAAAGCATGACAACGTCAATAAAGTATTCTCCTAGACGAGTAAAACTTTATCTTCTGTGGAGGAAAAATGCAACGATTGTGAGAAGGCACTCCTGGCAATGGTGTGGGCATTGAAGAATTACCACCCGTTTATCCCGGGGGAACACATCATAGTCGCGACTCCACACCAGCCTCTGCAATATCTCCAAAGTGACAGAATCCGGGCCGGAAATGTGAGTAATTCCCGAATTACTTCCTGGATTCTCTCAATGGAAGGCTTTCCTGTTCAGGTCAGATATGGCCAAAACAAGAAGAGTCCCCTCGCTCAAGTTCTGGGTGACTTGCATGATTGTGCCAGAGAAAACTGTCTTGAGGACGACAGTCTAAAACTCAAGTACAACATGGAGGCATACCTCAATTCCCCACACAAAGTCTCTGATGAAGACAAGTGTGAGGGAATGCCCACTGTCTATGTGGATCGATGCCCTTACCATGTTGACAACAACGTGGAGAAAGAACTTGTGGCCGGCGTAGGGAATGCATGGGTGAATGAGATCCTAGAACCCTCCGCTGGGTACAAGATTGGTCCCTGAAGTAGTCAAGTGGCAGAGTTGATGGCTGTGCATCAAGCCATCCTCACTGCTGTCCAACATCAACTCCACGAACTGGTCATAATCACAGATTTGGATTATGTACGGAACGGGTTCGTGGAGCACCTGGTTAACTGGAAAACCAGAGGCATGCTATGTGCTAATAACAAACCCTTGAAACATGGGAAGTTAATCCAAAATATTGATAATCTGGTCACCGCGAATGGGATGACCATCTACTGGAAAAAGATCAAGGGTCATTCCAAAGTAGAGGGACCAGACAAAACTGGAAATTACTTAGATGATCAGCTGGCCAAAACCGGGGCCATCCAAGGGGATCTAATAGAGATCGAGTCCCTGTTGGGGGAAATCCAGGTCACTGCTATCACTAGGTCCCAGACAAATGCTCACAATGATCTTTCAACTGCACAATGGAGTAGGAGACCCCAGATGCTGATTTGATTATGGCTCAAAAAGGGGATCCAATAATTGGTAAGTTTTACCAACACCTTGAGGACCCTGAGAACTTTCCCCTGACGGATACAGATTACATTGGGAAAGAGGACCTCAGAGTGTTGATGAAATGTCCAAAAATGTTCCGAATCCAAGACGGTTTGTTGGTAAGGAAATCCCTAGTTGGCCATGATCAGTGGGTGGTTCCTACCTCATTCCGAAGCCTGATGTTAAGTCACGCCCATGATGCGGCCACAGCCGGTCATAGGGGGTTTCATAGAACACTTGAAATCTTAAGGGAGGTTGCATACTGGCCACACATGGGGCAGGACCTCGACCAATACTTGAAGGGGTGTCTTGTGTGTGCACAATTTCAGCCAACATCCCTCACACACCGTGCGCCTCTCCAAAAGAGGGGGATTACACTGTCATTGTCAGATTTGCCAGTAGATTTCATCGGGCCCGTGATTCACTCCTCTAGGGGAAATAGGTACACGTTGACCGTGACATGCTTATTTACTAAATGGGTGGAATGTCTCCTGGCCCCAAACTGCAAGGCAGAAATAGCAGCTGCCCTGATGATCAACCACATCTTTTCGTGTTTTGGACTACCCCAAAGGATTGAGTCAGACAGAGGTAGTCATTTCACCAGTGAAGTAATGACAAAGATGTGGGAGATACTTGGGGTTAAAAGGAAGCTACATATTGCTTACCGGCTAGCCTCTAGTGGTGCAGTGGAACGTTACAACAAAACCATTGTGAGCATATTAAAACAAATTGTGGCAGATTCTGGGCCAAGTTGGGATATTCGATTACCTCTTGTCTTAATGGCCATCAGATCTACCCCTTCATCTGCAACTAAAATGTCACCATTTGAGCTGATGACTGGACGCAGGATGGTGCTTCCCCAGCATCTGCTTTACAGGTCCCAAGAGCAGACATTTATCAATGCCTCCACAACTCATGAGTATGTTGAAAATTTAAGAAAACACCTTCAACATGCTTTTGCCTATGCTCAGCGAAATCTAGAAAGATCAGCCAATAGCATGAAGACCCACTATGACTTAAAGACTACCAGGAAAGAATGCAATGTAGAAGACCGGGTTTATCTATACAATTTCCAAAGGAACCAGGCCAAACAGCGAAAATGTCTGCCTACCTGGAAGGGAAATTTTGAAATTGTAGACAAGATCTCACCAGTCGCCTTCAAGATACACATCCCCAAAGGCAGATAAGTGGGTCCATATTAATCAGCTGAAGTGTTGCCACCCTAGGCACACTCTGCAGCAACTGAAGGAGTCTTCTGGAACCCCAGAGGGGACCACTCCAGATCCATAAAATATCAACCCCAAAATATTCCACATATAGTCTATAAAATACAATAATAAAAATGCAAATGTCTCCTGATTTATAAAATATTTGTCCGCCCCACTACATTAATAGTGGTGGGGAAATGTCTACGAATATGTTTTTGCTTTGTCATCCTAGGAGAGATAAACTATAGTTGACTGGAAACCACGGAGACAGACCAAGGAGGATGACCGGGAGCAAAGATCCGAGGGGCCCAGAGTATCGCTCAATACTACCATCAGGACTGACGAGGAGAACCAAGCAATCTACCCCTAATGGAGGAAAAGATGCTAAGCTTTGCCATTTGTGGAATCCAGAGAGATGAGGCTTACATCCCTGTCTTGCGAAGTTCCATTGATGGAAGTTCAACGGCCTTCGCAACAGGGGGGGCTTGTGGGATGTATCAACCCACTCATCCAAGCCCTGCAACATCGCTGTGCATTGCTGGCAGCAGAAACATCATAATGGCCGCCGGAAAGCATGTAGCTCGCTAGAAATCATCAGAAATTGCGCGGTGAAAACCTGAAAAATAGGCCACCATCCACTTTTGCCTATCTTAGTGAGCACAGGAGATCACTGCCAAAACCCACCATTGGGCTACCCACAAAGTAGCCTGAAGCCACTTGGAAATAGCAATGCTGATTGAAAAAGAAACACAGAGATGTTTGAAAATCCGTTTTCTTGATTGTCAAAAATTGCTAAAATCATGGCTCACAAAGCACCTAAAAGATCCAACCTCTTTGTTGGGTGTTCCACATCATAACTGCAAGAATCCACACCAATACAATGTCAGCAAAAATCATATGTTCTCTGAACAAAATCCTCTTTTAAAGATCCTTGATGGAAAGACAGCTGTCCAAAATGGGTGTAATACCGTTGCTCACCTCTACCTGAAAGCCGGCGTTTTAAAACCATTTTTTGTAAAGTTGACCAATTGAACCCCAAAATATGCCCAAGAAAGACTTGCTATCAAAAGTCTAAGAGGTGGATACAATTTAAAAATATATTCTGAAAAGGCTTGAAGGAAGAAATTGTTTAATGTATGTGTTGAAAATGTTGGTTATATTATAAGAAAAGACAATTTGTAGACATTGAGTTTAAGAATTAAGAGTTTCCCACACTGTGCTTCAAACAAATTTCACACCTTTTTCCCTGGACAAAGGAAGCTTCCACTGCCCTTGGCCAAGAGACTGACAGGCTGGTGTGAACAGGAACTAGCAGCGGCACCCTGGCCTGTTGCTCTCAGTCAAAACAATGGATTCTTTGGGATGAATAGGAATATGCTAAATTTGGGTGTAACTGACAATAAACTGCTGGAAGGAAACAAGACATGTAACCCTCTGAGTCAGCTCAGCTCTAGGAGGCGGACCAGACTGAGAAGTGAATTGAATTGAAAGCAAATGTATGTTTTATAAAAATGCTTATAACAAATTGTACCGAGCTGACAAAAATGTAAAATTTTGAGTGTGAAAAAGAAAAATTCACTCACAGTTCAAGACTAAGCTGTACTCTGTGCGATGTTCTGAGAACAAACCCCGGAATTTATTCATATTGTAGCTGCAGTGTTTTTGCCATGAACATAAGTAATATGCTCAGAGAGGATATGCATGCATGTATCAAATTTGGTGCAGAATGAATATTGAGAAACCCTCCAAAAGTGTGAAAATGTTGTCATTTCTGAACCAAAGCTCGTAGAAACACGGCACTTGAACAGTAGTGGACCTTAAGCAATCTGTCATGTAATTGTGTATTCTCAACAACTTGTGTATCTGGAAAATATGTTTTTTGGGAAAAATAGATTTTCTATGTAAAAGCAAAAGGGAGGGACTTCTTTTGGACCATAAACACAGCACCACTCTGGCTCATTCTGACACGCTGATCCTTTCTCCAATCAGGGGATAGGAAATCATCTAACCTATCAGATCCTTAGATGGTTGGGCATTGTAGAATCAGCCTCCCCACCCACTTTGGAAATATATAAATAGGGACTGTGAGGACAGATAGGACACTCTCAATTTTCCACTACTCAACTGATTTCTTGGTGAAGCACCCTGCAAGAAGATCCAGACAGATCCAGACAATATCCATACAGAGACTCTAGAACCAAACTCTAGAACTTTGAAGAAGAGAGGCCTAAACCAAAAGCTGAACCCTTCTCAGCAGGCCTTCAGAATCTAGCAACCTGATTCTAACCTCTAAACTGCCAAGGGGCTCTCACATTCAACATCCGGGCTGTGCTATTTTGCTATTCTAGCCAAGAACCCTGTGCTAGAACCAAGGTCCAGACCCAGAAAGAAGAGCTGTATCCAGAACCCGCCAGATCTAGTCCAAGAGGCCGTGCAGATCACCGTGCAGTGCTGAGCGCAGACCAGAGTGCCTGTCCGGTGGCGAGTGAAGCCAACCCCTTGACCAGATCTTTGACAGGGCCCACTCCATTCCAAAGCCAAAGGAATGAATATCTAGTCTAGAAGTGTCCATAACCAATCTCTTAGTTTAAAGTAAATCCTCTTCCATCCATTTCAACCTGTCCAGAACTGCATTATAGAATCTTGTGTCCATCCTGTTGATTCCAAATCTGTAAAGCGCAATCTGTCATTTTGAAATCTTGACTTTATTTCTGAAAAGCTACCTTCACAAAAACCTCTGTAACTTTTGAACCGCATGTCCTAGAACCGAAATGTAACTGTCATTAGTGAATTAAAATCATTTTAGCATATTTTCCCTTTCATTGAAATCACATTCCAAAGTATTTTTGCCTGTTTTAAAATCAATACCTGTTTTCTCTAAGCTTGCTGGGGGAACTGGAATTGAACTGCATTATTGATTGTATTCTTGAAACCTGTGTGCTCTCATTTCCATCTCTTCATATTGCATCGTGGGGGGAGAGAGTAGTCACAGGGGAAAAAGTGCCCACATTGTTTTGATTGAAACCATATCAAGTTTATTTCCGTGTTGCATTCTTTCCCATCATTGCATTTCCTTGAACCCATATAAACTATTCTCTCCTACCTTATTCTCCTATCCCTACTCCTAACTAATTAAAGAGATTGTGGATATTGTGATATTACCCATTACTGATTACTGTTCATATTCATAAGTGTGCTATTCAGATATTATTTTATTCATAAAAGTGTGACATATATATTGTTCAATTCTTCAAATAAACCATTTAATTTGCAAAACAAACCTACTTCTTGGCTCAGTGAGGTCGGGGAGATTCAAAGAGAGGGGCATTATATAAGGGTTCATCATCCAGATTTAAAGAACTTTGACATAAAAACATATAAATAAGGGTTTCCATTGGGCATCCCAGACTAGGCATTGACTTAGTTGGAGTGCTGGATTGAAGTCACTTACAGATTGGGGGCTCGTTCGGGAGACATCTGGATTAGCTCTACCACTTGTGCAGCTTAATACAGTGTGCTAACTGACAGGATACATAAATCCTGTTGGGCTACTATGCTGTGTTACACTGTATAAGCACCCCTCAAAAGGGAACACTCTAAGGAAACGGTCTGTTTTGCAAAATAAAAAAAATAAAAACTTCTGTAAGTCAGGAAGGAAATCAATTTCCAGAATGGCAACATTGGTAGACATCAAGATAGCTAGAGAGAATCTTTTGCATACGTTGTTTGTGAGAGGTGAATGGACTGAGCAGGACCAGAATGTATGGTTGCAGGCGATCGCACAACAGGTCACTGCAACTCGGTTAGATATCTGGAGAGATCGGGGTCCCTTACATGTGGCCCTGAGTGAACTATATATGGCCCCTAAGGCCAAGGATGAGCACAACAAGATTGCCAGGGTAGCAGCATATTTATATTTATCCATGGGAGCCATACAGGACAAATGTGCTGAAGGCCAAGATCTTGCAAGTAGGCAACTGATGGCATTAGAGAAGGCCCAATCTGACCTGGACTCTTCTGAGCAGAGGCTGCAGAGGAGCCAGGAGTCAAAAAACGAAAGTAGGCAGTATATCATTGAAATAAAAGAGGATACGGGTATCCTGCAACAGGAAAGGGCATACCAGGATACCCGAATTCTGGACTTGCAGAAGGAGTACCAAGAAGGTTTGGACTCCCTACTGCAGAGCCAGAAAAAGCTGGAGCAACAACTGGATTTCAATAGGGTATGCGGAGAGCAGGTAGTCTCCCTGCAAAGCCACCTCGATAGAGAGAAGGCAGAGTGCAACAAATTATTTATGACGACCTGGAAACCCAGGCAGAATTTGAGGAAGAGCGCCAGAAAGCTTGTGCCCTTCAAAGGCATAGGGACGACCTGGTGGCACAGAGGCAGGGTCTTGCTCAGGAAAGGGATACCTTAGGCCAGGAAGTCTGTAACTTAAAGGGGAGGCTGGAAGAAAATTACCTGGCCCTTCAGGGACTGGGTGACCTCCAAAAAGAGCATCAAAACTTGTTAGAGCACACCAGGAGGGTGGAAGATGCTCTGGCAAGAAAGGAGCAGGCCAGTAGTGACGGGACCCAGGAGGTAACCCTCCTCCAGCAAAGACTGGCCCAGTACTCCAGGACCAACCAGGAAGCACAAACCTATAGTTTTTCTGTAATCGCATTTCACGCACGCGAAAAAATGGCCGCAAATTGCAATTTAGCTCCACTTCAACAAATGTCAAAATAGCTGTTTCTTGTTTTCAAATGCTGAATTTCGTTTTCTATCTGATAATCATTCATGAATCATTGCTAGTGTTGACCTGTACCAATCCAAAGTAATTCTCGCTAATCCTGAATTTCCTTTAGTGAATTAAAATCATTTTAGAATATTTCCCTTTCATTGCAATCACATTCAAAAGTATTTTCTGCCTTTTTTAAAATCATACCTGTTTTCTCTAAGCTTGCTGGGGGAACTGGAATTGAACTGCATTATTGATTGTATTCTGGAAACCTGTGTGCTCTCATTTCCATTTCTTCATATTGCATCGTAGGGGGAGTGACTAGTCACAGGGGAAAAAGTGACCACATTGTTTTGATTGAAACCATATCAAGTTTATTTCTGTGTTGCATTCTTTCCCATCATTGCATTTCCTTGAACCCATATAAAGTATTCTCTGCTACCTTATTCTCCTATTCCTACTCCTAACTGATTAAAGAGATTGTGGATATTGTGATATTACCCATTACTGATTACTGATTACTGTTCATATTCATAAGTGTGCTATTCAGATATTATTTTATTTATAAAGGTGTGATATATATATTGTTCAATTTTTCAAATAAACCTTTTAATTTGCAAAACAAACCTACTTCTTGGCTCAGTGAGTTCGGGGAGATTCCAAGAGAGGGGCGTTATATAAGGGTTCATCATCCAGATTTAAAGAACTTTGACATAAAATATATAAATAAGGGCTTCCACCTGGCATCGCAGACTAGGCATTGACTTAGTTGGAGTGCTGGATTGAAGTCACATACAGTCTTCAACCTCATGCTCTTGAGCAGAGGCATTATCCACTATAGTGATGCCGGTGCTTCTGTGCAGCATGTGCTCCGAGTGATGGCTCGTTCCATTGTGCTCCGTGTGATGGCTCCTCCATCGCTTGCCATGAGCATTGCTGCTTTGTTGGCAACCACACTGCATAAGTCTGCTTCATGACGCAAAGTCAATTTGTGGTTAGGTTGTCTATTTCCTATAGATGGTTGAGGCTTCGCTGAAATGTGTTGAACCCATGTCTTCAATCTTGCACTTTCACGAGCATTTGCTTTTTCGACATACTGCCTCCTAATTAATCTGCGGTGTTGGCCTTGAAGGCTGTAAGAGCAGTCCTTACATTCTCGTTCAAAAATCCTTTTACAGTAGACACCCCCGTAGAGAGCAGAATCATCCTATATGCCATCAGGGAACTGCATCGTCTGGCAAACTAGGGCTCCTCCTGTTCAAGTGCAATTGGAAAAGCGTATTATGTGACCTCATGAAACCTTACGCATCCCCACTGGCTATTAACCACCAAGGCTTATTGCGTTTGTGACTGATTGCATAGTCTTTCAGAAATCATTTAAAGTTCTCACTTTGGAATGGCAGTCAATTATCATACCTTAGGGACTCTGGCAACCATGTGCCGCAATTATACATTCTAGCAGCTGGATAGCGGCACTCACCGATGTGGCGACAAAGCCAGATTCACTATAGCATGAGAGCTCATCAGTAACTCCTAGAAAATAACGGTGCCAAGCATGGTGCTGAAATCAATAATGATCACTTGTAATGGGCTTCTGCTTCATGGAAGAAATTCAATTGGGGCATTTGCACCCCAGTGATCTAAAGCCACAGGCAGCTTTTAATCACAGCATACAATCACCTTTCCAAACCTGTAAACCACACCTTTTCCCAGAGGCAGGCTTTGCCATTCACTGTTTCTTGATGACACCTGGATAGATGGAGAAGGGCCTAAAGGTGGGGCACGACAGTCAATGCAGTAACACTTATTAAATTATGTGTTACCAAAACTGTCTGTCTAAATGCAAGACATGGCTGGCTAACACACTCTGTCTCAAAATTTGTCTAAATGTGAGATATGGCTGGTTAACACATTCTGTCTAAATGCGAGATATGGCTGGTTAACACAATCTGTCCAAATACAAGATATGGCTAACTAACAAAATCAGAATAGATGCGAGATATGGCTAACTAACACAATCAGGCTAGATGTGAGATATGGCTAACTAACACAATCAGGCTAGATGTGAGATATGGCCAACTAACACAATCAGGCTGGTTGTGAGATATTGCTGGTTAGCACTATCTGTCTAGATGTGAGATATGGCTAACTAACACAATCAGGCTAGATGCCAGATATGGCTAACTAAAACATCATGCTGGATGTGAGCTATAGATGGTTAATATAAATCTGTCTAGATGCCAGATATGGATAACTAAAACAATCCGGTTAGATGCCAGATATGGCAAGCTAACACAATCATGCTGGATGCAAGATATGGCTAACTACCACAATCAGCACAATCAGGCCAGATGCAAGATATAGCTTGTTAATACAATCCGTCTAGTTTTGATGTATGTATAACTAACACAATCAGGCTAGCTGCAAGATAGGATTAATATACTAACTGTGGGCTGAAACGCATCAGACTGTATGCTAATTGAGAGTAAGAAAAGGTAGGTTTGGGTTAGCAAGTTTAGTGGGTGCAGTAATGGCTGTGTCCTCTGCCGGAACCGCACTTATATTGTCTGTAGCTGCTGGTTGATGGCTGCAGGCCCCACAGGCTAACACAGGCCAACAAGGTCTGGAGCTGCTTCTGCTGGAGCTGTCCTTTGCATCTGGGTCCTTTTGCCGCAGGGGACTGTAATGGCAGGAGGCTACCCTGGAAGTGTTGTAGATGAGGTGTTTCAGGTTAAAGTGGGAGTCCATGCTCCAATCAGTGGATGGAGGGCAGTAAGGGAGAAGGGCAGGGAGAGAGTAAAGCGCAAGGGAGTTGGAGCGGGAAGGGAACAGGCACCGAGTGCAGAGTGTTTTTTTAAAATAAAAAAATTAATTGAGCTCAAAGGAAATTAAATGTGTTTCAATACAAATGAAAATGAGAGTGCTGATGCTCCTTCAATGCACTCAGCCTGAATGCCAGCAGAATGAGTCCTTAGGGGGCTCAACTGCAGGGCCGACTGCATCGGTGCTGCTTCTAGTGTTCGGGCGGCACATAGGCCAGTCAGTGAGCGGAGGGTGGGAAGGGAGGCTGGCAGGGATAGACGGAAGCGCAAGGGGGGTCTAACGCGGGGGTGGGAACAGGCGCTGAGTATGACATTTTTTTTAAAATAAAAAAATGGGCTCAAAGGAAATGAAATTAATTTCAATACAAACGAAAATGGGAGCGCTGGTGGGGGTGAGAGGGATACCCCAAAATCCTCATCATAACTGCTGTACATAACTGCCTTATTTGTACACCGTAAACATCAATAGTTCTCTGTAGAGGTGCAGGTTGCAAAAACTCCTTTAATAAGTGCTGCTAACCTACTTTGTCGGTTTTTGAACCACCATCAAGAGGCCCAACAAGCAACCAGCACAAGGCAGCAGGCTGGTGTGGTTTTTAGTATGAGGATTAAATGCATGTGGGATAGATGCTGAGGGATAACTCCTTGTGTTGTTGCACGGCATTTGCAGTGAAACATTCCGCACAACACTTTAGAAAGCTACCACGTTGCATGGCCTCCACCTAAGGTGAGGCGATAATGACTAATGTACTTGTGTGTTTTTGCCTCTAACCCTGCTTCTTTACTTCTAAGATTTACTAGCATCTGGTTGGTGTAATCAACCAGTCAGGTTGCTCATATTGCAGGATTTACCAGAATAAGTATGAACTCTGCACTTTTGGTGACACATGATCTCTCCCCCATCCTCTTGCACCACCCTGTATCCCATCTATCTACCCCCACATCAAACTCTCACTTTGGATCACTCTTCTGCCACCATCTTCCTGGCCACCTCCTCTCCTGCATCCCCCTCCTTGTTGGGGCGATGCTGCATTTAAATGGCAGGCATGTTCTTATTGTATTATTTTACCCAAAGTTTATTGGGTCATTATCACCCCAGATGTTAGCTTGGGTTGCTAATGATGATAAAGCCCTTTTACAAGATCATAACAAATGTTTTGCACGTTGAGCGATGCAACTGGTGAGCAGAGGCAGATTTCACCTTCTGTGTATTTGCCCGTGTACTCATGTCACAAAATGTCCCTATAGAGACTGCAGCAGATAATGAAGAAAGCATCACTCCCCTCAACAACATTTTGAACTCTGCAGATGTATTTCTGGATTAATGGTGGGCTATAATTTATCCCCTAGAAATGGCTGTACCTTAGCACCCAGCAATGGCCATTGATTCACTCTGAGCTGTTACCACGGATTGGGGGGCTGTTATCAATTGGACTAGCCTCAAGTTATTTATCATCATAGTTAAAACTGACTTAGGTAGTAGGATCACATATGAACATGTGCAATGGCACAGCAGTTTACTATTTCAATTCCTTTTGTACAGTAGGCAAAAACCCAATCGACAAAAGCAATCCAAGGAATCAATAAGGAGTGCGTGATTTGCAAGAAAAACAAGATATGGCCGGGAGGGTCAGTCAGCTTCATAGAACTGAAAACTGAAAATGCTCTTAACATGCACATATACGTTTCCAGTTTTTATAGAGGAAAACCGCAAAACAACATTTTGTTACTGATACCACTTGCATATTAATCCCACATGGTTTATAGACATAATTTCGAAATCAAAAATTTCGAAAGTCAAAAAGTCGAAAAAAAAACGTCGAAAAAAATAATGTTGAATTTATTTTTTATGACGTTTTTTTTCGAAATGGGGGGGTTCCCCCTCCAAAGCCCGTTTTTTCTTTTTTTTTTGTTTTTACCTATTTTTTTTATATAAACTAGAGCCCAAAAAAAAATATCGAAAAAAAAAATAATTCGACATTTTTTTTTCGACATTTTTGATTCCACTTTTTTGACATTCGAAATTTTGTATTCGATATTATGACTGGACACCATCCCACATTCCCCATTATCTATTCCCTATTCAAAAATCGAAACACAACCTATACAACTCGAGCCAATTGGTCATTAAACTATCAATGATCATTTGAATGTTGCCGAATGCAGATTACCTAGTTGCGGAGTCCGCAGAAAATACTCAGTTTTGATTGAACAATATTATCAGTATTACTGTTGCTACAATGTGCTTTCCCAATTGGCTATGACAACTTCCTGATGTGCATGCCCTCTGAGACAACCCAATCTTGGACATGTATGAACAGTATGAACAGTGAAGTGAGAACCCTGTGGATACAAAATGGACATAATACTACTTTCTCATGAGACCAGACAACTTGGCACCCCTCAGCGATTCTCTGATCTAGCAGCTGCACATTTGGCAACACCTCATCCGACTCCCATCTTGAAACGTGTTGCTTCCCTAGCACACATCCTCCCATCTCTCTCTCGGGAACTAGGTGGCTTTATAAAAATGCAGATGAGACACTGCTCCTGTGGACTCATTTCTCAGATGTATTTGCTCTATTTAAGTCTGCTGAAATTCTAATGGTCCCACCACCTCTCGATGGGGGCAGTGCAACCACAATCTCATTCAACATCCTGGCTCACACCAAAACACGCCCTTCACTGTCATTACATTTATCTAATGTTGGGAACATTTTTTGCCTATTTCCTGCATGAAACACCTGGGAACAGCTAAGTTTTGCAACAATAACCACTCTATGTGTAGTGCTTCACCATTCCTACAAGGACAATGGCCATCTGAACATTCATGTGGGGAAACAGGAATAGAAACGAATCAAATGAGCAGGACGGAAGCTCAAAAATGCGGTCTAGTGCTGTGAATAATAGAAAATTACAAACCTCCAATTAGTCTTAGTTCAACATGGCAGTGCTCTGGCGAAGGTCACAGGTGGCCCTTATTCTAATACTAATTAATATCCACCATACTTAATGCTTGCACTACCTGGTACTGCAGTCATATACTCAACACCAACAAAGGGTTTTCCTAATGTAGTAATAACACTGTCTAATTCTCTCCACTGCAACAAAGTCATAATACATTAAAACATGCTTGCTAAAGAACCCTTTGGAATGTCATAAGCCTAAATGCTAGGTGTTATGGACTGCATCTTTTGCTGTCCCTTATTTCAGCCAATAATGCTTTCTAGAATGGGTCAAAACTAAGTGTACTTCTCACATCGACACAAATGCTAAATCAAATGATAGAACTACTGACACTAAAATATCCAGGTATCCATACTAATAAAATGCATGCAGCCAGAACCTCCTTCCACGTTTGGGACATTGCACCTGCATGCCTACATTGCCCCCTTTAGTTAACTCATGAACAAATTGCTTGCTACCTTCTGTTTGTCAAAATCTGTCTTAGGTACTCATACTTTACACTCATAAAGTAAGCTCTCTTTACTCCGGGCATATTCCTCTGGGATACATCTTAGAAAGCAACATCCCCAATCTCCTGTACAATCAACCCAATGTTCAAAATAGCTCTCTTTGTCAGGTGGAGGGTAAGAAAGTGTTCATGGGGGACCAATTGCCTGCTCTATTCCTTATCATATAGTGCTGTATTTCACAGTTCATTTGTCTGTCTCTGTGTGCACATGTTTCAAGAGGGGAGTGGCTTTACCTAAGTGAAAGGTTAGATACATCTGGATGGCGTCTTTGTGCAGCACCTTACAATTAGTTGACAGGATCCAAAAGATATAAGAACCACAACAAAGACAGGAGTCAATAGTTTGCAAACAGTACTCAGCCACAATAGGGCCCATGCAACTATTGCTGACAACCAGTCTTGCTCTGCCCTCACGCCACCTTCCTTTTCCATTACAGTGCATACATCGTTTAGGGCCAGGAGTGTGTGTGTCGAGGATTTGTTATCTGACACATGGGGTGTAATATACACACAACAAGAACTGCCTATCTTCGCACAGACACCACCCTCCATGGTGGTGAGCATGTCTAGAATGCATTTGTTCTGCAGTGTCATTAATCAAATGGCCTTAATTATTCCCTTATTGCATTAAGTCTGTGTGATCAGTGTCATTTGGTAGCTATGTCCATTTCCCAGTTCATTATTGTATCCCCCTGGAGTTTGCTGCTGTCAGTATTCCTGGAATGAGCAGGGAGGTGAAAAATGTTTCAGTTTTCTGAACAGCCGGTACTGCTCGGGAATGGCATTAAGCTTCTCTATTGAGTCTTGGGAAAATAGTTTGGGCGTTTAAGGTGGCAGAGTAGTTCCAGTGAGCAGCAGGCCCACTGGTGTGTGGTGTGCATGGATGGGGCCGGAGGTGCTCATTCAGTATGGTCGAATAGGCATCTGGTGAAAGGATGACAGGGAATGTAGGAAGCAAACACCCTTGCAAAACCATAGGGGCTGGATATATGTTTTAGCCCCCACATGTCCAGAACACATTCATAAGTGCTGCAGTTCCTCCACTGAAGTCTGGGATATCGAGTGTACTATTGCATTGTCCATGTGTGCCAACAGGCATGCTGCCATTGTCCCTGAAACACAAGGAGAATTGTATATGTTTCTGTACTTTAGTGGGGCTCACGTTGCTTTATCCATGTCAGTTTTTCCACATATTGTCCCCACACATCATAACAAGTCTCACTGATATATGTCACTGTTTCCTCCGGATAACCCACCAGTCATCTTGCTTTGCACCCCATCAGTCAATGATCACACGTATTGTTGTAAAGTACAGCATCTTCCATCTGCAATTGATGTCTTATTTTGCACCGCAGCCGCTTTTTACCATTATTCTCAGAGCACTGGCTGTAGTCTACCATTTTCAAGGTTGCTTAAACCCTGTGTCCCTGAAACAACCAGCACAACCAACTTATCGGAAGGTGCTAAGCACTGTGCTGTTAGAGGAGGCATCTCTTGTGGCAGAAACACTCTGGGTGTGACAGTTGCATGGGGTATAAAAGAACAAATATAACAGGAGTCATTTGACTTCCCTTTTCCCACTTCCCTCATCGGATTATACCACAGGTTGTCTGTCACGGGGTGGTGCACATCTACACTAATGCTTATGAAGCCCTCTGGATTAACCATGTCCCTTTTATTTCTAGTTACTAACACACTACCAATATTTCACAACAATACAAGTTTGGTATCATTATGAAACCTCCCCCTAAAGGTCCATATACCATTTTGAACATAAAGATATGGCACAAGATGTTCACTACTGCCACTACTGATGGAAGAGCCAATGCATCTATTAATCTAGACAGTTATCCTACATTACCCTGAGACTCCTTGACTTGCAGTGACTCGATGCGATGTCAGTGATTCCAGTCATAGGCCACGGTGTGAAACGTGCTTACCCACCAGACTCAAGGACTATGACCTGAGCATTTGGACACCCCACTTTGGTGTTAAGGTGAGAGACTCGACGTGACCTAGAGTTGTGATGTACTTTGAACGTTTGGATGGATGTTTTGTGCTGTAGCCAAAGTCATCAGAGTCCAAGCTGGGTCAGACACCTGTAACACAAACGCTTGCATGTCTGCATATGTAGGTGAAGTCAAACATCACGCACCACATGCAGAAATAAAGAGGCCCGCCTTGCGTTTGAGTGTGAGTATGAACATGCAACACTCATGTCTATGTGCCTGCTTTGGATACCTCAATCATGCTCTTTGGGTTTGCCCCACTTGTCAGGAGGCACATATGCATTGTGCACACAGATGGTCACCACAGCAAGAGGAAAGGAGGGTCTCTAGAAGCCACACATAAGGGTACCATTAAAAACTGTTCTGGTGATGGGGGTGCCTCTTCTCCCTTACAGTGACCACTCATTCTGATATCCTTTCAGCTCAGCTCTCTGGCACTGGACAGATTTAGCGCTTGTCAGTGGTTAAAGCATGCACCCATCCCCCTAACACAGAGCTCCTCCACCAGTCCAGGTCATGTTTTAAACAAGCGAAGGTCCGTTTGCTGGTCTTAGGTTTTAATTAATATTATGACCTATTTATTGTCTCTTAACCGTCATCATTTTCCTCCCCTTAGTTCTTTCTTTTCAGTCAACACACCAGCTGGGTTTACTCAACTAGGGTAGTAGGGTACTAGAGTACGAAAGAAGTCCCTTGTGTCGAACCTGATAAACAAAAAGAATCTGCATCGAACAATTGATAGTCTGACTACACTGAACGGAAAATACATATGAACCTGCAGAAATACCACTAAACGGTAATACCAATACCACAGGCAGTAAGCATGCCATAACTTTTCAGGTCCACAAGAGTCCAAGTGTCTTCCTTCCTATCACTCTTTTTTGCTTTCGTACTTCTCTTAATAATTATCTTCTTCCCTTGAATCAATAATCTTTGTTATTTCTGCCAATGTATTTGTATAGTTGTCATATAAAATGCGTTGGCTTGAAGCGCTATATAAATTAATATGTTTAATACAATACAATGTAAGTCATGATGACCAAAATGGTTTTCTCCACTGTAGGGTCCCTATTGGACCTCATGGGATATTTATATTGCGGCATGGGGTCATTACTGCACGGGCTAATGTTTTTATGTGCTGGTAATTACCACCACACAAAAGCAGGTATAAAAGATGAGTTTCATGTTTGAAACTTGTAGTTCGGCGGGGGGTGGTAAAACACTGTCTTACCAACGGCGCTTGTCTAGCTCTTAAGAGTATATGTTTATTTCTTACTGCAATTAATTGGTAAGGTTTGAAGTAACACATGTATTTGGCATCTGCGGAAGTGCGACATTTCTACACACGTTCAAAGTCAAATTTTGGACCCAGTTGTTATATTATAAATGTCAAGTAATTGATTTGTGACTCTTATCTGTAATGTTTATGTGGTAATGGCAATCTAGAAACGGGAAAGTGATGCACAATATATTTTGCGTAACCTAAGTGAGCGATTTTTACACCTCACTGGCAAATGTTTAATATGAACTGACAACGTATAAGGCTATCCACTGATATAATTCCCTTTCCTGTGCACGCGTGTTTTTGGGCTTGGGGATGCGGCTGTATTTTCTTCAGGAAAAATCAACAGGTTAGGGTTACAAAGACATCAACTCGCAGGCTCCTACTTGGCGTGCCACAGTACCCGGAAGGGCAGCTGCGTGTACCAATTAGGCCAACTATGTGTGATCAAGGAATGAGTTTGCACATGTCAATTCGCACGTTCATTAACGTTTGTGTTATTTTAAATCATTATTAGTTAACAATACCTCATGCTTACTCAAATTTTGTTAAACACAGTACTTGCCTCTGAATTTTATTTTACACAAATGAAAGGCATTCTAACTCTCAACAGCAGATTTCTAAACAACAGCTTCTCATTGTTTGTGATTAAGATGAACACAAGTCCTCTACATGCCAACTTGACTAACTTTCAGATGACATCAGTTAGGTGGGAATATGCCTAATGCATATCCAGCTACCGCCCTAATCATTCTTATTCATTTATTTACCAAGAATGATATCAATGGTGTCCTTCGGTCTCTGCTGCATCAGTGAATCGCATTCTTTTCTTGTATGCACGCTTTACACACTTTACATCAGAGACGATGGTTGCTTCACAGCTGGGCTGTTTCCCTACCTGCAACTGCACTCTTGCGTCCTCGCCCCAAAACATTGTAGTTTCATCTAGCAACTACTTCTAATCTGGTGAATAATTTTTTTTTTGCTTTCAATCATGTCCTGCCTCTTATCTGTTTACATCTGCAAATGTGCCTGTAAATATTCTCTGTACCTATCCATACCTGTATCCAAGCAAATCTGTAACCACGCTCTAAGTATTCTTGTCATGTTGTGCGCCCAGCTACCTAAGGGTTTAGGGCGCCCTATGATTAAATAAACAAACAAACAAAACAAACAATTGTTTCATTTAATTTCCAGAAAGAAACTTGTATCAGTGCCAAGACCCCTCTAGTGTTACAAGAATCGTAACACCATAGTTGTGAGCAGTAATTAGCGCCCCAGGTTGCCTTTTACACAATAAATACCACTGCGGAAATGATTGCTTCAAAGGTGGTAAAATAGCAGAAGTATTGCAAAAGAACTGTGTAGGATTTTCGTGTTGAAGAAAATGTGCATGTGGTGTTAAATATGATATTGTTTTATTATTTTATGCTTATATAGCGTTTTTATCCAAAGTGCTTTGCATATTGGATATTGTCGGCCATGGTATAGATTACATTTGAGGAAAGTAGTAGTGCCCATGTGGTATTTACTACTCGTAGATCACCAGCAGAGGGCCCAAGGGGCCCCACGTGACATAACCTGCGGGTCAGGACACATAGTTTCGTTTTTGAACATGCTCAGGATCCTTATTCGAATTTTAGCTATCAACATGTTTAGGTGCTATTGTCTTCTGTAATGGGGAAGGAATACTGTGTTAATGCATCTACCACTGGTGGTAATTTTAACACTAGCAAAACAAAAGAGGTGATGGCTGGAAGGTTTAGAATAAATCTTAACCTCTGGCATTGCTCTGGGCAACCCTCCAGACCATTGTTCTTTGCCTGCTAAATCATTACAAAATGGAAAATACCCTACGCAACTCAGGCTTGGTACCACCCCCAAAGGGGTAGTCCAGCCCAAACTGCTAGGAGCAGATGCCAGAGGCTAGGATTAATTCCAAACCTTCCAGCCATCAACTCCTTTGTTTTTGCAAAAGTCACCCAGAGTGGGACGGATATGCCCAGACGTGGGTCCTGTGTCTGCTGGACCTAGAGACCCACGCTATTCCTCACAGATAAGGCCCAGCAAGGCTGAAACATTTTTGGAGATGCTTGTGGTCTCCTGCAGAAGGGATGTGACCAAGCAATTCGGGTTGGACTGCCACTTTTGGGGTTGCAAGAAACTTGATTTGCTTATGTCCATTCTCCTTTTCTAATGGCTTGGCAGGCGAAGAACCATGGTCTGAAGGGTTGCCCAGAGCAATGTCAGAGGTTAGGATTCATTCCAAACCTTCTAGCCATCACCTCCTTTGTTTTGTGAAAGTCATCCCGAGTGTGACGGGTATGCCCAAATGTGGGTCTCGTGCCTGCTGGGCCTACAGACCCAAGCTACACCGCACTGATAAGGCCCAACAAGCCCGAAACATGTTTGGGGATACTTGTGATCTCGTGCAGAAGGGATGTGACCAAGTAGTTTGTGTTGCACTGCCCCTTTTGGGGTGGAACAAGCTTGATTTGCAAATGGCCTTTTCCCTTTTGTAATGGCTTGACAGGCAAATAATGATGGTCTGGAGGGTTGCCCAGAGCAATGCCGGAGGTTAGGATTCATTTCAAACCTTCCAGCCATCACATCCTTTGTTTTGCAGTAACTTTAACACTGACAGTACTTATGCTGCTGGGGGTAATATTTTTTCGATTTCTGTGCTGGGCAGTATTTGTACCTCTGAGAGTGACTACCACTCAACAATGGCATTTCCATGTCTCCCTCTAATACTCGTTCTGTCTTGCTGATCTTTCACCCTCTGGCCTACGATATGAGGTTCTGCAAGGAATTCACTGGACTGGCCGCTACTCTTCTTCATAATTACACTAATTTAGTTATTATGGGTGATTTCAACCTTCCCATAAATTAAACAGGCTGTCTATTGGCCAAAAAATGTGTGCTTGCTATTTCTGATTTGGGTTTTCCCCAGCTGATTAAGTATCCTACACATGAGCTTGGTAATACTCTTGATTTTATTTTTGCTGGTCCTTCAATACTGTCGGTTGCTCCAGCTTTTCCGATCATTTTGTCTGATCATTATGTGGTCCCTTTTACTATGCCTATTAAGTCATTCCTTCCTACTTTGGGTCCTCAACAATTTGCTTTGAAGTCTCACTTCTCTTTATAAAGCTACCAGTTGTATTTTGACCACCATTTCTCAGACATTTAAAGCTGTGGCCGATTAGCTGGCCCCGTGCAAACGCTGCCCGATAAGTCGTTGTTTACCGCAGAACTCAAATATCTCAAACTTCGCTGGAGACAGGTGGAAAGGACTTGGAGGTTCGCTTATTCATCTGAACATCATCTGTTCTATCGGCGTGCCACCCTTGATTATCAACAAGCTATCAAGGTGACAAAACAAAGCTATTTCACCAGCAGAATTGAGCAGGCTATTAATCAGCCTAGAACTCTTTTTTCAGTGGTTCAATCTCTTGCCGTTCAGGTGACACCTTTGTCGGGTATCTCCCATTCACAGGAAATGTCTGACTCTCTAGCTTTGTTTTTTAACAAGAAGATAGTATTCGAGAGGGTATTGTTACATCTTGTCCCTCTTCATTACATACTCTCTCCTCCATGTCTCAGGCTAGCACTGATGCCAACCTGGTCTCACATTGGCCCTCCTTTCCTGTGTTTTCAGAGGAGGAGGTACTGATTGTGATAAAAAGCCTTAAATGTGCTCCCCCCCAGGATACGGTTCCACTATCGGTTCTTAAAGATATTTCGGGTGATATCATTGCCCGCCTTACAGAGGCGTTTATTGACTCCTTCACTTCCGGTATTATTCCTGATAACTTGAAACATGCTCTTGTTATTTCATTGTTGAAAAAGCCTGACATTGATCCAGCAGTATTGTCTAATTTTCGTCGCACATCTCTACTTCCTTTTTTGATGAAGTTGTTGGAATCTTTGGTGTCACCTCTTCTCAGTACCTTCTTGGAGTCTTCTAATTTTCTGGACCCATTTCAATCTGGGTTTCACCCTGGCAGAGGGACAGAGTCAGTTTTGGTCTCTGTGAATAAATGACCTGACCTGTCTGGTAGCTCATGGTGGGGTGGGAGCTTCGATTTTGTTGGATTTGTCAGCTGCTTTTGATACCATTGACCATCCCACCCTGCTCTCCTGTCTTTGTACCACTTACATCTCTGGTCAAGTTTTGACATGATTTTCCTCCTTTCTGACAGGTTGTGCCCAGTCTGTCTCTCTTCCTCCTTTTTATTCTCAGGTGTTTGCTCTTTTGTGTGGTGTTCCCCAGGGTTCTTCTCTGTCTCCCACTTTGTTTAATTTATATATCTGCTCCCTCTTGGTCTTAATCCATGCTTTTGGTCTGTTATGTTATTCCTACGCTGATGATACCCAAATCATCCTGCCGCTGGACCTTACCAAATCTGAATCCGCTGATCAACTGAAAAAATGACTACTAGCCAATGGGGGGTAGCTGTCATAAAATTGGCTAAAAAAACAGAGGTGTTGGTAGTTGGTACGACCACCCCCTCTCTGTTTTGGACTCCAGAGTTTTGGCCGGAG
Source organism: Ambystoma mexicanum (assembly GCF_040938575.1). Taxonomy (NCBI): domain Eukaryota; kingdom Metazoa; phylum Chordata; class Amphibia; order Caudata; family Ambystomatidae; genus Ambystoma; species Ambystoma mexicanum. Next base: position 877,100,032 of record NC_090928.1, on the reverse strand, counting down.
AGTTTTGGTCCTTTCCCTTAGTCGGCCTCTTCGGTGAAAGATTTAGGCGTGAACATCTCGGCCTCTCTTTCTATGGCTGACCAGGTTTCCCAGGTTTGCCAAAAAGCTCATTTTAAGTTAAGGACGCTGCGGAAAGTCCTGCCATGTATTCCGGTAAAGTTTCATGCCCCTCTCGTTTCTTCTTCTTTAATCATTAGCAATATTGACTATTGCAACTCTCTGTACCTGGCACTCCCTAAGCATCTCTTGCGGTATAAACAGCTGCTTCAAAACACAGCAGCTAGAGCTGTTCTTCGCCCCCCTTGGGGTGTTCACATGACTCCGCTCCTGAGGCAACTTGACTGGCTTTCAGTGGAGCATCGCATTAGGTTTAAGGTGTTGTGTATTGTACACAAGGCCTTTTACGGACTAGCTGCTGAATTTCTTCAAGAGAAGTTTGGGTTGTATACACCAGCCAGGCCACTGCTCTCCCAGGGTTTGAAAACTATACAGCCCCCGAGGTTCTGCGGACCCGCATGTGCGGCCGTGCATTCTCGGTGGTGGCGGCGAAGGCCTGGATTCAGATTCCTTTTGCTCTGCGCAGTATTGGGTCGCACTTTTTTTTCCAGCGAGCGCTTAAGATCTTCTTGTTTTAGGTCCTGGATTGGACAGAACTCTGTTTTGTATAGCGCCAAGATTGCTTTCCGCGTAAACTGCGCTTTACAAGTTCTTTTAAAATAAGATAAGGTAGTAATGACCCTGCCCTGTTTGTGTATTCGGGCGATGTCATGCGTGCATACTCATCGCTATAAGGAAACATGGATATATATTAATATGACATGGCAAGAACTAATCAGTATGAAAAAAAAACAAAACGAATCACTATTTAGCTTTCCATTCGAAAACACAGCATAAGTACCACGGTGGGATTAGTGCTTCTCGCGATAACTTGGAGGTGTTTTAACAAAACCTGGGCTGAATATGAAATAGCGGCCCACGGTTTCGCACGAGAATATATATTCAAAAATAGATGCAGCTAAGAAGAACACGAGAGCGTTCAAGTCTGAACGCTTGCCAGGCGCTGAAACGTCGAAGCAGTCAGGACTACTTGAGACAGCTGCAACATTTCACAGTGAAAAGCCGGCACGTTTCCACCGGCCTCGCTGCCAGAGACCGCAGAATGGTTTCAAACAACGGCTCGCTTCATGGGACCTGCGTGTTTTCTTTCTGAATTTTTTGTAAGTGTCCATTCGCTGCTGAGTGGGCAGCATGCATTAGGCTAGCAGATTAATGAAAATGTTTCACTGGCACAAGAGTGTGATTGCCCTGGTGCAAAATTGCTTGCAGATTGGGAGCCAGCATGTTTTATTTCAACCTCATTCTCTCGCCATACATTAGCACTTGTCAGTGTGGCCATTAAGCACAGTCGCTGCAGAAATTTAATTACAAAACCATTTATTTTATTGAAAGGAAAATAAACTCGGGCTACCTCAAATGCATTAGGTTGCCTCGAAACATGCTCCTCTGATAACACCCAAGGGAAGAGAGGCTGCCGTAAGAATAATGTACCTTTCATCTGCGGTGGGGACTCCATATTAGAAACAGCTGCCTTTAAGTCATTCTTTATTTAAGTTCAATTATAAATGGGAGAACAACTGATTTGATGAAGGAGCGTTTCTTGGCAGAAGATATTCAGCTGTTGCGTTACCCTCACAGCTTTTGAAAATATCACAATTTTAAACGTTGGAGGAGGGGCCAACATTAGTGCTTATTTTTGTTTGAGAAAAAGTTTTGCTTTCCTTATGTTAACTGAATTTAGGCCAAACTAGAGACTCATTAAAGAATTTACAGAAATATGCATTGTCTGTCACAATGCAGAAGCCCATCTCCAATACAAGTTATAGCACAATACACTTAAATCCAGACCCTCAGTGGGACCGTGTACACCTCCCATGAGCTGCGAAAGCGACTTTCAACAGCCCCTTGACTTAAACTTTGCACTAGTCAAGCAGGTCTGCAACCTCCGGCTTGTGAGATGTGTCGGGCTGCCACTCCCTGACCCCTCTCAATTTATTTACTATGTGTTCTAGGCATGGTGGGAATTGTAATCTCAAGCATCTGGAGAGTCAAAGGTTGTAGAGCCCTACACTAGTGTATCACATGGCTCTATTCATTTCTCTGCACTTTGTAATGTGATTTTGAGTTGGTTGTGGAAGAGTGAACGGAGTGTGGTGATGACCATACCTCTAGGTGGTGCCACAGAGATCACCATATATATCTGCTGTAGCAATTTTCCTAATTTATTTAAAGTTTGGCATTAAACGTGTTTTGTATGTGTGCGCTCTGGAAAATAACAGAACAAACCAATGGGGATGACACAAATCTCAAAATCATCAATTTATCAGACCATGTCCTTACCCCTAATCAGACAAAAGTACTCAATCTAGGCTTAAACTTCTGCCCGAAGGCAAGAAATGATTATGTACAAACTAGAATAGACTTTGACAAATATATAGGCAAAATTCGTTTGAAGAAATTCTTTGCCACTAATCAGTACAAAAAACGCCCCAGAGAAAAACAAATGGGACACACTGAGGTTCAAATCAAGGAGCTAACCGTCTTGACAGATTTGGTTGACCTGGAAAGAGGTACGGCTGTGGGAGATCAAGGGGAACCCATAGCTCTACAAGAACTAGACATTAGAACAGATTGGACACCTAAAAGTCAACTGAAACCGATGTCCAAATTCAACCCCATGGCAAATCTTGGAAACAATATAGAGGCATTTCAGAGTCTAGTGATCGAAGATCTGAAGAAACTCAGAAGAAAGGAACAGAAGAACATCCCCAATGACAACTTATCGTTTACAGACAGACAAGCATTGAAAGAGCTACACGAACTTAAAAATTGCATCATTAAACCCTCTGATAAGGGACGTAATATAGTCCTGCAGAACAGGGAGGACTATATACGGGAAGCCTATAAACAGCTTAATAACAACCAATGTTACACGAGAATTGCTCATAATCCCATTAAAGAACTTGAAAACAAAATCGAAATATTACTTATGGAATGGGGAGCAAAAGACCTCCTGTCTGAAGAAAGTTGCAAATTCCTGAAAACAACAAACTCGATCATACCAACTATCTATTTTCTTCCCAAGATACACAAAAATATAAAAAAACCACCGGGAAGACCGATTGTCTGTCTGATAGGATCTGCTCTGGAAAATATGTCTAAGTACATAGACGAAGTCTTGTTTCCATTTGTCTCAACATTACCATCATACCTCAGAGACACCACAGATTTTCTAGCCAGAATTGAGGATATTCCCTGGGAGAAAGATTACTTATTAATAAGCATGGATGTGGTCTCACTCTATACCTCAATCAGCCACGAATATGGTAAACAGGCATGTAAACATTTCCTACAAACCCGATCTCTCAACTATTTGGAGCACACTGAAATGGTACTGTCAATGATAGACTTATGTCTAACCAATAACATCTTTTTGTTCAATAATGAGTTCTTTAAACAGCTACAAGGAACCGCTATGGGCACTACTTTTGCGCCTTCGTATGCTAATCTGACGATGGGCGCTTGGGAAGAATGTGAGGTGTGGACGGAGAAAAACCAAAAATACACAGACAACATCATTCTCTGGCTGAGATATATCGATGACCTCTTCATTATATGGAAAGGGACTGAACAAGGATGGATGGAATGTGTGAGACATCTAAACAACAATGAAAACAATCTCCAGTTCACAGAAACACACAGTCGTACTCTGATTACATTTCTCGACGTGAATGTGAGAATAGTAGATAACAAACTCACCAGTGAACTATATAGGAAAACCACAGGGACCAACTCACCACTCCATGCACAAAGTGGACATCCTAAGAATCTAATATGGAGTGTTCCCTATGGAGAATTCATCCGGTTACGAAGAAATAACAGTACCCTGAAAACCTATGACATGGAGAGCAGAATAACCGCGCAAGGTTTTTCCAAACAACGATATCCCAAGAGAGTTGTGGAGAGAGCATACCTCAAAGCAAGAGCCAAGGATCGCTCAATGCTCATAGCAGGAACCGAACACAACGAAAGAAAAACTACGGAGAAAGACAGCACGCGATTAATTTTAACCTTCGATATCCAAGCACCCAAAATTAGACGGATTCTCAACAAGCATTGGAGAATCCTTATGGCAGACCAAGACCTTAATGGAAACCTCCAAAATCATCCCAAGATTACTTTCAGAAAGAACCAATCGATCAGAGATGTCCTGGTCCAGAGCTATATGACACAAGAAGAAAACAGCAGAGAGAGTAATTGGCTGACAAAAAACAAGAAAGAGGGTTTCTTTAAATGCACTCGCTGCAACATCTGTAAGTATGCTACAACACAAAGCTCTTTCAAACATCCGATCACTGGGAATCTGGTTCCTATATTAGGAATGATTACCTGTGAGACGGAATACGTTGTTTATGTGCTGACCTGTGCGTGCAACAAATGGTATATAGGGAGCACTAAATGTAAACTAAAAACACGTATTCAACAACATGTAAGAGCAATTATAAATAACGATGCAAATTACCCTATGGCCAAACATTTTGCAGAACATCATAAAAATGACATAAGCAGCTTTAGGTTCTTCGGCATGCACAAAATAGAGATGGGACCAAGAGGAGGTGACAAAGAAAAGACTCTGAGGCAAAAAGAGACTCGCTGTATATTGGACTTGGAAAGTAAATTCCCCCTAGGACACAACATAGACGAGGAACTATATACATTTCTGGGACAATGACCATCAAGTGTTGGACATCGGTCAAAAGAAAGCTCCCATCTGTTCCCCTAATGGTACATTCTTCCGAGGCTTCTATGGTTCTTGCCAATTTACATTTTTCAATATTGAGATAAAAAATACCACTGGAACCATACAGTCCGTACACACAGAATGATACTCCAATGTTTGCATTTTAAGACAAAAAATTTTTTAAACACCTTTTTAACCTGTTTGTTATTGCTTATTTTTAAAGGGTATTTTACGATTCTTTTACGGAATTGTAGATTGTTTGTGCACCACTATGTTTACACTGATTTTCACATATACACTGTTTTATATAACACACATGCACATTAGAGGTTGGTTTAACAGCATATGCAGAGTTCATGGAAATGTTTTCTGCAACAGAAAGTTGAGGAATTGATAGGCTAACATGTGTTCATATTAAAACTGTCCTCCTCTGGCATATATTGGATAATAACGAATTCAATTCAAGTATTACCCAGCTGCACTATGCGATAGTTAATATGAAAGATATATGCCATTTAAAGCAACGTCTCAAATTGAAAGCATGTGGGTTCGAATTTTAGATCCATACATTGTATACCGCACAGAAATGCGGACAGTTTATCATTCAGGAAATATGCACTAGGCACTTTATTACCTTGAATATTTTCAAACTGATGTATTGGATTGTAGTTTACATCCATATATGCACTACCTATGGGGGCCAGAACACAGACCTTAACCCATAAGTGTTTCTGTTAATAGAGACTTGCTATGGTAAACATGTCCGCTTTAGATTTACTCCGAATGGGTGTATTCCCTCATTCGAGTCCTCTTTCTATTTCAGTGGCAACGAGCGCCATTCCGCTCTGCATGGTTGTTTTAAACTCTATGGGTCCAAGGGAACGAATTGTTGTGATCAAGCGGCAGGAAAAGCCGCGAAACGCGTTAACGTTTCCAACGCGCACATTTTTGCACTTTGGGGAGCCTTAATTTAATGGCTTTTTTAATATGTTTGTGCCGTCCTGTAAGGCATTAATAAAGATTATCTTTTAACACGAACTGGATGTCCGGACCAACTGTTTTGGAGGATTGAAGAGTGCTGCTCAATTTTACCTGATTGCATCAGTGTGAAGAGAAAAAGATATATATATATATATATATATATATATATATATATATATATATATGTTCACTGAAAAAACAGTGATGTCATCGATGACATTTGTGATGTAATTTTTCATATGGGTGTTAGTCTTAGCAGTGCACAGTGGTGGCGTGAGTTATGGTTGCTTAGCTTACCATAACGGGTGAATTTCTAAGGTGTTTCGGTTTTCCATGTAACCATAACGTCCCTTTAACACAATGTTTTCATTGAATTTCATTGTTTTTTATTAGTGCAACTTAACCATAACGTCCCCTTAACAACGTTTTTTCAGTGAATTTCATAGGTTTCTATCAGTGCAACTTCACCATACCATGCTGTTAACAAAGTTTTTCAGTGAATTTCATAGGTTTTTATTAGTGTAACTTAACCATAAAGTCCCTTTAACAAAGTTTTTTCAGTGAATTGCATGGGTTTTTACCAGTGAATGCTAATTTCCTACAACTTACTAATATCATACTTACCCCAACATTTTTGTCCAATTTACAAAGTTTCACCTAAAACTCTGCCATTTGCATCTGTCAACATTTGCGAACATTTGAAGTCCTTGTGGGCCATCCGAACAGTGTCACGTGACATTGTGCGTGCAGCAGGAAGATGTGTCCACAAGCGTTTCTGCACTTAGCAATTGGGTCGTGATTGAACAGTTCAGAACTGCACTTTCTACTGATCTAGCAACTTACAAGCTCAAAATCGACCCTTGCACAGCTCCTACACCTATTCTTACTCATTATCCATTAACACACTAGCACACAGCACGTACGTGCAAGAATATTAGCAAAACTGATATTTATCTTAAAAATGGCATCATCTACTGCCATCCCTCTGCCCCAAGAACCCCCATAACCACTAGCAGCTGCAGGAGGAACACCACAAAAAAAGTGCCGCACTTCAAAAGATAATGAAGAGGACCAAGAAAAGGAGGAAGTACCTACCTCTTGCACCAAGATAGAATCATGGGTGTGGAAGTCCTTTACCATTGTTGGGAATGTACCAAAGGCTAAAGCTACGAAGGTGAAGTGCACTGAGTTGTGGATTACTTGGACAGTACTCTTACGGAACCACATCCGTGGGCCGCCACACGCAATCCAACCACTGCAATGCTCTCAGAAAGGTTATTCCTCTCTTAGCAAATACTAGGCTCTCTTCTTCGACCTTATATTGCGCAACTAGTAATGTAACCATGTAGCCTACTTTTATGAGACACAAAATCCCACCACCTACCTTGCAAGCAATAAAAGAAGATGTTGATCCATATCCATCGAAGACAACAGTCCTCTGTATATACTGCAGCACACCACTCTGCAAGGGGGAGCAATTTCAAAGTGCTTTTAAAGCTGTAACCAAAGAGCATGAAAAACACTGCCCCCTACCTTAGATGTAAAACACGTGTAACATCTTCGCCTGTCCACCTGCCCTCCCCTCCCCCATATTACTGTTTGGTGCCTATGCCCTCATTAAACACCCCACCTTACAATGTGACCTTTCCCGAAAGAAAAAAAAAAGAAGTTTCCTTTAGGAACCACTACTTGTAGTTAAACAATAGAACAGCAAAAGTAATCTTATAGAATCCATCCACTTTACATTTTCAATAAAGTAGATGAACTCAATACGATTCTATCGGCCGAACTTCAAAGGAACGCGCAGCACTGATTACATTTGCATGCCCCTAACACTAACATCACTATACGCTCAGAATGAGTTCCACCTATTTCACTGATGTTAGTGGGCAGCATAGCCAAATGCACATGATCATCACCAATGCCATAAAGTTATGCTCCATGGAACAAGGAACTTAAACACAAATATCCACAACAAACACAAAACTTTAGTCTTTTTTTGACAAAAATGATACACATTTTATTTTGAAGAAAACAGCAATAGTGGGGACTGTAAGAAATACTTTTCATTTAGACACAACAATGAAAACATTCACTTAAGTAAACAAAAACATTTTGTTAACTTTTTCGAACACAGCTCATAGCTATTGAACTTCACAGCATTCGCATTTTTACTGAAATCGTCAACTGTAATCTTCTACTGCCAAATTCGATCATCAATCCATCAATGCAAGCCTTTCCGTTCTGCACCAAAAATTATTTTCCATAACCGACGAATAATCTGTGCACATGGCGCACCATTATGCTGGAGAAATTACTGCTTTAAAATTGAAATAATTGCAACAGTTTCACATCTGCACTTTTCTAGATGTCGCTCGTTGTTAATGCAACCGCAAAAGGACAAATTGTTGTCTGTTGATCTTCCCAAACAAGTGTTATAACATATCCGCTGTTGATAATTATTGTCCAAACAGTTTTGAATAAGCCGTCGGCTGCTAGATTGAACCCATGACACACACAAAGCAGGAGTCTATAACTATGTAAAATCGAAAACAGTAAGCACTTTACAAATAAATATACAAATACATTTTTATTTTGACTATACATTAAAGTTTCAAGTATCATGTACAACGTCTACTCTTTGCAGCAAATTATACATTCATCTGTCACAGCGTTCATCATATGGCAGACAGTACACTTTCTAAACTTCAGTAGCTTTTACTTAAAATGTTGCTTGCATTGCCTTTTGCGAATATATTTTTCCGATGTTGTAGAGGCCCAACCGCTTTACAACACAGTTTTCTGAAATAGAAACTTTGCTTTCCGATATCTGCTTTTAATACAGTGAATCTTATAGTTTCTTTGTGGATTGTCCACACATTTACTCCCACAAATTCTTAATCAGCTGTTTTGAAGGACACATAACAATGCCACCCTTCATGTAGCGTTCAAAGCGTGCCCGAATCAGTTTTGTTTCTGGAAACACATGCCACAACAATTAACACTATTACTGGGAAACAGTGTTGTACAAAATAACCAAATATTTCAAGTGAAATACATATCACAATATTTACTTCCATTTTACCGGTATCAACAATACATTTACATTTTATTTAAAAAATAACCTTATGCGCAGTGCACACAGACACATATCTCCCTATGCGTAAATAGTAATGTGCCCCCTGCTCTGACCTATGAAAAGCCATTCCGTAGCACAGAGTTGGAGCGGCAATATCAAATGTATTGTGAAGAAAAGTAGTTTGTCAGCAAGAGCTGCAGGTAGTGTGTTCCCACGGCCAAGACAGCCTTCTTGATAATACAAGGATCTTCAATGTCATTCTTAAAGCAACTACTAAGGCGCACACGTTGTTTAGCATAATTGCTGGAACCTCAAGTGATAACAGTGCCAAAAATACAAATACAGTCATCACGTAAAAGTGTAAACACACGACCAGTGCATTACAAGCTTGCTGGCTTCTGTGTACATCTATTCCCACAATTATATCCATTTCTGAATAAATGCACTCGCCCCTCATTGCCCTGTGCAGTAAGATGTAAATGTGCAAAGACCACAGTCGCACATTCATATTGCACATTGGCAATACAAATTCCTTTGCCCATTACTCCAATGTTGGCAGCCACTTAGCATAGTATCAACTTCCCAGCGTGTCCTAACTTCATTTACTTTATTCATTTATTTCTTGGTTATTTGTAAAGCCCCTAAAACAAAAACAAAAAAAATGTACACGTCGGCATAAGACCAAAAAAAGTGGTGGGGCCAGGGAACCAAACAACAATGATTTCATATAATAAGTCATTTGTAAAGCACCGTACATAGGTGTTTCGAGGCACAACTTGACAAGCAAGGGAACAACAAAAGGACACATAATCTTACAAGGCCATGTGTCATTCATATCACGTAAGTGCAACAGAAACAAGAGCGAGAGCAGAAGTGGCAGGGTGATGCGAGAGGAGAGTGCAATAATGAACCTCCAGCAATTGACGCCGGGGTGCCCACTTATAAGTAAGTGCAAATAGGCAAGGCACCATGTGCTTGCACATACCATCCATAGTGCGTGGTGGGCCCTGACATAGTGCATATAGCTACTGGTGTTAAGACAACCTAGTCACCATATGGTTTACCGGATAGTCGGGTAACCAGTTAGTGCAGAAGAACAAGAACTTCAGCCAAGGGAGACACAAAGGAAAGTCTTCAATTATTTGAGGTCTTCCTGCTTAAGTTTCAGAGAGGCAGGGAATCTGTTCCAGAGGAATTCACCACCCAAACAGAGAAATCCCCCCACTCTCTACCTACAGAAGCACCTAACCCTCAAAGAGTTGGAGGTGCAGGAGTAAACAGCTAAAAAACTAAAATGCTTAAGAAGATAAACTTGCAAGTACTGTGGTCCATAGCCCCCAAAAGCCTTGTAACCAATGCAGATGGTTTTAAAATTGATCCTTGTAGCTACCAATTGCAGCCAGCATAAACCTTTTGGGACTGGAGATATATCATCCCTTCAATTAAGGCCAAGGGCAAGTCTTGCAGTGCTGTCTGGATAAGTTGCAAAGGTCAGAGAGTAGAGGCAGTAAACACAAAGAGGCTGTTACAATAGTCCAGTCTAGACAAAACTACAACTCTTGCGACAGTGAGGTTCTGGGGGAAAGTGACAAAACCAACAATACCTCTTAGTAGCTGCAGCTGGTAGTGTAACTTCTTCAACAAGTCCACAATGTGAGGACATACAGAGAGGGTGGAGTGAAATATAACACCAAGGTTTTTTTTTTCTCTCTGGAAGGCGTAGGTACAGGAACCAAAGAGGACAGCTGGAGTGAAAAAGGGAAAACAGTTGCAAGGTTTTAAAAAATATATAGTAGACGCCGCGGGTTCCCCCCAGACCGCTGTGTTGAAGCCGGCCGCTGACAGCCCGCGGCCCGGGCCGGCACTCTCGGGGGTTTTGCTTGGCCCCGAGAGAGAGTCGGCGCCGCCCGCGTCGGCGCCCTCATCGATCGCTGCCTCGTCGAGGACTCGGAGGCCCCCCGGAGGGGGGACCGCCTTGAGCCCGGAGTCGGAGCCCCCGAGGGCGCTGACAGGGTCGAATGCCCCGATCGTCCCCGCCACTGCAGCCGCGGCTCCGCGGCCTCTCGAAGGGGAGGCGGCGTTGAGCGGGCAGGCAACGCGGGTCTCGACGGTTATCGAGGTTTACACGGCGGGGTCAGGGGGGGACCCCAATGAAGATGCCCGGCACGCCAACCAGTCGGGAGAAGGAGAGACACAGCCAGTTGGAGCTTCTGAGACCCGCCGCCCATCGGCAATAGGGCAGGAGTGCCCGAGTGGCTTGAGAGTCAAGTACGGCTCATCAATCTTGGTGAAGGAAAGAGAAATGGTCACAGCGCCATCTATAGCTGGTTTTAAGATATCAGCAATGATACATAGGGAAACTCACATCAACTTACCAGCAAATATACCAAATCCAGAAAACATCGCTACGGCTTCAACAAGCTCAATTGTATCCCAAGAAACAAAATCGCCATCGCAGGAGCTTGATATCACAATAAAAAAAAAGAGATCACGACCTAGAGACGTCTCTTTCAAGAAAAACTCAACCCTAGAATTGTCAAACAACCTAGCGGAACCCACAAGATTGGTTAAACCGCCACCTAAACAAACACACCCTACTAAAGCTCCTCGTGTCGGCTCTAAAACAATAAGAAAGGGCAGTAAAAAACCACAACGCCCTTTTAAGTTACTATCAGACTTTTTCAATAGACACTCCATAGCCATCCAAGAAAAATGTAAAGAGCTGACCGATGCAGAAATCCTTGAGGCAGCTGATGCAATTACACCGCCTAGTAAGCATCGTAGATTGTTACAAGCAAAACGAAGATCCCCTATCCCCCAAACAAACGATGACACCTGGCCAGCTCCGGACATCGATCCAACAAAATGGCACTTCTCAGGCCAAGTGTCCTCAAAAATACCACAAATTATCCAGGAAGAGTTGGGGACTTCACAGGTCCGAAACTTGGCACAACTATCTACAACTAATCAAACACCAGTCCCAGAAAGCACTACTTCTGCGGAAACCTTCACCAGTGATCAAGAAGTGCAGAGTCGCACCCAGACTTTCACGCAAGAGCAAGTCGAAGGAGAGAGCTCTGTTCCTCTCCAAACCATCTCGGCACCACCAAAGCAAACTGGTTCCATGATCATAAACCCCACTCAATTTCTGATACAAGACCAACAAACGACCAACAACATACTACATCAACCAAACGACAGCACCGAGCACAAAGATCAGGTTCTGTCGTCCTCACCTCAACAACTAAGCGAGCCCTCAAGATTAATCCCACAAACTCAAGACAAAGATGGTGGAAGTCAGTATTCTGTCAAATCTAGAAACAAGTTACAGTTTGAGAAAACTTTAGATTCTTTCTACTCAAACCTAGACAATTATAGTAACCAAAGAAGACATTCTTATGACTTCCCCCCTAGAAGATCATCAAACATCATTGTACCCCCCATACGACCATCAACTCCTGGGACAATTAAATCAGCTGTTCATCGTGACACCAATGCAACTGACCCACATCCAAAAAAGCTTGACACTTGTACTTTAATGTCAGCACTATCGATAGCCCTCAACCCTTTCATTAAACTATACGAAACAATAGCGGACTCGTTGAAAGACCATACAGCGATTCAAACTTCAATGCTGAACAAAATAACTTTTTTAGAGGGTTATATTATGGCACAAGAAGCAAAGATCTCCGCATCTACGATCAAACTGAATCAAGATCAGAGTACCGATCCACCTCAAAAAGTGGCTCCAATTGCGTGCTATACCTCCCAGGTCATCTCACAAACAAACTCAGAAAATACCCAAACTTCTTCATTTATCGATCTAACTGTCCCACCCACTCTCTGTACAGAAAAAACCAAGTTGATAAAAAGGGTAGAAAAAACAAATTCTTACCAACAAGGATCAATACCAATAACACCCTTAATCCAACAAGTGAATTCAATAAATTCAAAAGCAATAGACGCTCAAAGAGACCTCTTTATTTCATCAAAAATAAAGGACAAATCAAAGAAAACTGAGGTGATAAGCAGAGTCGAAAAAGAAATACAAAATGTATCTCCTAGAGGAATAGAAGCATTTCTAAATGACGAAGAAATGATGAACATCTCGCAACATATCAGTGACCAATCAACCACTTCGACCCGAAACTCGGAAGAAATTTTCGATCCACCTACAATCCCTACACTGCAGGTAGGAAACCCCAACAAAGAAACAAAGACTAGAGAATCTCCATTTCTAACTCTAGAGGAACGAAGAACGCGACTGGCCACGACCAACCACAAATTTAAAGATCCTGTACTTGAAAAGTCCTTGATAGCCCCTAAAACGAACGATCCAAAACATGAAATTGAAAGACGGGAAAAATCTTTTTCGAGTAAACAGTCGGCAAGACGATCCCACAGATCGCATAACAATTCCCAACGTTCGTGGCCAAAAGCACAAACAAAGACATTTTCAACAAGAGCCCCTAGCAAGGAAGCCCAGCGACCAATTTACAAATCAAAAACCACAAAACACCACACAAAACCTCTAATACGATGGATATTGAAATTAGAACAGATCCCGGGAAATCACGATGAGGTAACTCTAAATAGAAGATCGGTTATGGATCTATTCAGCTACATTCCGAAACTACGAGTAGTGAAGTCTGATGATCTCCAAATCGTCGACCCGAGCCACCAAGGATCCAGGGCAATTTCACACTTATACATAGCGTCATACGCAACAAAAAATGCCCTGGAATCCGCCCTAGAAGAACTTTTAATAATGGGCTACGACCTCACCGAATCTTCAAGAGAAATTAAAACTTGCAACTACCAAGTTAATAAAGATTACTTGGCATCTACAAAAATAACAGAATATTCCCAGTCTTTACGTCAAAAACACCACCAATCATCAAAAAAAACGACCAACGGCCTAACCTTGGATCAAAATCCTAAACAGTCTGAAAGCACCAATAAACCAAAATCTAAGGAGCCATCTAAAGACCCGGAAAACCTAAACCCAGAGCATAGAGAGCGGGCTGGTAGACTGACGTTCCCAAAAGAAGGTCAAAAACTTCAAAGAACAGTTCAGAATGAACCCCACCCAGTGACAACAAATCCATCTTCAAACCCACCTCTACTTTCTCTCTGGTCATGGTTACCAAAGGCCCTAAAGTTAAACAAACAAAAGTAGCCATTCGAGAACACGATCAACATCAACACAACAGATCGTCTAAACGCAAACGTCCAAAATCAAATAAAATTGTGCTCGTGGAACACCAGAGGTTTCCTCCATTTAACATCAGGACCTTCAAACCTAACAAACTATGATATTGTCTGCTTACAAGAGACATGGCTTATACACTCTCCAGTACTTGATGGCTATGAAACCCACACAGTATTAGCCAAGAAAGGCTCTTTAGGCCGTCCAACGGCCGGTCTCCTGATAGCAATCCGTAGCGGACGAGGTCTCGTAAATTCGCAAAAGCTAAAAGAAAACCACTTCATGCTAATGGTAAAGTTAAATTGGATTACCAAAAAAAGAGAATCGTCTAAAACCTTGCTAAAGACACTTATAATTGTGACCATCTACTGGAACCCAGCCACTATTGAAAGTTCAAGATTTATTAACACAATAGAACAAGAACTGGACTGGGTGCAAGTTACACATAAGCCTGACCACGTAATCTTATGTGGGGACCTCAACATAAACAGTCAACCCTTGGCAAATTCAAAGGGACATAGATCGAAAAAATTAGTAACAGACCAGAGGCCGACAAAATGGCAAAACTTAATGAAGTCTAGATCTTTTGACAACTTAGATCTAACATTTCCCGACTCTAATAGACTTCCAACTTGGGAAAGAGCAAATTCATCCTCCACAATTGACTACATCTTTGTATCTCGTTCTCTACTACCCCACATAATCTCCTTTAAAGTGATTAAAACAAAGGAAAGTGACCATAATCTACTAGAAACAATTTGGTCTACCTCCTCTCCGATTAACCACACCATGACCTCAGATATTGAACTCTCCACGCAAGGAACAAGACTCAGATTAACGGAAAAAGCAATAACTACTATCACAGCGCAATACAAAGACTACAGTAATCAACCCCCTAGGACAGACGTGGACTACCTGCCCCTATTGACCATCTTTAAAGCTCCTCAAAAAAAAAAGAAGACTCCACCACTAGACCGAAATCATACCTATGACACATTAGTCACGGAAAAAAAAAGAGAACTGAGGAGAATAAAAAGACAAGCAAAAGGGTTGGAGCCCTCATCAGCACTCGAGACCATTAAATTGGCCGTCAAAGACTACAAATCATGGTTAAAAGGCTACCGCCATAAGTTGTACCAGCAAGACGCGGAAAATATTCTCATGGCCATCACCAGAAACAACGCCAGAGACTTTTGGACCTTACTTCATTCAACTGCACCAGGAGATCGACCATGCCAAATAAATGGAATTGGTCAACTGACCTGGGAACACCACTTTCAAACCCTTTTTAAGAGTCCAACTATCAAAACCCCTTTGATGGAACCAAACGAAACCCCCTGGATCAGTGTGGACAACATTGAGGACATCATTGCCTTAATTAAAAAGTTAAAACCATCACGTGCGCCTGGACCGGATGGCATCACGAACCTCGACTTGAAATCCCATCCAGAGACTTGGGCTCCCCTTTTGAGCCAAATATTTAAACGCTGCACAACCACAAAATCAATTCCATCTTCATGGACTTGTGCAAACGTCGTCCCTATCTACAAAAAAGGGGATAGATTAGACCCAGCGAATTATCGCCCTATTGCCCTCCTTGACCCAATAGGTAAAATGTTTGGGTCCTTGCTGCTAAAACATTTCATTACTTGGGCCAAAGACTCCCCGTGCCACGATAACCTCCAAACTGGCTTTAAAAAGAACCTGGGGACTAACGCCAACATTTTGATATTGAGTGCCCTCAAAAGCAAAATCTGGGAGGGTCGCCCACGTCTATATATCATCTTCGTCGATCTCACACAAGCTTTTGACAAAGTCGATCGAGAAAGACTGTGGAGAAAGCTTACCCTATGGAGATGTCCATTAGACGTACTCAACCCAATTAAAGCCCTCTACTCAAATACTACCATGAGGGTCCGCCTGAACAAGCAAGGCACTCTAACACAAGCAATAACAACAAACAGAGGCGTCAAACAGGGATGCCCACTAGCACCGGCTCTGTTTTTGTCCTATTTAGGCGACTTCCAGGAAACGGAAACAAAGATTAGAGTTTTTCCGCCTAAACTCGGAGGAGAACAAATCAGTCGCCTACTCTACGCCGACGACCTAATCTTGCTGGATAATACCCCCATTGGCCTTCAACGTCAATTAACAAATCTTCAATTCTACATGACGTCAAACAATTTGGAAATAAATGAATCCAAAACAAAAATGATGATAATAGAGAAATTCTCTAAAAAGAAATCGGCACCGAATTTGAAACTTGGCACTACTACCATTGAAAAAGTCACAACTTTTAAATATTTGGGAGTCACCCTAGATAGCTCATACAAAGAAAAAGCAATGCAAGAGTCCCTACGCGCCAAAACTACCAAGCTAGCCACACAAGGAAAGGCGATTGACATTAAATATGGTAGATTCTCAATTAGACCTGTAAGAGATTTCTACAAAATGAAAGTTATCCCATCCTTGACATATGGCGCCGAAGCAATGCCGAACCTTCCCCACGACTTATGGCCAAAATTAGAAGCAAACTTCTGGCGCCCAATTTTGGGCCTGCCGAAAACAACTCCGATATCAGTAATTAGACGAGAACTAACTCTCTCCTCGCTAAAATCAATTGTGGATTGCAATAGCGTCATGCTTTATCGAAAATGTAGACAGAAAGAAACGCTTTACGCATACCATCTGATAAGTGAAGAAATCCGACTGGGCACTTGCCATATGCTCACTCGATGGGAAAGTAAAGTCTTGAACATCCTAGACTCAGTTGCCTGTAACACAGAAGATCTCATCGCCAACCCCGTTCGAGTTGTCAAGAAAATCAAAGAACTTGACTGGATCAACACCAATGACTCTGCCTCAAAATACAAACTTTCCAGTCACCTTCCTCCTTTCTCCAAGAAACTCGACGCTATCCAACCTTTTCTGAAACTATTCCCAAATAGAGCGGCCCGAAATTATTTTTTAAAAATAAGATTGAACCTTCTAGAAACCAATGAAATACTGGCGATTAGACATCAATCCTTATCCAGCTTCTGCCGTCTCTGCAAGTCCACCACGGACAAGGAAACCATACGCCACCTCCTCCTGAACTGTCCGGCGACGATAGAAATTCGTGACAGATACCTGACAGACATTTTTACAAATTTTACTCTTCAAAGCGAAGAAACGTGTTGGAACAAACTGTTGGACGGAGACAAACAGGCATGGCAGTTGGCAACTATAAACATCATGAAACACATCCTTAACGTGCTTCTTCCAACACAGACAGAATGAAAAGTTCCACCGTTTCTTCCGCTTCTCTCGAACAATTCTTTCCTCTCAACTTTTGTTAAAAAATCTAGAAAGATTATATACAAATAAAAAAAAAAAAAAAAAAAAAATATATCTCACTCCTACTGGCAATAAGGCACACATTGTTGGATGCCCACCATCCCTAATTTACACAAACACAGTCAGAAATAAGCAAGAGAGGAGAGGATGCAGCACACAGCTTGAAAACCTATAATTTGTATAACACTTAAAGTTAGATTGCAATGCAGACATTAGGTGTGCTACAGGTGCCCAGTAAATGTTGAAGACCAAGGATCAAATATACATTACCTAGTCTTCAGGCCAATGATAAGTCTTGCAGCCTTAATTCGAATTATTTGGAGTGGGTCAAGAAAGAAAGAGGGAAAATTAAAGAAGAGGCGGTTGCAAAAGTACAGCCTACACAGTACTATTTCTCTACATACAGTCAGGTTCCAGGTAAAAGTAAGAGAAGGTCGATGGGAATGGGGTAAGCACAATAGGCCTGCAAAAACATTCAATGGACACATACATATGTTCATTGCAGGATAGAGGTCTTCAAAGGGGAGTCTGCAGACACAGCACTGCAGTGGTAATTTGCAGAATAGTCACAATGCATAACATGCCTTTCTGGTGTACATGATGTACCACACCTTCAGTCTCTCCATCCACCCTGGCCCCTTGCGAGCACACCATAACAGGTGCCAACTGCCATTGATACTAGACGGGTGTGTATGTAAGGGTAAGGCGAGTGTGTAGGGATCTTTCTGCTTGCTGTTCCACGTGCCTTCTTCCTACGTATCTCAGAGGGGTTGAGGAACAGCATTCCAGGTGACTGTTGGGTGGAGCGGTTATAGGTGGCTGTGTCCGGCATCGTGTCTATGCAGGACTGCTCAATAAAGAACCTGAAACCTGCTTACTTCTTCAGCGTGTCATTTCAAATAGCGACAAGGTAGTAGCGGGCCGGTGGCAGACATTGCACACACCCCTGCTCCAGGATCGCTTCATAGTGGAGAGCGGCTGCACCCGGAGGAGCGGAGCTCACAGGGAGCGAAGCGACCACCAGCTGTTAGGAAAGATTTCTTAATTGTGGGTAATTTTTCTTCCATGTGGCAACCCCTAAACTTTTTGCTGTTGTTTTCACCTTGATCTAGACTTTGCCAGAGAAGTGCAGCCTTCTGCCGCACTCCTCTGGGCTTTCGCTCAATTCTTACAGGGAAACTGACATGCCCTTAGGACAGTCAGTACCGGGAAACGTTGTTTTCCGTAGTTCTTTTATCATGTTGGAGCTTTCGCGCAACATGACACAAGAGGGCACTAAAAGCTAAGGTACCGCTCTCTTGGGTCTCTAGTCTTCTACAGGCCCTAGACACTCTCTTTGGATTGTTAACGAATGGTGCAAGTGAATCACGGACGGGACAGGTGGCAGCAATCGTTTCTTTGTGTTTTGAGCTCCTTTTGGCTGTTTAAGCGTGTTTCTCGCTCTTAGCCCAAAATGGTGGCCTGGCTCCCAAAATGGCCAGGTCACAAGGCTCTTTGTCCTGCCCGCTGACCGCCTTGCCCCCTTCACCTTCCCCAGGTTGAGCCGACCCGGGGCCTTCCTTATTTGGGCATGTACTTTCCCACGAAACAGATGCTTTCGCAGGCTTCTACAGGCCTTGTGTGCGCCTCCAAGATGTGGGCTGGGATGTCTGGTCCCAATACACATCTTGGGTGCCAGAGAATCTAGTGTGTCGTGAATGCCTGGGACCACCCTGGTCCGTGATACGTCCACGTATGGTGTGAGTGTTTTGTGAGCAGATCTCCCATTGGGTCCCCTTCGTTTTGGCACGAAGGGAACCGTGGATAAGAGGAGGCTGGAAACACCACTACCATGTCCATCTCCTGATTTCTCACGAACAACGGATACAGGAGCCAAGTATCCTGCAACCAAGAGGCTGAACCGAGGAATCGCTGGTGACCCGCTGAAGGACTGCTCCTCTGCACTGCTGTCGCTCTGTGAAACCATTCTGCCTCTGATCGAACGAGAAGGCCTGTACTGGTACTTCGACCCTTTGGAAAAGTGGGAACAACTATTCTCGGCATCTTCATCATCTCCTGCACATAAGCCTTCGGAAGCATCTCTGGGCCATCCAGTGGAATGACCAGCTTACCCAGGAGTCTTGCTCTGTCACCGCCGTCAGGTTGTGTTGTATTCCGCGTCTTTAGCACTCTCACACGATTCGTACACTTGGCATTCCCAGGTCTGAAGTGAGAAGTGTACATTGGGCTGAAATACACACGCCCGCTCCATTGCCCTGCTGTGGTAACAAACTGTGCGGGTTCACTGCATTTGGGAACTCCTCAACTCTAACTTCTGCTGCCGCGGAATCTACACGACGGCGAGACGTCCCCTGCTCGTATCTGAACCTGCCAGCACTGAAACTGACCTGGAGAAGCCTGGGTCTGCCTGCATCGGGGACCGGTGAGTAGCAACGCTAGGAACTGGTCGCCCTCCTGCAGTAGCCCGTAGCTTTTCCTCGCTGTGTTAAACAGCACACCTTTTTTCGCACTCGCGCTCTGCTTCATCCCGCAAGTCGAGGCCGCGCTTGAGTAGCGGAGATCTGTTCGACCTCCTTTGTTCACCGCTCTGAAGAAGTGTACATTGGGCTGAAATACACACGGCCGCTCCGTTGCCCTGCTGTGGTAACAAACTGTGTGGGTTCACTGCGTTTGCGACATCCTCAACTCTAACTTCTGCTGCCGCGGAATCTACATGACGCCGAGACGTCCCCTGCTCGTATCTGAACCGGCCAGCACTGAAAGTGATGCAGAGGAGCCTGGGTCTGCCTGCATTGGGGACCGGTGAGTAGCAACGCTAGGAACTGGTCGCCCTCCTGCAGTAGCCCGTAGCTTTTCTTCGCTGTGTTAAACAGCACACCTTTTTTCGCACTTGTGCTTTGCTTCATCCCACAAGTGGAGGCCATTCTTAAGTAGTGGAGATCTGTTTGACCCCCTTTGTTCACTGCTATGAACTGCCTGACTTCCATGAAGAGACTGCCCTTGGCCCACTGGCACCAGCGTGTGCAGGTACTTTTGAGCACAAGGCTCCACTCTTCGTAGGGCTCGGACTTCCTTCTAGTTAGGTGGCCTCTGAAGGCGAACTGGGTCTAAACGATTACTTGCACTGCCTGTTTTCCTCCCCATCTAGATGGTCTGCATATTTTGTGCTTCTAACTCTTTAGACCCTTCGGTAATTGTATATATATTGTATTTGATTGTGATGTCTTGGTTTACTTGAGTTTTATCGTGATTCTTTGCTATGGTCAATATTACAAAGGCCTTGTAATAAATGTGTCTATATTTTTAATATAACACCTGCTTGGAGTGATTTGTAAGTGTCCTTGCTTTGTGTGCTCATTGTGGGCTTTCAGTCACCCTCACCCCTCTTGAGACCTAGTCTTGACCGCCGCGATCGCAACCTTGATTGGTCTGGCTTGTCCAGAGGTTACCCTGTTCCAAGAAACTAGGCTGGCCTTCTGAACCTCTGCCCCTCCAGGACAGAGTTCAGAAATCCATCTTAACACCAGCACCGTCTCTTCCAGCCACACTCCTGCTGAGGGGGAGCGGGCTCGGATATTTGGGAAGAAAACCAATGGGCACGCTAGCAGGCTAGAGGAAAGCGCAACGTAGAAGATTGCCACGACAATGCCACAAACAAACAAGATAACAGGCACAGCAAAGAGGACCTAAAGCAATGCTGCCACTCGGCGAAGCAAGAAAACAGGCCCAACAAAAGGGACTATATAAGGAGAGTCTGAAAATTTAAGGAGACGGCGCACACCGCACCGGCAGAACAAAAAGGAAAAGCGCAAACAAAATAAATAAATAAATAAATAACTGACTACTAAACAGAGGAAGCTGCACAAGAAGTCTGCACGAGCAGCATAAGCAAACTAAAGTACACGCAAGCATAAAAGAAACCCCTGTCTCTATCCAGACATGGCAGCTGCCAGCATGTCCCCACCCAACCATTCTTGTCTGAACCAGGCACACCAAGTATCAGGTGGAACAGGTGGAAGAAGCTCTTTGATACATATCTGTTTGCAATTGGAGGGGGCATGCCTGAGCAGAAAAGAGCCCATCCTACTGCACAATCTTGGCACAGAGGGTAGAAGCGTAAACAGTGGCTTACCAGAACCAGAAGAGGAGAGTCAGGGGGATACTGATCAGAACAATACAGTGCAGCGAGGAAATGACAGTGCCACTTTGAGCCTAAAAAGAATATCACCTTTGAGAGACATAAATTATTCAAAAGAACCCAAGAACAGCAAGAGCCAGTTGAAAGTTTCATAGCTGCCTTTAGGACTTTAAGCCATACGTGCGGCTTTGGGACCTTAACAATCTCATTGATAAGGGATTAACTTGTGCGCTGCACAAACAGAAGCAGGGTCCAAGAGAAATTGTTATCAAAGGATTTACCATTGGAAGAGATAGTGGATTTCACCAGGGGTATGGAACAGACCACCAAATACATGAAGGGCATGAAGCCAGAACAACAGGGAAATGAGATTGCAGCGATGAAGGGGAACAGGAAACCGAATGAAGGGAAACAAATGGAATTTGTAGGTGTGGCAGCAATCGTCACATTTCGTCTAACATCTTTTGCCGAGCAAAGAACGTAAATTGCCTGAAATGCAAAAGGAAGGGGCATTTTGCGAGAGTATGTCGAGAGCCATCTACGGTTGAACCGATTGAAGCAGGTGGAAGGCGACCGGAACAAGAGGAAAGTTCGGCAACTACATGTTCGACTCAACCAAGACACGCGTTGGAAGTGACAACATTTCTAACAGAGGAAGAGGTCTGACTGATTTATTCCTGGTAAACGGCAGGGTAGTGACTATGAAAGTGGACAGTTGTTCACCCTCGACAATTATGTCTAAAGAAACCTTTGAAAAATGTGTGAATGGAAAAGTAGCAGAACTAGAGCTTGAAATAGAACCGTATGTTTACGGTAATGTGAGAATTGCGGTACTAGGAAAGTACAGAGTGACGGTCAAATACAAGGGAAGGAGCAGCATGCAGATGTATATGTAACCAAGGAATGGTCATCACTTCTAGGGGGATGCGAACAGAGCAAATCAGGCATTCATATTCAAGCCAATGCGAGAGTACCCATTACTGTAGCTGAAATAGGAGACAAGTGGGAGAAGGAATTTCCAGAAGTGTTCTCAGAGGAACTGGGAAAGCTGGACGGTTTTGAACACAACATCAAACTCTAGAAGGAAGCTGTGCCGAGAGTACACAACGTAAGACTAGTACCTCAACATCTCAAGAGCAAGGTAAAGATGGAAATAGAATCCTTGCTTCAGAGGGGGATAATTGAGAGGATCGAAGGATCAGAATGTTTTTCTCCGGTGTCATTGTGACAAAAGCTAACAGTGATATTAGGCTCTGTGTGGACCTAAGGGACCTGAACAGGAATATCTGGGTGGATCGCCATCCTCTCCCAATCATTTCGGAAGAATTGTCAACTCTGAATAAACCAGAGTGTTTTCAGTGATTGACTTATCCTCTGCATATCACCAAGTACCGCTGTCAGAAAAATGCCAGGAACTTACAGCTTTCGTAACAACTGAAGGGACATTTAAATATTGTCACATGCCTTTTGATTTAGCCTCAGCGGTAGCAGTCTTCCAAAGGGCTATGAAGGTGGTGTTTGATGGGGTGCCAAGTATCCTCATTTTCCAAGATGGCATCCTAATTTATGCAGAATCAACTGAGAAACATGATGAGTTACTGAGAACTGCATTGAACAGATTGAGAGAAGCGGGGCTAACGGTGAAGAGGAAAAAGTGCAGGTTGGCCGTAGAGAGTGTTGAGTACTTAGTACATGGGTCCAAGCCCGCCCGGTAGACAAGGACCAATTGAGATCATTTCTTGCCCTAGCTGAGTATTATCAAAAGTTTGTGACGGACTTTGCTGTAATCTCCACATTTTTAAGGTTGCTGCTGAAAAAGGGGGTAACATTTGATTGGGCAGCTGCGTGTGAAGAGGTATTTCAGAGGATAAAAAGGGACATACCAATGGCACCCTCCATAGAGAAGTTTGATCCAAGAGACAAGGGTGTGTTGTCGGTGGATGCCAGCATTTTGGGGCTAGGAGCGACCCTCACACAGTATGATGATAATAAAACCAAAAGGGTGATAGCATTTGCATCAAGGACTTTAAAGGAGGCTGAGAGAAACTACTCAATTATTGAATGGGAGGCATTAGCTATGTATTGGGCGATCCATCATTTAAAATCGTTCTTGTGGGGCAGGAAATTTACAGTGAAGTCGGACCACAAACCATTAGTCCAATTGTTTGAAAGTGGGAATTGGGCTGTCGGATCACCAAGAATCAGCAGGTGATGTTTAGGTCTACAAGGGCACCATTTCGAAGTGTGTTATTTTCCAGGTAAACACAACGTGGTGGCGGATTGTCTATCAAGAATGTCCACAATTGGGGCAGAGGAGAAAGAAGTACTAGAAGAGAGGAGTGAAGAGAACATTGTGGCGGAGGTTGACATAGGATGTGTGGGACGAGAAGAGTGGGAAAAGAGTGAACTAATGGATAAAGATATGCAAAGTATGAAAGAGTGGACTCTAGAAGGGTGGCCAGGCAAGGAGTTGTTGGAGAAGAGGTTTGAAGTGTGGTGAGAGGTTAAAGAGGAGTTGTGCATAATAGATGGGAGGTTGAGGAGAGGTACATGCGTCGTACCTCTTGAAGGAGTTAGAAGTACTCTGGTAGGATTAGCACATCAGGGACATCTGGGGGAAGGAGCCACTAAAAGGAAACTGAGAAACAGTTATTGGTGGCCAGGAATTGACAGAATGGTCGAGAGGTTTGTGAAGGATTGTATTCCATGTAGCATGAGTGAATAAAACAAAGTCGTTAGAGAAACTCTGTTTATTCCAAACTTGTACCAAACCAACCATGGAAGAAAGTAGCTGTAGACATTATGGGTCAGATCTCAGGGTTAGGTGATGGTTTGAAATATATATTTTTGTTGGTGGGTTTCCATACCAAGTGGGTAGAGTGGGATGTTGTCAGAGAGGTAACGGCTAGGGAGCTAGTGTCATTTTTTGGAAAAAGTCTTTCTAAGGGAAGGGTTTCCCTCAGAAATTGTTTCTGATAATGGGATTAAATTTTTGTCAGATTTCATGAAGAAATTCTTAGGTAGCTATGCCATTAAACATACACAGACAGCTCTGTACCATCCCAGAGCCAACAGGCTTGTGGGAAGGGCCAATAGATTCATATGAGGGGGGATCCAATTAGTTCAGGGCAACCTTGGAAAGAGGTTCGGGATCATATGATGTGGGGATATTTAACCACACCACACTCAGTGACTAGCGTATCGCTGTTTGTTTCTCTTAAAGTTAGGGAACCAGGTATAAGATTATGCCCGGGTTGGCTAGGTTTGGCAGGCTCAGTTACTGTGGACAGGGAGATCATAATGAACTATGTTGGACAGAGTCAAAAGGAGAGTAAGGAATCATTTGACAGAAGGAGAGTAAGGGATTGTATGTGGAGAGTAGGTGAATGGGTGCTTATCAAGAATCCCAGATTCACGCACAAATGTGTTGAAAGCAAATTTATTGGTCCCAAGAATATTTCAGCTGTGAGGAATGGAGTAGTCATAGTGGAGGGCGGTGAGGTATGGTTGATGGGCAGGTTGGCAAAGTTTGAAAACAGGAATGATATCCAAGGTGAGTGTGATGGTAGTGTTCAACCCAGTGATTGTAGTGTGCAACCCAGAGATGGGCATAGAGCTGAATGGGGCAATAGAATGGTGCCATTTAAAAGGGCAACACATGAGCCCAGTTGGCTACAAGACTATGTACCTTAATAGTGGTGAACAGGGGCAATATATGTTCATCATAAATGTGATTTTCTACTTTGGAATTTTCTCACACAAGTTTGACTTTTAGTATTGTTAATATTAAATTTATTTAAGGTTGTTTTTGGTTCATCAGTATGTTACAGTTGTTAAATTTGTGTTAGTGTGTGTGGGGGGGAGATATGTAGGGATCTTTCTGCTTCCTGTCCCACAAGCCTTCTGCCTTCGTATCTCAGAGGGCTCGAGGAACAACATTCCAGGCCACTGTTGGGTGGAGCGGTCATAGGTGGCTGTGCCCGGCATCCTGTCTATGCTGGCGCGCTCAATGAAGAACCTGATACCTGATTACCTCTTCAGCGTGTCATTTCAGAGTGCCATAGACCAATGCATGTGTTATTGCATACCAATATGTAACAATATGCTTATATGTTTTAACGTGTAGTACACTTACATAATTATCTCACAACTGTTTAACTGCAATTATTTATATTTGTATTTAGTTTTTTTTTTATCCAGTACCTTTTTTTCCCAATGACTCAATTTCATAATACCTACATATTACAAACACTTTATACTCCCACCTCATTACGGACAATCACTTTACACACATTGCTACTATGGTCATTGTGGCCATACTCCTACTACAGTACCTATAATTACAATACACATACTACTACTACTGTAGTTATTGTGCCCATGACACATATTATGGCCATGCCTCCCACAATCTAGCCACTGCCACAACACAATTAACTACATAACAAGTATGTATCATGCACTGTCAACTAATAAAACTCACCCCACCCCCTTTTCAATCAAAATGATGTCCACCAGACTGAAATTGACCGCGGGCTCGGTGGCATTTCGAAACCCTTTTTCCACCTATAAAAACAGCTCAACATTACCTTCATTCCACTTCCCTACCATTTCCGCACCCTCTTTCATCCATCAAACAACCCCAAATGCCTTTCCCAAGCTGGCTGTTCAGAACCCTGCCCGCAAACTACCCCGAGGGGCAGCAACGGCACCTGCCAGGCCTTTTTCATCCCACAAAAATAGCCCCATATCATCTTTTGTGCACTCTCCCACCCTTCGCAGCCTGTCTTTCCTCCAGCAAATGCCTGAAAATGTGTTTTCAAGATGTTTTCCCCATTGAGCTGTCCTGGTCTTCTTCGACTGTCCGCGAATCCAACATGGCGGGCGTTTCCCAAAATCGGATGCACCTCACACTCTTCACCATCCAATCAGCAAGTGCGTCCGATGACTGTGAACATCACCCCAGCCCCCTGGGCCAATCGGAAGGGCCCGTCCACAGACCGAAGAGGGAAGTTAGTTTGCGGACCGAATCAGATATCACAAATTATTTTTGGCCTATTTTTTGGTTGTTTTCAAAGAAACTACTGGACGGATTTATACCACGTTTACAAACACATGCTTTTGGGACCAGGCCGCCACTCCTGCCACAGATTTGGTGAAAATCCATCCAGCGGTCTGGGCTGTAGACATGAGCAAATTTTCTTTCCATTGAATCTACGGCCCCCCCTATAACTTTGCTCCTCCTTAACAAAACCTCTCCAATCTTCGCAGGATCCATATGATGGAGACATATACTTTTTTTGCAAAGTTTCATGAGGACTCGTCCTGGGGGGCGGTGAAGTTATAAGCCACCCAAAAAGTGTTCTTCCTATTGGTTGAGCAACTTAACCATAACTACAGGGCCACTAGGGCTGGCCCTGTAATATATTCAAGGAGAAAACTTTAGTTGCAAGGACGATAAGGTGAGAACTTAATGCAACAAAACCCCTTTGATTCAGGTAAAGACACCTTGTTATGTTTATTATTTATAATGCGTGAGAGTACCCAAGGGTATCGGGGCGCAGCATTTACAAGAATTTTCGAAGCTTAGTTGCAGTCATCATAAAATATACATACAGACAATGAGGTAAACAAATGTTATATACAAAGCAGCAGTGAGTCATATAGGAATTATATACATGTAAACAGGTAGGCACACGTGGTTACAGTGTGTGCGGGTAGCGCGGCATTTAGTAATCCTAGTGGGCCACCGATTGCAACCATGAGACTATCTTGGAACGGAAGTTCTGGTAGGGCAAGTCCATTCTGAGGTTTGGAGGCAAGGAGTTCCACAGTTTGGCTGCTTTCACCGGGAAGCTGTTTCCTCCTATGGTGGCGCGTTTTTAGTTGGGGACGGATAGGCAGTTTTTATATGCTGTTCTAACGGGTCTTAGAGAGGACTGTCTGTGGAATCTAATGATCAGGTATTTTGGGGAAGCATTGTTAAGAGATTTGTGGGTGAGTGATGCCGTTTTTAAAAGAATGTTATCTTTAGTGGAGAGCCAGTTGTTCTGTTGGCTGATTCCTGCGATATGTTCTCTTCTAGAGATGCCCAAGGCTGCTCTGAGAGCGCTGTTCTGGAGGGTTTGTTTCTTGCTGGTGGTGGCCTTGGACAATCCCAGGTAGAGGGTGTTGTAGTAGTCGAGGCGGGACAGTATGAGGGCTCTAGCGAGTGTGAGGCAACTAGTGTCTGACAGAAATGGTTTTGCTGCTCAGATTAATTTTCATGTGTATGCCGTGGAGGATGCTAGGGAGCTCACTTGTCTTTTGAAGGAAAAGTTGGAATCCAAGTAGAATCCCAATGTTTTAACCTCCTGTCCGACTGTGATGTTGTTCCCGTCAATCATAAAAGAATTGTAGGCCAGGCCCAGTTTCCTTAGGCTGGACGTGGTACCTAGGACCACGTCCTAGGTACCTTAACTTCGCACTACTTGTTGCACAGCCAATGACCACAATGATGACATCACAGATGACATCAATGATTACATCACTGGTGACATCCCTAATTACATAATCTATGGCATCACTGAAGACATCACAGATTTCATCATCGATGCCATCAGTGCTGACAACACTACATCATACATGATAGATTACATCAGTAATGGCATCAGACATAACATTTATAGGTTTTAGACCATGGACTCAGCCATGACAAAGGCTGTGATTACTGGCCATTAGCAAAGATCATACGTAGTGGCCTGTTAGTATCTTAATAACAATTTAGAATGAAGAATCGGCCACGACCAAGGCTGTGGTCACTGGCCATTAGCAAAGATCATACCCAGTGGGCAGTTATCATCTTACAATATACAGTGAGCAAGGCCAAATGCTGTTGCCTTTTGCCATGTCTAAAGGCCATGGCTAGTGTCAAATCAATATATTAGAATATACAGTAGACAAAACCAAAGTCTGTGACCACTAGCCATGGGTGACTGGCTAGTGTTGTAAAATATACAGTGGTCAAGGCTGAAGGCCGTGGCCACTGGCCTTGTCCGAAAGCCATTGCGAGTGGCCTGTTAGCATTTTAAAATATACAGTGGACATGGCAGAAGGCTAAGGCCAGTGGCTGCTTAGTGTTGTATAATTTACAATGGGCATGGCAGAGACAAAGGCTGTGGTCACCGGCCATGGTCAAAGGTGTGGGGTGAGATCAAAGGCCCAAACCAATGGAATTTAAGGGCCCACTGAAAGAATGACCTTCCAACATTTACAGCATAACCTTCACGCTGAAAATGGGCCTATTAAGGCAAGCTGTGGGGTTTCTGCAAGTAACACAAGGAAGTGACAAGTGAAAACAGCCTACCTGTCATTTCCAAAAGAAACGCTGCATTTTAATTCACAGTGGCAGAAGAAACTCAAAGGCCCCTTTCACATGAAACCCAGAATTTTCAAACACTGACACCAAAATGACATTGCAGGGGAGTTTGCAGTTTAAAACAAGTCATGAGAAAAATGTACACTGCTAACATCAAGATGGCAGGGAAAATACATGGTGTGTGCAGACACAATGTAATGTACAATATGCTTCAAATGCAAAATACCAGCAATCATTTGAAAAGAAAACCCCACTTTGTTTCTATCGGTCACATGAAAACTTCCTGTAGGCCCGAGGCAGAACTTTTTGCTTGTTGTTGTTGTGGGACAAACTTCACAAAGGACTCCCTCACTGAAAGCCTGCCTTGCATCTGAGCTGTTACAACTGGCGTGTTGAAAACAAACTTTCCCCAGACTTGGTGTCTCTGAAAGCTCATTTCTGTGTGGGACAGATGGCCTAGGCAGTGCATGACCGTAATGTAGGGGGAAGGTATGAAAACAGGGGCTGCAATCAAGGCTGAACTCTGAATAAAATAGGATGCAAATGGCAAATGACCTGGAGACAGAAGAGCTATAAGCATGAAGATTTCCTATTCATTTAAAAGAACTAACTCATGCATTTTTTTCAGCCTCCATAAGTCGTACTACCAACACTTCCCATCTCCCGAAGTATATTCAGGTGTGTCACACCTCCCACCCAGGGGTCCATCCAAGTGTGTCACATCTCCCCACCCGTCCTTAAGCTCCACCTGAGTGTATCACATGTCCTACTTCTGAAATCCACCTTTTCACACAATATTCCCTAACCCTGACTTCCATCCAGGCACAATTACAACTCCTGAAATCCATCTAAGTTTGTCACATTTCCTACCTATGAGTTTCATCTGACTGCATCACCTGTCACAGTCATAATATTGGTCTCCCCATAGTTGCACTTTCTGGGTTTTACCTCGTCATCTCGGCTGTCGGAGTTTGTTGAGTCGTCTGATATCTTGGTATAGGCCCTATTTCTAGCTGGGTGGTGCGTTCACTTGTCTGAGGGGAATCTGCAAGGAATGGTCAGTCATCATCCTTAATACCCTTTGCCGTTGTATATTAACTATTGGGAAGGTTCTGGTGCGTTACTCATGGTCACTTGATGGTTCTTACTGTTGGTATGCCTGCGCTGGAGTCTCCCTTTCCTGATTTTCCTTCCCCCGGTTTGCCTTGAGCCTCCTTTCCTGGCCTAATTATATCGGGCCTACAAGGTTCTCCTGTTTCTTAGTTGTCCCTCTTTAGATGGGATGGGGGAGTATCTCTGTTTAAGATCTCTTTCCTAGTTTAATCTCTCATTCTTCTATTATTTTCAGGCTACTTTTCCTTTTTAGGTACTAGGTCGGTTAAGTGGTGTGTGGGCGCTTTTCAGTAGGTTTCATTGTTTTCGGAGTTGAAGAGCCAAGTTTTAATACATTTTCTAAATTTTGTCTTGTTCTCCATAATGCGTATTTGCCTGGGAAGGGAGTTCCATATTTTCATGGGTAGGCATGTGAATGCTGACCCACCCAGTTTTTCTTTGTGTATTGTTTGGGGTCTCAGCAGATGTCGTTGCAGGATCTCTGGGTTCTGGAGGTTTTGCAGATGAAGAGTTTCCTTTGAATAAATTCTGCTCCCTGGCCATGTATTGCTCTGGGTTATTAACATTGCTTTGAAAGTGATTATTTTCTTGACCGATATCCAGTGTAACATCCTAAGAGCCTGTGTGATGTGATCTCTTCTATTGAGTTTGAGAATTCTGGCAGCTGCATTTTGTATTTGTTGTAGTTTCTTTAGTAGATAGTCTAGCATTCTGAGGTATTCGCTGTTAGCATAATCTATCCTGGACATGATGAGGGATATGATGGCCAGCATTTTGTGAGGGAATGAAAGGAATGGTAGAACTATTTTAATCATTTGTACTTGGAAGAAGCACTTCTGGATTATAACATTAACTCGGGGTTGTAGTGCTAACTTGTTGATAATAATGAATTTCAATATTTTTACTGATGCAGATGTTGTATGTGAGTTTCCCAATTCTGTGGGCCATGGGATCCTCTGATTGTTTCCTCTGTCATAAACCGTAATCATGATTTCAGTTTTGTCCGTGTTCATTTTGAGTTCATTGATGTTCATCCATTGGTAGAGCTCCTTGAGACACTCTATTATGGGTTCATTCTCTTTTTGTAAGTCACTGCATTTGAAGATGATTTGTGTATCATCTGCATAATTGTAGCATGTTAGTCCATGTTTTTTGATATGGTTGGTTAACGGTGTCATTTAGGTGTTCAAGGTTAGCAGTGATAAAGATGAGCCTTGGTGTACTCCGCAGGTTGTGTCATATGGTGCGGATTTGAAAGAATTTAACCAAACTGTTTCTGTTCTTTCTGATAGAAAATATTTGATACAGAGCAATGCTGTGTCAGTGAGCCCTATGTCTTTGAGTCTTTTTATTAGGCTGTTGAGGTTCACTGTGTCACAGACAGATGAAAGATCCAGTAATAGCAGTGCTGATTTAGTGCTGGAATCTGCGTTCATCTTTAGATCATCCCATATTGAGACTACTGCGATCTTGTTTAATTTTTTAGATCATTTCCAGGCGATTTTGCAGAAATAAAATGAATCCAGCTGTGATTTAGGGAATTTGTAATGGCCAGTTGAAAGGTGTTCCTGGCTGCTCTGAACAGGTCCCAAATTTAAGATTTGGTGGACGGGTGGAGGGTAACATTAGGAAGTTGTGGATTAAATTGCATGTTCCTAACTATTACACTTTTTGTATGAACAGCAGAAAATTGCCAGATGCCCATGCAACATAATGCAGACCCGGCTGTCGTTTTATTAAATACCCCATGATTAGCTGAATCCGAATACATATATATTATGGCAGTTACTAGTAAATTCTGAAGATTTTCCACATAATTACTTTTTGCCAAAAACTAGACATGAGGAAAAAAAGTGGATTCCAAGTGGCAATTGCCATACATCTGTTCCAGACTCATAAACCAATCCTTCTAGAGAAGCTGGATTTAGGAGGAGAGAGAAGGGTAACTGTCCAATCCTGGTGGCAAGAACTCTTGCAGGCCACTGCCCAATATTGAGATCTTGATGGTGTTGTCACTGGTATATAAAGTGGATGCACTCTGAGAGAAGGGAGAGCTGCTGAAAATTACCATCAGACAGCTGTAAAGAAACACCAAAGGATATTTACTGAAATTGCTTCTGGGTGGAGCTGTCTCTTGCTGGGGAGGCCTAAAAACTGACTGGGCCCTCTGGTGAAGAGCTGGGTACACTTGACAGTGGCGTGACCAGACTCCTGTCCTGTTCTCGGAGAGGGTCATGAAATGCAGCTGGCTTTCCTGAACTTTAAACAGAGGTTTTAAATGTAAGTAGAATTTAGCCATTCTGCTTGCATTAAATCCTTTCCCTTTTTAGTGTGGGGGGCACTGTGTAGATCCTTCACCTAGTTTACTAAAAATATTCATTTAATTAATTCCCCTTGGCAGAACACCACAGGGTGATTTTTGTTAAAATTCAAAATTAATAAAGCTCATTCCCAGTGTTCACTGAAAATTATGTGTAAATTAAGTGTAATGTGTAAATTAATTGTGTAATCCTATTGGTCCAACTTCCCTTAAAATTGGGCTTTAAATGGAGGGGGGGGGCTGAAAATCCAATATTCTTAAATAATCTCAATTGTTATTGTCCATCTTCCCCAATAGAGACCTTTAAGTGAGGTGGGGGTCTGAAAAAGAAACCTCTACATCACCCAATGTTTATTTTAAAGCAAACGTGTGGTTGAATCATAATGGCCATATGCATTTGCACCAATCTGTACACAAAAATGATAGCCTTTTAAGCATACAGGAAAATAGAAATTGCAAAGCAGTACATATGTACATTTTTTGTTTTCATTGCCCAGTGTTGATTATTTCTGCAAGTGAAATTGGTATAAAGTATTGCAATTTGTGTTTTTCCCAACCCACTTGTGTGATTCTTTTGTGTAACAAGAATTTTAATTGTGAGCCACAAATGAGGTGGTGTGTGTGTGTTTTATCGTGATCCCCATTATCTTTACTTTACTTTAAAGCATTTATAAAGTGCAAAACCTTGGACACACCAGCATTAGGGCGCTGACAAACACAAAAAGCAAAAAAGCTTGCTGAAGGCATCTAAGGAATTAACTGAGAAGAAGTGAGCAGGATTTAAGCAAACAGCCACATTTTCAGTTTTCTTTTAAAGTTTTCCAAATTAGGCTGGTATCTAAGGTCTGGCGCCAAGCTATTTCAAGCTGCAGGTGCAGAGAGGTAAAAAGCTCCCCTTTTGGCCTTCCCGGTTCTACTTCTAGGAGTCAAAAGCAGTTTCTGTTTACTAGATCTTAATGATCGACCTTGGGATTTTTCCCCAATGAGTTGCTTCAGGTAAATGGGCATAGTGCCTTGGATGCATTTAAAAGTTATCACTAAGAGACAATAATGCACTTGTGCCTCAACTAGAAGCCAGTGCAGTCTTGTTATTGCATCCGACATATGATCACGATGAGAGAGCCCCATCCAACTCAGACAGCGCCATTTTGTATGACCTGAAGTCTATTTCCTTCTGTTTTACTCAAGCCCACCAATAGACTGCAGCTGTAATCTATTTTAGCTCCGATGATAGCTGAGGCAATAGTCTCTGCATTGGCCTGGTAATAAAAGGCCTGAGGTGGGCCAAGAGTTTAATGTAAAAGGCTGGTGTATAGACAAGACTCCCTACATGAGCTTTCATTGTGAGCTGCTGGTCAAAAATTCCCCCCAAGGTTTTAACCTTCCTCAAGGGGGTTAACCTGACCTCACCCAATTGGAAGTTCTCGTATAATGAACCCAGCTTAAGTAGCATGGGTTGTGAGCCAATGATCAAAAGCTCTGTCTTGCTCCTGTTGAGAGCTAGATTATTCACCAGCATTCAATTCTCAATGAAGGAGTAAGCTCTGTTCAGTTCTGCCTCGTCTATGTCGTGAATGCGAACTGCAGGGACTACGCACTGCATATCGTCCACATAGTTAGTAAACATGATCCCCTATTGGTCTAGCAGAGCAAAGAAGGGAACCATAAATATGTTATAGAGGCAGGGGAAAAGACAAGCACCCTGCAGAACACCAAATTCATTAGGAATCGGGGGAGCCTCTGCTTCCCCTGAAAAGAATCTGCTATCTCGGTTTCTCAAAAAAGATGCAATCCAATGTCAACCAGGTCGAAGGCAGGCAGCAGACAGGTCCAAAAGCATAGGTACCGAGACAAGTCCCTTGTTCATCTGCTCCAGTAGCCTGGATTTAAGTTCTAATAGTGCTTTTTCAGTGCCGTATCCGGCTCTGAAACGTGATTGGTGAGAATTAAGCACACGGAAATTGTTAAGACGTTGGGCAATCTGTTCATGCGCGACCCTGTTCAGGATTTTTTGTAGAAATGGCGTATTCATTATAGGCCTATGGTTGAGTGGGACCTCCGAACGGAGGCCTGGTTTTTTAAGAATAGGAGTGACCCAAGCTTGTTTAAGTTCCCTGGGCACAAATCCTTCTGTAAGTGAGGCATTCACAAACTTACAAATAGCAGTCAATAGAGCAGGCAGGCATATTTTAATTATTAAGG
Organism: Ambystoma mexicanum; assembly: GCF_040938575.1. Taxonomy (NCBI): domain Eukaryota; kingdom Metazoa; phylum Chordata; class Amphibia; order Caudata; family Ambystomatidae; genus Ambystoma; species Ambystoma mexicanum. The sequence goes on along the minus strand of NC_090928.1, from coordinate 877,065,499 downwards.
CTGAGCACGTATCGCCCTTGCCGGAGGTGACTTTGAGTTGATTAACAATGATTTACAACTCATCCTCAGATATGTGGAAAATTTAAATTGACGAATAGATGGGCTTCTTATGAAAGGGTCCATCCCTGCACTGTTGGAAATTGTTGGGTGCTCTTTTTTCCTATGAACTATGTCAGCTCTTATGGGCTTCAATTTGTCTGACATGGCATCCTGAATGTTCTGGCACCAGGCGATATCCTTGACAAGTTGGCCCACATCATGGGAGCGTGTGGTCTCATGCTCGTTAATTATTTTAAATAGTTCTCTAACCTCTGATTGGGCCTTTGAAATCATGGTATTGAGAGAATTTTTCTTTGCTTCTCCAATAGCCATTTTATAAAGCTTAGCTGCACTTTTGTATTTAGCCAAAGCATTTGGTGATGGACTCGATTTCCAACTGTAGAAGAGTTTCATGTTGGATGATTTTTGTTTTTTCAGGTCTGGCAAAAACCAAGATTTATTTCGCGCTCCCTCCCTGGCTATCCTACTTTTAAGGGGAGCCATTAAATTAGTAATAACCTCTACGTTAGATACAAGAACATTGGACATATCAGAGCAGGTGTCCTGAAGTGTAAAAACAATAGACAGATTCAATAAGAGTTCAACTCTATCCTGGGTGATCAGTTTAAAATTTCTGCCAAGAGAACTCTGAAACCTCTTTGCCTTGAATTTCTTGGAAAAATCTGCTTGAATGGTGAAATGCACAAAGGAGTGGTCTGACCAAGGGCATGGTGAAACATGCAGGTCCTTAGTCCTAACATTGATGGAAGAAATCCAATCAAGAGTATGGCCCTGATTGTGCGTGGGGGAACTATTCAACTGCACAAATATGAGATTAGCCAAGGCGGTCTCCAGTTCCATAGCCATCTGATCCTCCTTGTCACCCAACCAATAATTAAAGTCCCCTAGTAACAGATAGCTAGTGCAGGGTTTAAGGTAGACAGTAGATAATTAGATAATGCTAAGGTAAAGTCTTCAGTGAATGACCCCGGTCTGTAGATAAGAACAAGATTAGAAGTAGATTCTGCTTTAAGTACAATTTTAATATGGAGAGACTCAATACCATTCATGATAGATCCTTTTGTTTCCCAAATAGTAAGGGAGGATTTGAAGATTAGTGCAACCCCACCCCGCCTTCTTCTCTGTCTTGTCTAAGCATTTTATACTCATCAGGGATGGCTAAATTCAGAGTAGGGCTGGCTGCCTTATGGCCCTACGTTTCAGTTAATGCGCAGATATCAATGATCATATCCTCTATGTAAGTCATGACTTCCACAGCGTGTTTGACAAGGGATCTAGTATTAAGGAGCACACAAACTAGATTGTGGACCGGCGTGACTATATGGTTATTGCTCACCCGCTCGGATGATGCACATGTATTGTTCAGCGTGATCAAGCTAGACTGGGCTGCAATAACGGGACTAGCCACAGGGAAGACCCCGTCCTTGAGTGCTGTGTGTTGGGAGATACCGGGGATCAGAGTGTCTACTACCGCCGGTGAAGACAGGAGGTAACAGGGTTGTGGCACAACTATGAGACTACTCCCAGCCAGGGAAATAGGGGGCAAAATTTGTATGCAAGTGCTACGCAACCACAGGAGTGGAACAAATGGGACTCACTGTGACTTCCGGCAGCAAATTTGGCTTGGGTTGATTAAAAATATTCCTAGCTGCAGCAATTGCAGTGAGGACCTCAGCCAGACCCATAACAGGTGAGGAGAAAGGGTCCAAGCTTCCTCCCTTCCAGTCCTGTACAGACCGGTACAGACCGGCACAGACCAGCTGGGCTCCTTCGTGCTGGCGTAATCTGAAATACAAGAACTAAGGGTATTGTAGTTCAGAGGCAGCAGCAAAGCGTGTGTGCAGAGTCTAAACTCTGTTTCAAATCGCACAAGATGCAAACAAGGTAACAAGATGACTTGTCTGATTAGAGCCCAATACAAATGCAATGGAACAGATTCCAGAGATTAAAACCAGTGACAAATCGAACAAGCTAAAATCAATTAAAAAGAGCATCTAGAACAACAAAATGACAAGCAGCAACAATATGTGAATCATTAAGGCAAGAGAGCAAATAAAGCCCTTCAGTACAGGCACAGACCCGCTGGGCTCTTTCACGCCAGTGCGTTCGCGAGGGGTTTCCAGTAAAAAGCATCCCCCGAACTACAAGAACTATGGGTATTGTAGTTCAAAGGCAGCAGTAAAGCGTGCGTGCAGAGTCTAAACTCTGTTTCAAATCGCACAAAATACAAATTTGGTAACAAGATCACTTGTCTGATTAGAGCCCCGATACAAATGCAATATAACAGATTCCAGAGACTAAAACCAGTAAAAAAAATCAAACAAGTTAAAAGCAATTAAAAAGAGTATCTAAGAACAACAAAATGACTAGGAGCAACAATATGCAAATCAGTCTATCATTTAAATACATACAAATATATTTCCTGTGATGGATTGGAAATAGGGCTGAATAAATAACTGACATTAAGCAGTTTGTTGTGTGTCACCTTGATTGGTAGGGAAGGAACTTCCTTGTGTTGAGGGTGGTATCTCAGTAAATTGTTACACATTTAAAGTTCGTCAGGGATTTGGCTGGCTATTTTTAACTCATGACCATTTCATTGTGACAGACTATTAATTTTTATGTGATTGAATTGAGGCGGAGGGAAAGTCGTCTTTGGTTTGTTAGAGTGTCGCAAGGACTTGAGCACTGAGTTCAAGGGAGGTGTATAGATGAAAATTATGATTGAGTAAAAAATGATTTTGATTTGGCATTGTGAGTGGAAATTAAGCGGGAACGGGGTGATTTCTGCCCCAGTGCATATGAAATTTGTAGTGACTAAGCTTCCTCTGGACCCTGCTTGGAATGTTGGAGTGAGTGACAGAGAATGCAGCCTGAGAGAATGTTGATGGATTAATGTGTTCTGTGAGATTCAGTTGGAGATGTAGACCCCTGAGGGAGGATGCCGGTGCACGTTGCCCTAAGCTTAAGTGTACCTGACTTGATGTACTTGATGAAATGAACAAGAACTTAATTAAAGAAGTAACTAGTACATCAGAAGATGTAAGAGTCATCCTTAGCAGAACCCAATCTTTACAATGGTGACAAGGATGATAGCTGTGCTGGGGGGACAGCACAAAGGCAGGGACATGCACCACCCCCCAACCAAAGAAGAAGATCCTCTCAGGTAGGGGCAGGGCTAATTGCCAGAGGGTGCAGAGGGGTCCAACACTGGATGCAGAGGCGCAGGAAGTAAAGGGCAGCACCAGGGCCTGGGGCCAGTGTGTCTGCCAGCAGGCAGGCAAAGGACAGTGACGGCCTAGAGAATTGCAAAACGGATTTTGGCGAAGCTGCGTGGCAAGATGAAGTTTGGTGGGGCTAAGGGCCCATTGACAACAATGAAAGGCTTGGAGGCCATGGCAGCAGCACCTGAGGGGCTTGGAGCCCATAGCTGCGCTTAGGAGGGGCTTTGAGCCTATTGCTGTGCACCAGAGTGGCTGAGAGCCCATTAAGTGAGCTTTGGAGGGGGTTGGAGCCCATTAAGTGAGCATTTGAGGGGCTTGGAGCCCAGGTGCAGTGCTTTAGAGGAGCTGGTTACTCAGTACAATGAGGCTCAAGGGGCTGGCAAGTAAAGAAGCCTTACCTCATTGCGCAGTGCAGCCAGTGCAAGGAGGGCTGTGATGGCCTGTGGCTGCGAGCGGTGAGGATGTACAGCGGTCCATTTGGTGTGGGAGTCTCAGTTGCTCAGTGGAGCTGCAGGGTGCCTGTTGTAGTGCGGGGCCTGTGTCGAGGGGAATCTGGAGGCACAGGAACCCCCTTAAGCAGCACTGGAGACATGGAACAGCCGTTTAAGGGGGCCAGTGGCAGACGGAGCGTGGCTATGTTGGCTTGGAAGATGTTAGTCCGCGTGAGGCTGCAGAGGATCTGGGGTCAAATCTGTGCACATTGCGGGCACCAGGAGGCTTGATCAGCTGGGGAGCCTTCTGCACGGGCAGTAGCCGTTGGAGCGGAGAGCTCTGTCTTCACTGGAGTTTCACAAGAAGTGGTGATGTAGGCTGGAATGCCTGGGGTGATGGCGATGGCCCCGGAATGTGGAGAGGCAGTCCTTAGTCTGGAACGTAGAGGGAACTGATTGATAAAGTAAAGAACCCTGCAGCGCGTTGACATCTATGGACGTTTAACTCTCTGTACTTTGAAGGCCGGAATGTCTCGACATGGCGGAAAAGATGGAATTCAAGAGAACTCAGGAGCAGTTCGTATCCAGTGATGAGGGTGAATGCTACTATGGAAGCAGCGAAGGCAGCAAAAAGCTGCATTATGGCCTATGGAAGCAGGGGGATACAGGGTGAATGCTGCGACCAAGCAGTTGGGCCAGCAGAGGGCTGCATTATGGCTGGTACAACAGGCACGTCAGCCATCAGCTGAGGCACCGTGTTCACAGAATGCCAGTGAGATTTGCGGTGTGGTCGGGTGACCAGCTCTGTGGGGCCATGTCCCCAAAGGTACTTTTCTTTCAAGTGGAGCCGGCAGGAGAAGCAGCAGATGAAGACGAATGTTATGTTGTTTTAGTTATGCTATTAAGTTGTAATGGTAGGGGGATGTGAGGCCTGTGTTATGCTATGTTTAAAGTGAGTAATGGTTTGGATGTGTTGTACGGGAAGCGTGTTGTCGTGGCCTTTGTTAGAATTACACGGGAGGATGGTGATTTTAGCACAGCATTCTAACAAGCAGAGTTTAATGGCATCATCTTGCTTAACCGTTTTATTTCACAGAGGGACTCTTAAAAGCAATAGACAGTGTGCAGTAAGTGCAATGATAGTTTGATACTAATCGTATGTTTAATGGCTTTCCTTCCCACAGATGGACTCTTAAAAGCAATAGGCAGTGTGGACTGGTTGCTTTTGAAGTAAATGGAGTTCAGAAACGTGTTTTGAAGTTTTGCCACACTAATGATATTATTTTCAGGTGGGACTTTTGTTCAATCTTAGTTCACTTTAGAAGTTTAATGGTAGTAGTGTTAGTAGGAATGCATAATATTTTATGTTGTGACATTGGAGAGAATTGTGTGGAATTTGCCAATGAGTATTGATGCAATTAGTGCATAGTGTTGATGTGAGTTTGTTATTTGGAGCTCCCTCGCAGCAAGTATGTTGGCAAGGGATGGTAGTCCAAGGGACTCTGGTGACTTTTGGGGGTGGTGACATTGAGTGTTTGGCGTTGGCCATCCGGGTGTTTGGAATACCCAACCTGGTTTCTAGGAGTGGAATTGTGCAGCCAGTGTGTTGTGTGTTTAGAATGGCTGTGAGGGAGTAGAGTGAATATAAATTGTTGACTTATGTTCTGTAGTTGATGAGTAGAGTTTTGTGTTGTATTCAGTGGTGTATGGAAGATCTCCCTGTAGGTAGAGATGTGGTGTAGAAGGTGTTCTTGTAAAACAGGCACTTCTGGGGTAGTGACACTGAGTGTTTGGTGTTGGCTATCCGGGTATTCGAAATACCCAGCCTGGTTTTAGGAATATGTGGAGTGCGCAGCTAGAGGGTTGTGCATTTGGAGTGGATGTGAGGGAGTTTAGTGAAGGTGTGATGTTGTGCGCTGTGAGATGAGTAAATGTGTAGAGGGGCTGGTATGCCTGAAGTTGTTGAGGAGTTTAGAAGTGTATCTTTGTTGAAGTTGATGGTGCCTGTTCTTTACTGCGTAGAAAAGGGGAGAATTAAATAAAAAGAAAATGGAATCCACACTGCAAACAGTATCATTTACTGTCCTTATTCATTATGATTTTTCAAGAAATCTTCTGTGCTCAAAAAGAAGTCACAAGTAAGAAATACCTAAAGATATGTCTGACATTTCTTTAAACATTTAATAATAATGCAATAAATATTCATAAAAAGCATGTTGCAATGACAATTTTTAAAGGGGTTAAACTAAAAAAGCAACAAAGAATATGTATAAGTGGGTTGTCACAGTTACATATATACACCACTGAATAAAGAGTGAAAAAAGAGAAGATTTAAGATTTTTGAAAAACAAAAAGATCAAAAAAACACATAGAATTCGGTCAAAGATAACGTAGGTCTTTACAACCTTGGTGGTAAAGGGTTAACGGCACCGGTAAAGGTGCCAGAGCCATCGTCCACTTATCGCCTCATTACGGGTTCTGCTTGCGGGACCCGATAAGGATGCCTGCTAAAAACAGTGTGCACTGGTAAAACTGAGTGTGCACACAACCCCCTGGTCACCTGTGATGCTGTGTGTGCCCCCACCCCCCGGTCGCCTTTGATGCTGAATGTGCCCCCCTTTTAACCCATAATGCTGAGTGTGCCCCTAAACCCCCTGGTCGCCTGTGATGCTGAGTGTGCCCCCACCGCCACGGTCACCTGTGATGCTGAGTGTGCCCCCCCCGGCTTACCTGTGATGCTGAATGTGCCCCCACCCCCGCTCAACCGTGATGCTGAGTATGCCTGTATACCCACTTGGTCAACCGTGATTCTGAGTGTGCCCCAAACTCCCCCTGTTACCTGTGATTCTGAGTGTGCCCCAAACCCCCCCCGGTTACCTGTGATGCTGAGTGTGCCCCAACCCCCCCCCAGTCACCTGTGATTCTGAGTGTGCCCCAACCCCCCCGGTCGCCTGTGATGCTGAGTGTGCCCCACCCCCCCTGGTCACCTGTGATGCTAAGTGTGCACCCACCCCCCTGGTCACCTGTGCTGCTCAGTGTGCCCCCACCCCCGATCGCCATTGATGCTGAATGTTCCCCCACCTCTCCTGGTCGCCCATGATGCTGAATGTGCCCCCAGCCGCCCCCTCTTGGTCGCCTGTGATTCTGAGTGTGCCCCAATCCCCACCCGGTTGAATCTGATGCTAAGTGTGCCCCCACACCCCTGGTCGCCTGTGATGCTGAGTGTGCTCCCACCCCCTCCCTGGTCAGCTGTGATGCTGAGTGTGCCCCCACCCCCCTGGTTTCCTGTGATGCTGAGTGTGCCCCCACCCCCTCCTGATTGCATGGCATGTGATGCTGAGTGTGCCCCCACCGTCCTCTGGTCACCTGTGATGCTGAGTGTGCCCACACCCCCCCTGGTCTCCTGTGATGTTGAGTGTGCCCCCACCCCCCGTCGCCTGTGATGCTGAGTGTACCCCCAGACCCCTCTGGTTGCCTGTGATGCTGAGTGTGTCCCAACACCACCGGTCGCCTCTGATGCTGAGTGTGCTCCCACCCCCCTTGGTCGCCTGTGATGTTGAGTGTGCTCCCACCCCCCTGATCGCCTGTGATGCTGAGCGTGCCCCACTCCCCCTGGTCGCATGTGATGCTGAGTGTGCCCCACCTCTGGTCGCCTGTGATGCTAAGTGTGCCCCCCTGGTCGCCTGTGATGCTGAGTGTGCCCCCACACCCCCCAGTTGCCTGTGATGCTGAGTGTGCCCCCGCCCCCCCTGGTCATCTGTGATGCTATATATGCCCCCCTGGTCACCTGTGATGCTGAGTGGGCCCCCACCCCACTCTCACCTGTGATTCTGAGTGTGCCCCCACCTCCTCTGGTTGCCTGTGATGCTGAATGTGCCCCCACCCCCCGGTTGCCTGTGATACTGAGTGTGCCCCCACCCCACTGTCACCTTTGATGCTGAGTGTGCCCCCACCTCCTCTGGTTGCCTGTGATCCTGAATGTGCCCCCACCCCTCTGGTCACCGGAGATGCTGAGTGTGCCCCCATCCGCCCCATGGTCGCCTGTGATCCTGAGTGTGCCCCAACCCTCCCTTGGTCGCCTGTGATGCTGAGTGTGCCCCCACCCCCTGTGGTTTCCTGTGATGCTGAGTGTGCACCCACCCCCTGGTCACCTTTGATGTGAGTGTGCCCCCACGCCCACGTTGCCTGTGTTACTGAGTGTGCCCCCACTCCCCTGGCCTTCTGTGATGCTGAATGTGCCCCCACCACCCTGGTCGCCCATGATGCTGAGTGTGCCCGTCAACCCCCGGTCGCCTTTGTTACTGAGTGTGCCCTTACCTCCCTGACCTCCTGCGATGCTGAATGTGCCCCAGCTCCCCCTGGTCACCTGTGATGCTGAGTGTGCCCCACCTCTGGTCGCCTGTGATGCTAAGTGTGCCCCCCTGGTCACCTGTGATGCTGAGTGTGCCCCCACCCCCCCCAGTTGCCTGTGATGCTGAGTGTGCCCCCGCCCCCCCTGGTCATCTCTGATACTATATGTGCCCCCCTGGTCACCTGTGATGCTGAGTGTGCCCCTACCCCCCCCCCCGGTTGCCTGTGATACTGAGTGTGTGGCCCCACCCCACTGTCACCTGTGATGCTGAGTGTGCCCCCACCTCCTCTGGTTGCCTGTGATGCTGAATGTGCCCCCACCCCCCGGTTGCCGGTGATGCTGAGTGTGCCCCCATCCGCCCCATGGTCGCCTGTGATTTTGAGTGTGCCCCAACCCTCCCCTGGTCGCCTGTGATGCTGAGTGTGCCCCCACCCCCTGTGGTTTCCTGTGATGCTGTGTGTGCACCCACCCCCTGGTCGCCTGTGATGTGAGTGTGCCCCCACGCCTCGGTTGCCTTTGTTACTGAGTGTGCCCCCACCCCCCTGGCCTTCTGCGATGCTGAATGTGCCCCCACCACCCTGGTCGCCTGTGATGCTGAGAGTCCCCCCCATTGCTGAGTGTGCCCCAACCCCCCCAGTCACCTGTGATGCTGACTGTGCCCCACCTCTGGTCACCTGTGATGCTAAGTGTGCCTCCCCAGTCGCCTGTGATGCTGAGTGTGCCCCCACACCTTCCCGGTTGCCTGTGATGCTGAGTGTGTCCCCACCCCCAGTCACCTTTGATGCTGAGGTCAACCAAGGTGATGCTGAGTGTGCCCCCACCCCCCTGTGGTCACCTCTGATGCTGAATATGCCTCCACCCCCCCTGGTCGACCGTGATGCTGAATGTGCCCCCATCCGCCCCTTGGTCGCATGTGATTCTGAGTGTGTCCCAACCCCCCCAGTTGCCTGTAATGCTGAGTGTGCCCCCACCCCCTTGGTCACCTGTGATGCTCAATGTGCCCCCACCCCTCGGTAGCCTGTGATGCTGAGTGTGCCCCCATCCCATTTGGTTGCCTGTGATGCTGAGTGTGCCCCCATCCCATTTGGTTGCCTGTGATGCTCAGTGTGCACCCACACCCCTTGGTTGCCTGTGATGCTGTGTGTGTCCCTACCCCCCCAGTCGCCTGTAATGCTGAGTGTGCCCCCACCCCCTTGGTCACCTGCGATGCTGAATGTGCCCCCACCCCTCGGTAGCCTGTGATGCTGAGTGTGCCCCCATCCCATTTGGTTGCCTGTGATGCTGAGTGTGTCCCAACCCCCCAGTCGCCTGTAATGCTGAGTGTGCCCCCACCCCCTTGGTCACCTGCGATGCTCAATGTGCCCCCACCCCTCGGTAGCCTGTGATGCTGAGTGTGCCCCCACCCCTCCGGCCGCCTTTGATGTTGAATGTGCCCCCACCCCCTCTAGTCACCCGTGTTGCTGAGTGTGCCCCCCCTTGGTCGCCTGTGATTCATAGTGTGCCCCAACCCCCCCGGTCACCTGTGATGCTGAGTGTGCACCCACCCCCTTGGTCACCTGTGATGCTGAGTGTGCCCCCACCCCACCGGTCATCTTTGATGCTGAGTGTGCTCCCACCCCCCTGGTCACCTGTGATGCTGAGTGTGCCCCTAAACCCCGGTCGCCTGTGATGCTGAGTGTGCCCCTAAACCCCCTGGTCGCATGTGATGCTGAGTGTGCCCCCAACCGCCCTGCTTCGCCTGCAATGCTGAGTGTGCCCCCACCGCCCCTGTTCACCGGTGATACTGAATATGACCCCACCCCACACTGGTCGCCCGTGATGCTGAGTGTGCTTCCACCCCCCATTGGTCGCCTGTGATGCTGAGTGTGCCCCAACCCCCCAGTCACCTGTGATTCTGAGTTTGCCCCCAATCCCCTGTCACCCATGATGCTGAGTGTGCCCCCACACCCCTGGTCGCCTGTGATGCTCAGTGTGCTGATGCAGCCCTGCAACATGGGGTAGGCACCATGTGTTTGCCCTTTGATTTGGCTCTCGCATCTGTGTGTTACTGCCGCCCTGCAACTTGAGGTAGGCACCATGTATTTGCCCGCTGATTTAACTTTCGCATCTGTGTGGTGCCACCGCCCTGCAACATGGGGTAGACACCATGTATTTGCCTATTGCTGGACTTTTGCACCAACCCCCCTGGTCACCTGTGATGCTGAGTGTGCCCCAGCCCCCGGTCGCCTTTGATGCTGAATGTGCCCCCACCTCCCCAGTTGCCTGTGATGCTGAGTGCGCCCCTACCGCCCCCCTTGGTTGCCTGTGATTCTGAGTGTGCCCCAATACCCACTCTGGTCGCCTGTGACGTTAAGTGTGCCCCCACACCGCCCTGGTCACCTGTGATGCTGAGTGTGCACCCACCCCCCTGGTCACCTGTGATGCTGAGGGTGCCCCACCCCTCCGGTCGCCTTTGATGCTGAGTGTGCCCCCACCCCTCCCTGATTGCCTGTGATGCTGAGTGTGCCCCCACTGGTCACCTGTGATGCTGACTCTGCCCCTACCCCCCCCGTCGCCTGTGATGCTGATTTGTCCCCAACCCCTCTGGTCACCTGTGATGCTAAGTGTGCACCCACCCCCCTGGTCACCTGTGCTGCTCAGTGTGCCCCCACCCCCGATCGCCATTGATGCTGAATGTTCCCCCACCTCTCCTGGTCGCCCATGATGCTGAATGTGCCCCCAGCCGCACCCTCTTGGTCGCCTGTGATTCTGAGTGTGCCCCAATCCCCACCCGGTTGAATCTGATGCTAAGTGTGCCCCCACACCCCTGGTCGCCTGTGATGCTGAGTGTGCTCCCACCCCCTCCCTGGTCAGCTGTGATGCTGAGTGTGCCCCCACCCCCCTGGTTTCCTGTGATGCTGAGTGTGCCCCCACCCCCTCCTGATTGCATGGCATGTGATGCTGAGTGTGCCCCCACCGTCCTCTGGTCACCTGTGATGCTGAGTGTGCCCACACCCCCCCCTGGTCTCCTGTGATGTTGAGTGTGCCCCCACCCCCCGTCGCCTGTGATGCTGAGTGTACCCCCAGACCCCTCTGGTTGCCTGTGATGCTGAGTGTGTCCCAACACCACCGGTCGCCTCTGATGCTGAGTGTGCTCCCACCCCCCTTGGTCGCCTGTGATGTTGAGTGTGCTCCCACCCCCCTGATCACCTGTGATGCTGAGCGTGCCCCACTCCCCCTGGTCGCATGTGATGCTGAGTGTGCCCCACCTCTGGTCGCCTGTGATGCTAAGTGTGCCCCCCTGGTCGCCTGTGATGCTGAGTGTGCCCCCACACCCCCCAGTTGCCTGTGATGCTGAGTGTGCCCCCGCCCCCCCTGGTCATCTGTGATGCTATATATGCCCCCCTGGTCACCTGTGATGCTGAGTGGGCCCCCACCCCACTCTCACCTGTGATTCTGAGTGTGCCCCCACCTCCTCTGGTTGCCTGTGATGCTGAATGTGCCCCCACCCCCCGGTTGCCTGTGATACTGAGTGTGCCCCCACCCCACTGTCACCTTTGATGCTGAGTGTGCCCCCACCTCCTCTGGTTGCCTGTGATCCTGAATGTGCCCCCACCCTTCTGGTCACCGGAGATGCTAAGTGTGCCCCCATCCGCCCCATGGTCGCCTGTGATCCTGAGTGTGCCCCAACCCTCCCTTGGTCGCCTGTGATGCTGAGTGTGCCCCCACCCCCTGTGGTTTCCTGTGATGCTGAGTGTGCACCCACCCCCTGGTCACCTTTGATGTGAGTGTGCCCCCACGCCCACGTTGCCTGTGTTACTGAGTGTGCCCCCACTCCCCTGGCCTTCTGTGATGCTGAATGTGCCCCCACCACCCTGGTCGCCCATGATGCTGAGTGTGCCCGTCAACCCCCGGTCGCCTTTGTTACTGAGTGTGCCCTCACCTCCCTGACCTCCTGCGATGCTGAATGTGCCCCAGCTCCCCCTGGTCACCTGTGATGCTGAGTGTGCCCCACCTCTGGTCGCCTGTGATGCTAAGTGTGCCCCCCTGGTCACCTGTGATGCTGAGTGTGCCCCCACACCCCCCCCAGTTGCCTGTGATGCTGAGTGTGCCCCCGCCCCCCCTGGTCATCTCTGATACTATATGTGCCCCCCTGGTCACCTGTGATGCTGAGTGTGCCCCTACCCCCCCGGTTGCCTGTGATAATGAGTGTGTGGCCCCACCCCACTGTCACCTGTGATGCTGAGTGTGCCCCCACCTCCTCTGGTTGCCTGTGATGCTGAATGTGCCCCCACCCCCCGGTCGCCGGTGATGCTGAGTGTGCCCCCATCCGCCCCATGGTCGCCTGTGATTTTGAGTGTGCCCCAACCCTCCCCTGGTCGCCTGTGATGCTGAGTGTGCCCCCACCCCCTGTGGTTTCCTGTGATGCTGTGTGTGCACCCACCCCCTGGTCGCCTGTGATGTGAGTGTGCCCCCACGCCCCGGTTGCCTTTGTTACTGAGTGTGCCCCCACCCCCCTGGCCTTCTGCGATGCTGAATGTGCCCCCACCACCCTGGTCGCCCGTGATGCTGAGTGTGCCCCCAACCCCCGGTCGCCTTTGTTACTGAGTGTGCCCTCACCTCCCTGGCCTCCTGTGATGCTGAATGTGCCCCCACCCCCCTGGTCGCCGTGTTGCTGAGTGTGCCCCCCCTTGGTCGCCTGTGATCCTGAGTGTGCCCCAACCCCCCCTGGTTGCCTGTGATGCTGAGAGTCCCCCCCATTGCTGAGTGTGCCCCAACCCCCCCGGTCACCTGTGATGCTGACTGTGCCCCACCTCTGGTCACCTGTGATGCTAAGTGTGCCTCCCCAGTCGCCTGTGATGCTGAGTGTGCCCCCACACCTTCCCGGTTGCCTGTGATGCTGAGTGTGTCCCCACCCCCAGTCACCTTTGATGCTGAGGTCAACCAAGGTGATGCTGAATATGCCTCCACCCCCCCTGGTCGACCGTGATGCTGAATGTGCCCCCATCCGCCCCTTGGTCGCATGTGATTCTGAGTGTGTCCCAACCCCCCCAGTTGCCTGTAATGCTGAGTGTGCCCCCACCCCCTTGGTCACCTGCGATGCTCAATGTGCCCCCACCCCTCGGTAGCCTGTGATGCTGAGTGTGCCCCCATCCCATTTGGTTGCCTGTGATGCTGAGTGTGCCCCCATCCCATTTGGTTGCCTGTGATGCTCAGTGTGCACCCACACCCCTTGGTTGCCTGTGATGCTGTGTGTGTCCCTACCCCCCCAGTCGCCTGTAATGCTGAGTGTGCCCCCACCCCCTTGGTCACCAGCGATGCTGAATGTGCCCCCACCCCTCGGTAGCCTTTGATGCTGAGTGTGCCCCCATCCCATTTGGTTGCCTGTGATGCTCAGTGTGCACCCACACCCCTTGGTTGCCTGTGATGCTGAGTGTGTCCCAACCCCCCAGTCGCCTGTAATGCTGAGTGTGCCCCCACTCCCTTGGTCACCTGCGATGCTCAATGTGCCCCCACCCCTCGGTAGCCTGTGATGCTGAGTGTGCCCCCATCCCATTTGGTTGCCTGTGATGCTGAGTGTGTCCCAACCCCCCAGTCGCCTGTAATGCTGAGTGTGCCCCCACCCCCTTGGTCACCTGCGATGCTCAATGTGCCCCCACCCCTCGGTAGCCTGTGATGCTGAGTGTGCCCCCACCCCTCCGGCCGCCTTTGATGTTGAATGTGCCCCCACCCCCTCTAGTCACCCGTGTTGCTGAGTGTGCCCCCCTTGGTCGCCTGTGATTCATAGTGTGCCCCAACCCCCCCGGTCACCTGTGATGCTGAGTGTGCACCCACCCCCTTGGTCACCTGTGTTGCTGAGTGTGCCCCCACCCCACCGGTCATCTTTGATACTGAGTGTGCTCCCACCCCCCTGGTCACCTGTGATGCTGAGTGTGCCCCTAAACCCCGGTCGCCTGTGATGCTGAGTGTGCCCCTAAACCCCCTGGTCGCATGTGATGCTGAGTGTGCCCCCAACCGCCCTGCTTCGCCTGCAATGCTGAGTGTGCCCCCACCGCCCCTGTTCACCGGTGATACTGAATATGACCCCACCCCACACTGGTCGCTCGTGATGCTGAGTGTGCTTCCACCCCCCCATTGGTCGCCTGTGATGCTGAGTGTGCCCCAACCCCCCAGTCACCTGTGATTCTGAGTTTGCCCCCAATCCCCTGTCACCCATGATGCTGAGTGTGCCCCCACACCCCTGGTCGCCTGTGATGCTCAGTGTGCTGATGCAGCCCTGCAACATGGGGTAGGCACCATGTGTTTGCCCTTTGATTTGGCTCTCGCATCTGTGTGTTACTGCCGCCCTGCAACTTGGGGTAGGCACCATGTATTTGCCCGCTGATTTAACTTTCGCATCTGTGTGGTGCCACCGCCCTGCAACATGGGGTAGACACCATGTATTTGCCTATTGCTGGACTTTTGCACCAACCCCCCTGGTCACCTGTGATGCTGAGTGTGCCCCAGCCCCCGGTCGCCTTTGATGCTGAATGTGCCCCCACCTCCCCAGTTGCCTGTGATGCTGAGTGCGCCCCTACCGCCCCCCTTGGTTGCCTGTGATTCTGAGTGTGCCCCAATACCCACTCTGGTCGCCTGTGACGTTAAGTGTGCCCCCACACCGCCCTGGTCACCTGTGATGCTGAGTGTGCACCCACCCCCCTGGTCACCTGTGATGCTGAGGGTGCCCCACCCCTCCGGTCGCCTTTGATGCTGAGTGTGCCCCCACCCCTCCCTGATTGCCTGTGATGCTGAGTGTGCCCCCACTGGTCACCTGTGATGCTGACTGTGCCCCTACCCCCCCGGTCGCCTGTGATGCTGATTTGTCCCCAACCCCTCTGGTCCCCTGTAAAGCTGAGTGTGCTCCCACCTGCCCGGTGATGCTGAATGTGCCTCCACCAGACCCTGGTCATCTGTGATGCTGAGTGTGTCCCCCCCCTTGGTCGCCTGTGATGCTGAGTGTGCACCAATGCCCCCGGCTCGCCTGTGATGCTGAGTGTGCCCCAATGCCCCAGGTCACCTGTGATGCTGAGTGTGCCCCCACCTCTCTGGTCGCCTGTGATAGTGAGTGTGCCCCAATGCCCCCGGTCACCTGTGATGCTGAGTGTGCCCCCACCCCCCTGGTCGCCTGTGATAGTGAGTGTGCCCCACCCCCTCTCCTTGGTCGCCCGTGATGTTACTCTTCCAATCCTATTTGTGCCCTTTTTAATTGTTGCACTCGCATGTTGCTGCAGCCCTGCAATATGGTGTAGGCACCATGTATTTGCCCGCTAATGTAACTTACTCATTTGTGTGCTGCTGCTGCCTTGCAACATGGATTAGGCACCATGTATTTGCCCATTGATTCGACTTTCGCATTTGTATGCTATTGCCGCCCTGCAACATGGGTTAGGCACCATTGCTTTAGTCTCCCATATGTGTGCTGCTGTTGCCCTGCAACATGGGGTAGGCACCATATATTTATCCATTGATTAGACTTTTGCATTTGTGTGCTGTGCCGCCCTGCAACATGGTGTAGGCACCATGTATTTGCCTATTGCTGGACTTTCGCACCAACCCCCGTGGTCACCTGTGATGCTGAATATGCCCCCACCCCCAGTCGCCTTTGATGCTGAATGTGCCCCCACCGCCCCTGGTTGCCTGTGATGCTGAGTGTGCCCCCACCGCACCCCCCCTTGGTCACCTGCGATTCTGAGTGTGCCCCAATCCCCACCTGGTCACCTGTGAGGCTGAGTGTGCCCCACCCCCTGGTTGCCTTTGATGCTGAGTGTGCCCCCACCCCTCCTTGATTGCTTGTGATGCTAAGTGTGCCCCCCCGGTCGCCTGTGATGCTGACTGTGCTCCTACCCCCCCAGGTCTCCTGTGATGCTGAGAGTGCCCCCAACCCCCCCAGGCACCAGTGATGCTGAGTGTGACCCCACCTGCCCTGGTCGCCGGTGATGCTGAATATGCCCCACCACACCCTGGTCATCCGTGATGCTGAGTGTGCCCCTAAACCCCCTGGTCACCTGTTATGCTGAGTGTGCCCCCACCTGCCCTGGTCGCCTGCGATGCTGAGTGTGCCCCAACCCCCCAGTCACCTGTGATTCTGAGTTTGCCCCCACCCCCTGTCACCTGTGATGCTTGTGTGCCCCCACACCCTCTCCTTGGTCACCAGTGATGTTACTCTTCCAAGCCTAATAGTGCCCTTTTTAATTTTTGCACTTGCATGCTGCTGCAGCCCTGCAATATGGGGTAGGCACCATGTATTTTCCTATTGCTGAACTTTCGCATCTGTGTGCTGATGCAGCCCTTCAACATGGGCTAGGCACCATGTGTTTGCCCTTTGATTTGACTCTCACATCTGTGTGTTACTACTGCCCTGCAACTTGGGGTAGGCACCATGTATTTGCCCGCTGATTTAACTTTTGCATCTGTGTGGTGCCACTGCCCTGCAACATGGGGCAGGCACCATGTATTTGCCTATTGCTGGACTTTCGCACCAACCCACCTTGTCACCTGTGATGCTGAATGTGCCCCCAGCCCCTGGTGGCCTTTGATGCTGAATGTGCCCCCACACCCCCTGGTTGCCCATGATGCTGAGTGTACCCCCACCACCACCCCCTGGTTGCCTGTGATGCTGAGTGTACCCCCACCACCACCCCTTGGTTGCCTGTGATTCTGAGTGTGCCCCAATCCCCGCTCCTGTGACCTGTGACGTTGAGTGTGCCCCCACACCCTCTCCTTGGTCACCCGTGATGTTACTCTTCCAAGCCTAATAGTGCCCTTTTGAATTTTTGCACTTGCATGGTGCTACAGCCCTGCAATATGGGGTAGGCACCATGTATTTGCCTATTGCTGAACTTTTGCATCTGTGTGCTGATGCAGCTCTGCAGCATGGCACCATGTGTTTGCCCTTTGATTTGACTCTCGCATCTGTGTGTTACTGCTGCCCTGCAACTTGGGGTAGGCACCATGTATTTGCCCACTGATTTAACCTTTGCATCTGTGTGGTGCCACCGCCATGCAACATGAGGTAGACACCATGTATTTGCCTATTGCTGGACTTTTGCACCAACCCCCCTTGTCACCTGATGCTGAGTGTGCCCCCACCCCCTGGTCGCTTTTGATGCTGAATGTGCCCACACCCCACCGTTTGCCTGTGATGCTGAGTGTGCCCCCACCGGCCACCCCTGGTTGCCTGTGATTCTGAGTGTGCCCCAATACCCACTCTGGTCGCCTGTGACGTTGAGTGTGCACCCACCCCCCTGGTCACCTGTGATGCTGAGTGTGCCCCACCCCCCCGGTTGCCTTTGATGCTGAGTGTGCCCCCACCCCTCCCTGATTGCCTGTGCTGCTGAGTGTGCCCCCACTGGTCACCTTTGATGCTGACTGTGCCCCTACCCCCCCGGTTGCCTGTGATGCTGAGTTGCCCCCAAACCCCATGGTCCCCTGTAAAGCTGAGTGTGCCCCCACCCGCTTGGTTGTCGGTGATGCTGAATGTGCCCCCACCACACCCTGGTCATCCATGATGCTGAGTGTGCCCCCCCCCTTGGTCGCCTGTGATGCTGAGTGTGCCCCAATGCCCCTAGTCACCTGTGATGCTGAGTCTGCCCCCACCCCCCTGGTCGCCTGTGATAGTGAGTGTGCCCCACCCCCTCTCCTTGGTCGCCCATGATGTACCTCTTCCAAGCCTAATAGTGCCCTTTTTAATTTTTGCACTTGCATATTGTTGCAGCCCTGCAATATGGTGTAGGCACCATGTATTTGCCTACTGCTGAACTTTTGCATCTGTGTGCTGATGCCGCCCTGAAACATGGGGTAGGCACCATGTATTTGCCCTTTGATTTGACTCTCGCATCTGTTCGTTGCTGCCGCCCTGCAACTTGGAGTAGACACCATGTATTTGCCCGCTAATTTAACTTTCTCATCTGTGTGCTGCTGCTGCCTTGCAACATGGATTAGGCACCATGTATTTGCCCATTGATTCGACTTTCGCATTTGTATGCTACTGCCGCCCCGCAACATGGGTTAGGCACCATGTATCTGACTATTGCTGGACTCTCGCATATGTGTGCTGCTGTTCCCCTGCAACATGAGGTAGGCACCATGTATTTATCCATTGATTAGACTTTTGCATTTGTGTGCTGCTGCCGCCCTGCAGCATGGTGTAGGCACCATGTATTGCCTATTGCTGGACTTTCACACCAACCCCCCGGTCACCTGTGATGCTGAATGTGCCCCCACCCCAGTCGCCTTTGATGCTGAATGTGCCCACCCCCCCCCCTGGTTGCCTGCGATGCTCAGTGTGCCCCCACCACCCCCCCTTGGTCGCCTGTGATGCTGAGTGTGCCCGACCCCCCCGGTTGCCTTTGATGTTGAGTGTGCCCCACCCCTCCCTGATTGCCTGTGATGCTGAGTGTGCCCCCACCTCTCTGGTCGCCTTTGATGCTGAATGTGCCCCCCTGCTCGCCTGTGATGCTGAGTGTGCCCCCCTTGGCCGCCTGTGATTCTGAGTGTGCCCCCACCCCCACCCCCTGGTTACCTGTGATACTGAGTGTGCCCCCACCCCACTGTCACCTGTGATGCTGAATGTGCCTCCACCCCCCTGGTCACCCGTGTTGCTGAGTTTTCCCCCCTTGGTCGCCTGTGATTCTGAGTGTGCCCCCACCCCCACCCCCTGGTTACCTGTGATACTGAGTGTGCCCCCACCCCACTGTCACCTGTGATGCTGAGTGTGCCCCACCTCCTCTGGTTGCCTGTGATGTTGAATGTGCCCCCTTCCCCCGGTTGCCGGTGATGCTGAGTGTGCCCCCATCCACCCCATGGTCGCCTGTGATTCTGAGTGTGCCCCAACCCTCCCCTAGTCGCCTGTGATGCTGAGTGTGCCCCCACCCTCTGTGGTTTCCTATGATGCTGAGTGTGCAGCCACCCCCTGGTCGCCTGTGATGTGAGTGTGCCCCCACCCCCCGGTCGCCTTTGTTACTGAGTATGCCCCCACCCCCCTGGCCTTCTGCGATGCTGAATGTGCCCCCACCACCCTGGTCGCCCGTGATGCTGAGTGTGCCCTCACCCCTCCGGTCGCCTTTGATGCTGAATGTGCCCCCAACCCCCGGTCGGCCGTGTTGCTGATTGTGCCCCCCCCTTGGTCGCCTGTGATTCTGAGTGTGCCCCAACCCCCCCTGGTCGCCTGTGATGCTGAGTGTGCCCCCCCGTTGCTGAGTGTGCCCTAACCACCCCTGGTCGCCTGTGATGCTGACTGTGCCCCACCTTTGGTCGCCTGTGATGCTAAGTGTGCCCCCCCAGTCGCCTGTGATGCTCAGTGTGCACCCACACCCCTTGGTTGCCTCTGATGCTGAGTGTGCCCCCACCCCTCCGGTCGCCTTTGATGCTGAATTTGCCCCCCCTGGTCACCTGTGATGCTGAGTGTGCGCCCACCCCCCTGGTCACCTGTGATGCTGAATGTGCCTCCACCCCCCCTGGTCACCCGTGTTGCTGAGTGTGCCCCCCCTGGTCACCTGTGATGCTGAGTGTTCCCCAACCCCCCCTGGTCGCCTGTGATGCTGAGTGTGCCCCCCCTGGTCACCCGTGATGCTGACTGTGCCCCTACCCGCCCAGGTCACCTGTGAAGCTGAGCGTGCCCCCAACCCCCTGGCCTTCTGCGATGCTGAATGTGCCCCCACCACCCTGGTCGCCCGTGATGCTGAGTGTGCCCTCACCCCTCCGGTCGCCTTTGATGCTGAATGTGCCCCCAACCCCCGGTCGGCCGTGTTGCTGATTGTGCCCCCCCCTTGGTCGCCTGTGATTCTGAGTGTGCCCCAACCCCCCCTGGTCGCCTGTGATGCTGAGTGTGCCCCCCCGTTGCTGAGTGTGCCCTAACCACCCTTGGTCGCCTGTGATGCTGACTGTGCCCCACCTTTGGTCGCCTGTGATGCTAAGTGTGCCCCCCCAGTCGCCTGTGATGCTCAGTGTGCACCCACACCCCTTGGTTGCCTCTGATGCTGAGTGTGCCCCCACCCCTCCGGTCGCCTTTGATGCTGAATTTGCCCCCCCTGGTCACCTGTGATGCTGAGTGTGCGCCCACCCCCCTGGTCACCTGTGATGCTGAATGTGCCTCCACCCCCCCTGGTCACCCGTGTTGCTGAGTGTGCCCCCCCTGGTCACCTGTGATGCTGAGTGTTCCCCAACCCCCCCTGGTCGCCTGTGATGCTGAGTGTGCCCCCCCTGGTCACCCGTGATGCTGACTGTGCCCCTACCCGCCCAGGTCACCTGTGAAGCTGAGCGTGCCCCCAACCCCCCCGGTCGCCTGTGATGCTGAGTGTGCCCCCAACCACCCTGGTCGCCTGTGATGCTGAGTGTGACCCCGCCCACCCTGGTCGCCGGTGATGCTGAATGTGCCCCCACCACACCCTGGTGATCCTTGATGCTGAGTGTGCCCACAACCCCCTCTTGGTTGCCTCTGATGCTGCGTGTGCCCCAACCCCCTTTGATTTGACTCTCGCATCTGTGTGTTGCTGCCGCCCTGCAACTTGGAGTAGGCACCATTTATTTGCCCGCTGATTTAACTTTCTCATCTGTGTGCTGCTGCCGCCCTGCAACATGGGTTAGGCACCATGTATTTGCCCATTGATTTGACTTTCGCATTTGTATGCTATTGCCGCCCTGCAACATGGGGTAGGCACCATGTATCTGCCTATTGTTGGACTCTCGCATTTGTGTCCTGCTGCCGCCCTGCAAAATGGAGTAGGCACCATGTATCTACCTATTGCTGGACTCTCGCATCTCGGTGCTGCTGCTGCCCTGCAACATGGGGTAGGCACCATGTATGTGCCCACTGACTTGACTTTGCATTTGTGTGTTGCTGCCACCCCGTAATATGGGGTCAGGCTCAATGGATGTGATCACCTGTACTTCTCTTCTGCACTTTGCTTATGATGTTTACCTTTGCACGTTCCACGTTGTTGTAACTCACCTATTACCTTTTCTGTAACCCGAAGCACTGAAACTAATCTTTTAAGTTTAAGTGCCTAAATACCTCAGGGTTTTGCACGCTATACAAATACACAAACAAACAAACAAACAAACAAGCTCCCCCGTCCTCCTGAAGCCCTCTTCAACTCCCCTGCCCACTCCCTTTCCTCCTATAACATTTGTAGTTTCTGTAACGCACCTTCAGTTGAGATGTCAGGTAGCCACAGCTGTTCTTTCCGGTAGCAGAGGCTGCAGAAAAACGTCTTCCAAACTGAATCCCAAGACGCCCTCCAACTCCCAAATGTAAGCTTGTGTCATCTTTCCTCCACCCACCTCTAGCCTGATAAAATATGCATGTTTTTTGACCTGCAAATGGCTTTATATCTGCATTTCATGTTTCCGATACCTTCAGCTATAGCCATGGCTATCTCTTGGATCGAGAAAAAAAAGATAGCGGCTGTTTCATTTATAAACACCTGATTTCTTGGTCATTTATCCGAGACATAGCCATCTATTTTGGAGAAGGGGCCACCCCCTTCTCCATCAAATATTTAAAAAACTACTGAACAAAATAACACCAAACCACAACACCAAATCACAAAAAGGACTCGAGTCAATGTTTCGTGCCCAAGTTGTTTTGAACCCGGTTCAAATCCGTCCAGCGTTTTCAGATGTGTGGTCTGGCAAAAATGTTCCTTTTTGTCTATGGGAAAATCAATAGTGACTAGGCCGCAACTTTTCTTTTTTTGCTTAATATCTTTTGTATTTTTTAATGATCCATTGCCATAAGATGCATTCCCAGTGGTGAAGTTGTGAGGAGTTGTGGAGGGGGAGGGGGCATGGGCATAACTAGTCTCTTCACAATTTTCGACCAGTCGAAAAAACCTTGGTTAAGAGAGAGTTAAGGTGATCCGATTTACCACAACAAAACCCCTGAAATTCAGCAATCGCATTTTGAGAATGTCCACCTTAACTATGCGCCCCTGTTACGTAGCATATTTTGATTCTGATACCTGATTTTAGCAAATCTGTTCAGGTATTTCAAAAATAATATTAGAAGTGTATGTTGTAAAAAAATAATATATAGAAGTAGTTTTCTGAATGAAACACCACCTTTAACATTTCGGAAGGCACCAACTCTCAAGAGCATTATAAGTCCAAGATTTTTTGCCCTCTTACAAAAACCTAGCACCATCCAATCAATGTGGTATCTGCCACAACGGCTAGGAAACCACAGATGTGGAACGTGTAAAATCTGGGCCCAAATGACGTAAGGGGAAAAACATACAACTACCCAATGGCACAACGTTAAAAATCCTACAATTCATCAACTGCAACACAACTTTTGTCATCTACGGCATCCACTGCAAATGCAACCTACTATACATAGAAAGTACTATACGCCATCTAAAATTACGGATTATGGAACACCTAAGGGCAATCAAAAACAAGGATTCCAAATACCCATTGGCAACACATTTCAATCAAGAACATACAGACCAAAACACAGATTAAATTCTCTTCTTTGGCATAGAGAAAGTCAGTCTATCAGCAAGAGGACGAAACAAAGAACAAACACTCAGAAGAAAAGATGCTAAATGGATCGGCCTAATGGACACTCGCAACACAGGTCTTAACCGAGACAATGGGCCTCATTACGAGTAGGGCGATAAGGGATACCGGGCACCGGTAAGGAGACCGGTGCCGGTAATCCCTTACCGCCCTTCTACAAGGTCCGTTAGCGGGTCCCTCCAGTAACGCCCGGTCTGACCAGGCGTTATGGACGGTACCCGCAAAGGCACCAGGGCGCAAATAACGTGCTTGACATGCACAAGCCCATTATTTGCACCTTCCCCATTCCCTTTCAGCCCTATGGGGGCTCAAATGGGAATGTTGAATGGTATTTTCAATGGGGACTTACAAATAGTGCCATGACTACCACCAATGTCGGAATGAGGCCCAATGAGATGTACACTTACCTGTAGAAGGTGACTAAGAAAGAAATCCCACTATACCCCACGCACACACAAACAAGCAAACCTTTTGTCCAAAATCATGTCCAATACAAGGAGCAGGAATTAAATAAAAAAACAAACAAACACTATTATATAAAAACCTAAATAATTACATAAAAATGTGAAATCATATAAAACGAAAAAATTAATACATTAAACATGACATCAAAAAAAGGAAAAAAATAACAATTAAAGAATTGTTTGCACTCCAAGTTTAGACCCTACAATAAACATCGTTCTGAACACAACTTCAAGGTTCTTACATACTGAACTGAGTTAATACTCATACCAGAACCTGCACTTTCCAACTAGCAGTCTACTATACATTTTAGAAAGGAGAAACATATACCAATACACTTTGTTGACAATGTAGAACATTGCCCATTACATTTTACGTAATCTAAGATGGCCACTGCACGCTAAAACGTGATGACATCATCGCGCAGCACTGCGTGATGATGTCACTGCTATAAAAAATTCTAAAATGGAAGCCGAACACAGGTAAAACGATCCAGAATGCGGATCGTGGAGTATCCAGCTTCCCTTTGGACAATTGTATCCAAAACCAGCCACAGCTTTAAAAAAGGTAAGCACAACTCTCGAAACCATGACACTAATGATATTTAGAGAACCTACATTGAGCTTTGGAAACTTGTATCCAAAACAATGCTATCTGTAAACTATGACCTCAATAGATTCAATCGCTAAAAAATCACAAAAGTGATACTAATGGCACTATTCTGCATCCACCAAAGTTTAAGAAAACAGTATATTTTCAACCCCCAATTTCAATGTTTGGTTTGTGTGACACATGTTATTCTCTGAGGTGGATTTTTATTGAAATGCAACTACTTAATATCAGGGGGTTTGTTGTGTTAATCTGATCACCTTAACTCTCTCTTGACAAATGGTTTTTCACTGGATTTCAAGGGTTTTGCTATACCCTATTTTCGTCAGGGCCCACTATTCATGGTCTTCTGCTGTGGCCACTGTACAGATTGCACCAACAGTGTTCTTTCCGGCCCACTAGCCATTGGCCAGATGCTGAACATGTTGCATAGTTTCTTGAGGTCTCACTAGCTATGGCCTTCAGCTGTGGCCTCTGTACGTGTTGCACCAATATTTTTCTTTTGGGCCTACTAGCTATGGCCACTGGCCATGTCACACCATTAATTTCTTACCAAATATGCTTTTCCCCCACCCCAGTATATGTAGGGACTGTAGATTTATTTATTTAATTATTTATTTCACATTTTTAAAGCGCTCACACAGCCCGGAGGCATCGAGGCACTGGACAGGAATTTTTTGTTTTTTTAGTTGTGTAATTGTTTTTTTTTTGTCTTAGTTACGTGTTTATAACGCGCTTAAACACCCCGAGGTTTCTAAGCGCGGACACGGGGATCGAAGTGTGTTGCTTCGTTTTGTCTTGCTTCCAAGGCGCGCACGTTGCTGTTAAGCTATCCTCCCGGGGCGAATGTTAAACCTTTTTTTCTAACTCCGTATTCTCATGATAATTTCACAGTAATAATTTCCAATAACAGAAATTCCTGTGGTAGGGTGGCGTTTCACCGATTCCTGTGTTAACGGGAATAATTGCTCGGAAATAAAAAGACTTCCATGTGCTCACAGGCCCTCTACATGTGTACACCTTCTTTTTTCCAGGTCCACTCAGTCCACTGAATTGCTTTTTCCCTCCCTAACCCTCTCCCATTACCCCCTATCACTCATTGCTTCGTTTTACACACATTTTCTTCTGAGCGCGTCTTGTGGCTTTGCTGCTGTAATCTTGTGAGATTCATGCGGTTTTCCCCTGATAAACTGAACATTTTCTACCCGTATCTGCCTCCCATCTCGTCCCCAGATCCCCACCTTCACATAGTATCTTCTTTCCCAGTACCGACCTCTAGCCTGATGTGATTGCTAATGCTATTGCAATTAGTATTGACATTTGTAAAGTGTCTACGGCCACAGCATCTAACTGCTGTCAGTCAAAACAATTAGTTTTCCCCTAGGACTGACTATATAATAATACAAGTTTTGAGTCTCTTTCTGATGTCAACATTATTAGACTCTGCAAGGTCATGGGGTAGTTAATTCCAATGTTTGGTCCAAATCTGCCCAGTGGTTTACGCCCGATGGCTGTTAAAAAAAGTAATTTTTAGTAGGCTGAAAATTGTGTTTTTTGCATTCTTGATAACTTTTTTGTTTTTTTGATAAATTGTTCCCAAAACTACCCTCTTGGGGGTGCCCTTGACAAACGCTTGATTTAGAAAATGGCATTCAATCATCCAGCAAGTCAAACATTATTTGCCTCTCGTTTAGGCTCTCTGCTTCAAAGCACCAAGACAGATATAAAGGTTTTAAGGTGCTGGGAGGACCCTATTATCTGTCAAATATTTGTAAACTTACTGGATTGATTTACCACACACCAGTCAAGGAAAGTAAAGTTTTCACACTACGGCTGTTCAAAAACTGCACTTTTTCTCTATGGGAAAATGAATGACAGTAGGCTGAAAACTATATGTTTTCTTAATAACGTTTTCATTTTTTGACAAATTGTTCACGAAATGTCCAGCTTTGGGGCGGGGACTTGACAATCCTTTGGTTCAGAGAATGTCATCAAAATCCATCCAGCAAGTCAAAAGTGATTAGCCTCTCGTATTCTCTCTGCTGCAAAGCACCAAGTCCCATATAAAGCTTCTAAGGTGCAGAGGGCATCCCGTTCTCTATGAAATATTTGAAAAACTACTGGATGGATTTAACCCAAACTAGCCAAGGAAATTGATCAATGCTTTGTGCCCAAATTGTTTCTTATGTGATCCAAATCTTCTAAGTGGTTTTCACGCTATGGCTGTTAAAATACTCCACTTTTTTCTATTAGAAAATGAATGGGCTGAAAACTGTCAAACTGTGGTGTTTTATTTTCTTATTTACTTATTCATTTTATAACATGTTCCCAAAACCTGCAGTTCATGGAAAGGGCCTTGATAAACATTTTCAATCCATCAAGCAAGTCAAATGTTATTAGCAATAGAATGTTAAGGAATTGCTGCTTTTTCATTTCTGAGAAGCCTCTCAGACTCTCTGCTGCAGTGCACCATGGGAGAAATAGCGATTTTGTGAGAAGGGGGCAGCTCCTCATCCGTCAAATATTTTACAAACTACTGGATGGAATAACCGCAGACCCCTCCCGGAAATTGAGTCAACGCTACGGGCCCAAGTTGTTTCATGCCTGATCCAATTCCATCCCGCGGTGTTTGCTGTGTGCTGTGCCGAAATGTGCACTTTTTCTCTATGGGAAATGAATTGGCTAAAAACTGTGAAACACAGCTGTGTTTTGTTTTCTTAATACCTTTTTCATGCTATGACATATTGCTCCCAAAACCTGCACTTGAAAGACATTTTGTTTTGAACATTTCATCCAAATCCATCCTGCAAGTCAAAAGATATTAGCAGCTATTTGCACTTTTTTCGATGGTGAAATGAATGGCAGTTTGCTGAAAACGTTT
The DNA here is from genome assembly GCF_040938575.1 of Ambystoma mexicanum. Classification (NCBI taxonomy): domain Eukaryota; kingdom Metazoa; phylum Chordata; class Amphibia; order Caudata; family Ambystomatidae; genus Ambystoma; species Ambystoma mexicanum. The sequence goes on along the minus strand of NC_090928.1, from coordinate 877,038,943 downwards.
TTTTTTTTGCTTTCTGAATAACCTTTACATTTTTTAATGAATCTTTACAAAAAGGTCCAATCTGGGGTTTGGGGGGCCCGAGACAGACCTTTTGTCAGAAAAATATCAGATAAATGCATCATGCAAGTCAAAACATATTCGATTTTCGGGTTTCCTATGGATTTTGAAACTTAGCTTAACTATAGTGCAGTGACTGCCGCAATACAATATATATATTTATTTTTTTAATAGATTGATCTGTATTATTACAATGGTGTTTTAATGTTTTAAATCCCCAAAAACCACTAGCAAATAGGTTGTGCTGGATCCAGTTGAAGGCATGTAAAATTTGGGAACCTATGATTGCTGTCAGACAGTAAAACCTTGTGCTGCCACAGGATGTTGCCTATTGGTATCAGTTATGTTCCATCATCCATTAGGACCTCTCTTGTTGTTTACACAATGTGCCACATCAGAGTCCAAGAGGAACTTGGTGTAACTGTCCAGCTGGAATTTCCACCAGGAATGTGTCTCGCAATAGGTAACTCTCATTCACCCCACAGGTGCAGGATCTCATTTATTTGGGATAGCATGATGGATTGCAATCTAGAACATGTGCATGTTTCTGTTGGTATTATGTTAAAAATGTTAAAGCATTTGACATTTTGAACAACAATTTGAAAGTGTATGTTGACACATAAAATAGTGCAATTCCTATTTCTGCGCGTTTCATTACTCTATTTAAATGCACATATCCTGCCCGTTGATGGGATCCCAAATTTCACATCCAGCAATTTTCCATAGGAAAATAAGCACTGCTGCAGAGATGCAGCCATCATGTATTTTTCGAGCCTCGGGGAGAATTAATAAAGCAGCAAAACAAGACGGGCATTCAGAAATAACTCAATGAGACTAAACAACTCCCCTCTGCGCTGCCTTCAGCCATAACTTGAAAACCAAGGTCTGATCCTAGGCTCGGCCCTGTAACGTAAGCAGACTGACAATGACTCCTATATGGACGAGTTGCAGCAGTGAGAGAGTGCAGGGTCCGAGGAATGATGAGTGACAGAAGGGGGTATATATTTGTCAGGGCAGTTCCAATATTGTTAACTATAAATATGACATTTTTGCCTAATGCAGTAAAGGAATTGGCAGACAAGCTGGGATATCTTGTAGCGGGCCTACGCAATGCTCCTGTCAAAACTGAGGAAAAAGGCAAACATTTTCAGAGTTGGTAACATCGTATTCCATTAGTGTCAAGTGGGAAAACAAACCGTAGCGTGCTGGGAATATGAATCGCGTCTCGGAAGGACAGGCAAAGCCCTGTTTCTATGGGGATTTTCAAACACAGTTTGGCTGTGTACTTCTCGGAGACTTTTGGGCGCATCAGCACTTTGTCGTGTCAAATATATCATAATACTCTGCCTCAGTCTTTTCTTTAATGTCTAGTCTTTGGAACCACATTGCAGTCTTACTTTTGCAATTTCCACTGTTGACTTGAATTTCTGAGTGGTTGCTATTTTGCAAATAATTCTGTTTTTTGATTCCGGATTTAGAAATGGACACGGGATTGACCGTGAACACATCCAAATCACAATCTACGTCACTATATAGTGTTTAATGTAGCCTTATAGACTGAGCAAGGTCTATACGGCTATTAGCACATAGAGGCAGTAGCAAAACTTGTCTTGGAATTTTGCTGGTGAAGTTAAAACTGTTATGAAGTACATAGACAAACTGAGTAAGCATATTAAATGTATTTTTATTTTGTAGTATTTGTCTTAAACATTTTTTATTGAAAACTTGTTTGAACTGAAACAGGTTTAACATGACCATGCATAAGGTTTCATGTAAAAGTAAACACATTCTCTCTAAGAAAGTTGAAACATTTCCCTATGTTTTAGCTCTCTTTCGTGTTTTAAATAGAGCCTATACTATATAATATAACCTTAAATATAAATATATACCTGGACTGCGAAGATAGCTCAGGGGCAACGTCTTTGGCTTTAGAGCAAGACAATGCACAGCAACACAGGTTTGAATCCAAGTCCTGCACTCAGACCAATCTCTGGTATTGTGCGTATTATAAAAGGTGAATTTATTACATATGAAGTTATGGCACAAATAAAAAAGGTCCTCCTAGAGAAGCAGCTTCTTGTTGTAAGAAATCTTGCCTGAAAATTACATTGTTGTTTTTCTGTCTGCTTTTGAAGACAGCATGTTCAGAATGCTTTCAATACCAGTAGTTATTGACTGATTGGTTGAGAGGAGGTCATTAATGATCTCCATGTACTAATAAAGCCTTATAGACCAAGGTGAACTTAAGGCCATACTTTGGGAAAACATCACTATCCCAAGCAATAATGCCCTGCCTGAGATCGATAAGGCTATTAACTGAAAGTACAAATAGAAATAAAGGTTTTGGAGGTGTGGTATTGAGGTAAAATATGTTAGTTTAATAATGAGTAACACAAAACATGTTAGTAAATTAAAATAACCAGGATGTCTTTATAAGGTAAGCATGCTACTTGTAAACTTGGTTAAACTTGAGCCGTTTTCGCATGAGCTTCCTTTAGGTGCAATGTTAAAGTGAACTGTTTTTCTATACAAAAGTGAAAGCATGTTTCCATGTTGTAGTGATAATTTGGAGTGATATCTTTGGTTAGAGTGTTTTGTTGAAAGAAATCTTGCAGGGAAATTGCATTGCTGCTTCCTGAATGCAGAGAAATGTTTTCTGTTGTTTTCCGGGCTCTTCCTGAAGTGTGTCAGGCATGATTTACGAAAGTGTTTTGCAATGACGAACTCCCATTGAAACACGTTTTGTAAATCAGGCCCATAATGTCTGGATGCAGTCAATACAAGTAGTATTGACTGTATTCTGAACATTTGTATTGGCTGAGAGGAGGGTAATAATGGCTTCAACGTGCAAATATATTGATAGAGTGTCCACATTCATTTACCCACACTGCTTGCTAGTTAAGCCATATGAAATGCCTGATTGCAGCAGTTTTTAAGGATGGACCAAACTCAGAAAAATGTCCCAATGTGAACAGTAAATCGTGTCATTATCCCACAGTGTCTGCAATTCATGGAAAGGTTCAGTAAGATAATTTTAGGTGACTATGGCATCTTTCAGTAATGCCCTTTAGGCTGACTCTGAAATTCCACTGATCAAAGAATGAATGACACATCAGAACGAGCCACTTGGAAAACAAATTCGTGGTTTCACGGGTGTCAGACAGTTACATCATACAGGAACACATTCAACATTACAGGCAGACATTACAATTTTGCAATTTTTCTTTGCCATGTTACGAGCGGTGGTGGCTGTTGCAGAATACATTCCGATGCCAGCACATCTCCCCCCCTGGGCAATGCTCACGGAAGGGGCAGGTCAAAGGAAAACAAGACTTCTTTTTCTTTTCTTTTATTGCTCTACAAATTATTGAACTGAAAAGTTGTTTGAATGTGGATATGTTTCCTCAGAATTCTTCTAACCCCTCAGTCATGATGGTATGAGCAATATACCACGCGGTGTTGTCAAATCCCTCTTTCTCTTTATGTTGTTTAATCATAGAAGGCACCCTGCCTTCCCAGACAGTTTCCCCACGTTTCCTGTAATTTTCCCAAGATATTTTCTTTCATTTTCCCATGATCCTTAGGAAAGATATAGGCATCTCCCTCCCCTGCCTCTTCCCTTGGTTTCTGTCTACTTGAGGCAGCCACAAAGAGCCTCTGCTATGTAATGTGTAAGTATAATTAATGTAAAGGATACCTATTGCACTGGAGGTCATGCACTATGAAGGAGATCGCGCTTCTTCATATTTGTGAGTACAGTTCTTTTATCCTAAATTCTTAGAGGATAAACTAATTCTGCTGTGTTGGTATGGGCACTGTCACAGCAGTGCCGTGAGAAGATAAGGGCATTACGTGAAAGTATATCTTATTCCCAATGCTTGATATGGAAAACATTTATTGTGCCCACCCCCGTCCTTCGTGAGGTTGGTGTTCTGGATGGGATTTTCATGAAATAGGTGGGTGTGAGGGGCAGAGCTAGATATAGAATTAAATTGGATGCACTGAATGTTGGATGCTGGCTCCCTCCTTTGCATACAATCAAATTGCATTTTGGAAACATTTTGACCATTCTGACCTTCTCTGTACATTATCTCTTCTTGGCATTATAGATAAGTCCCTTGCTTGGTTTTCTTCATACCTTGCCCCTAGACACATTCAGTTGTCCTGGATCAGCCTTACCCCCCAACTCACCCTCCTTATTGTTGGAGTTCCCCATGTGTCTGCCCTTGATCCACTTCTCTTCATTCTCTATACTTCAGCTGTTGACACCCTGATCTCTTGCAGCATTCTACTATAATCTCTTGGCTGACGACATTCAGATCTTTTTCTCCTTTCCTTTCTTATCTGACAAGCTGATGTCAAAAATGGCAAACTGTCTCTCTGCCATCAAATATCCGATGGCATCTCACTCGCTCATGCTCTACTCCAATAAAACTGAAGTTCTCTACTTACCATCCAAAGTTTGTCTCTTCCTCTCCTCCTCTTCTCTCTTGACTACCTTTCTTGTTCTTCTTCAGCTCATAACCGTGGTGTCATCTTCCACCCATCTCACAATTGCTCACTCTTCATCTCCAAATCTGCCACTACAGCCAGACTCAACTTCCTCAATATCAGACAAATCAGTCATCTTCCTTTCAATACTTCTAAACAGCTAATCTCCTCCTTAGTCCTTTCTAGGTCTGACTACTGTGCTAGTCTTCTCTATGGCCTTCCCAACTATGCTTATTCACCTCTGGAAAAATTCTTTAACTTCACGGTCCATGCTATTTTCAACCTTACCCGCTTTACATCTACTTCCTCTGCCCATCACCACATTGACTGACTATGAAACAAAGAGCTACGTATAAACTTCTTCTCATCATCTTCAAAACTATCCATGGATTTGACACACCCTACCTATCTGCTCATCTCACTCCCTACTCTCCCCCTCACTCAATACGATCATCCTCGGCTCACCTCCTTGCAACTATTAGAGCCCCTTGTGCTCTCTCTCGTTTCTGCTCTAGCCCTCTCCTCGCTCCCCTATTCTTAAATGCTCTTCCTCTCCCTCTCCCTACTACTCAAACTCTACCACTATTTAAATACAACCTCAAAGTCCTCTTACTTTCTGAAGAAACCTTTCCTAGCACTCTATGTTACTCCATCACCCTGCCTCCCCCTCTTCCTACGTTCACGGACAAACCTACAGCACTTTTCTGTCACCCCTCCATCCTTAACACAGCACTTCCTCAACCATTGCAATCATATATTATTGTCTCCAGTCCTCTTCCCTGGTTTATGTTTCCACCGTCCCTTGCAACATCTGGTCTTCAAGTCACATTCTCTCACCCCGTTGTCAAGGACCCATGTTGCCCACTATCCTTGTTACATTTTGAAAGTGTTTCTGTGCCAAAATGTATTACTTTCCTGTGATTTCCATAAATAAATAAACAAGTGCCCACTGATTTAACTAATAGTAAAGTGCCTGCAAAGTATGAGCCATACATATTCTTTAGCACCATTTCTGCATTTCTGCTTGGACTACCCTGGAGAGCAAAGGAAAGCTTTTCAATGCAACTTGTGGATAAATTGTATACAGCCTCATAAAGTGAGTCTCCCAGAGCGTGCGTACAACCAGTGCACATGATGGAATGGAATGCATGCAGTCGAGGGTCAGAGTGCTCCCTCACAATGGAAAAGTGTTTTGGGTGTAATGTGACCATTTCATGGTCATTTTATGCTAAGATTAGATCATAAAAAAGATGCTGCAGTAATGAGCTGCTCAAAAAGGCACAAACAGGGTGTCGCCTATCAGCTCAATAATAAGAGCAGAGGACTTCGAACTTTAAGGGCACGAGTTCAGGCCTCTCACCAGGCAGAAAATCAGAAGCATAGAAAAAATTTCAATAGTCTATATAGTATGTGGTGAACCACAGAATCGTCTTGATGCATCCCGGGAATTTCATACAATAGACTTAAAGTGTCAGTTCACGCCATAGTATGAAAAAAAGTCTGACCTGGAGCTGAGGTAGAGGCTGCACTCCCCCTCCACTGTCAAGTTTCTGTAAGTGCTGATATTGCTCCAATGCTGGAGTGAAATGTCACACTGAGGGAGAGATCCTGTAATGTCCATGGAGATCCTAAATTCACATCCAACTAGGAGCCCATGAGTAATGATCCCGCATAATCTGACATTATTAAAACAGTTTTTTTCCGAATCTGGTGATCTATTTATGTATCTGGGGATTTGCATCATCTGGGTAACCTTTGCCAGTTAAAAAAAAAACAAATAACTCCCAAGCGCTGTCGAAAATAGAAAGTGGTTAATGAATACGTCCAATCACCCATTGTGCACTTTGGGTCTTGACTGATATGGATTATATTGAAGCAATTTTGTTGAGATGAGGGCTATATTGTCTGCCAACATGCGTTTTGATTGTGGTGATAAGATATGAAATGGGTTTACAATCTCTCCACAGTCGGCTACGGTGGAAAAATGTAGTCGTATTTCGACAATTTCTAATGTCACCATCATCCATGCTGAATGCAGATATGGGCATTTTAGATCTGGAAAGCCCTGGATCCCCTTTTAATGTTTTTAGAGAATATTGTTTGGACTTTTTATTGTAACGGAACACTATGGTATAGAGACTCTTATTGATGATTCAGTAAAAGTGAACACGTTGATCCAACAGTCTGATTAAATTGGAATTGTGGAAACCATATTTGAAGTATTTTCCTGATAGGTGATGGAGGGATCATTTTATGAGGTTTCGTTTAAAAGTTTTGCTGACTATTGAGGTTGAATTTTTGCAATCAAGTATACCTCTAGATTTAGCATACTGTAGATACTGCAATGATTTATACGTAGGAGAAAACTTGTTTAATCTTTTATTATAATGTCCTTCACTGCTGCAATTATGGATTCAGCATTTTGCTAAATGTGTGCGAAGTTTAGCACAGGTCCAAACTGATCTCTTATAGGAGAATATGATGAGAGGTAATTCAATTACACTCTCGTTGGCTGTACTGAGATATTTTTAAAGTTTGCAATTATTTTAAAATGGTTAAAAACTGGATGTTTAATTTGTATTGACATAGGGAGTTGTTTTAGTAATCTTTTTTTAGGGATAATTGATATCAATTATTATTAATCAAAATTTTAGGGGATTCAGATGTACATATTTTAGTGGCATTGTATTCATGAATTGTGTTATCATGTGTAAACTGTTAAAGGAATTTTAAGGGATATAGATAATGTGAATGTTAGTTGTATGTATGGCGATGAAATGTTTTATAACGCGAACAATTTCAAAGGTTTAATGTAAACAGTAAGCAATTAAATAAATAAATAAATAAATAAATACATACATACATAAATACAATTATAATAGTATGGGTTTTGTGCATCCAACCAAGCCTTTGCTAATTGAAGCATAGGAAAATGATCTAAGTTCTTCTGGGTTTGCAAGTGTATTATTCCTACCTCCCATAGACCCAGTCCAATTCTAAATAGTTATTGATGTGATTCTCCTTCCAAGTATAAGCACGGGCAGTTTCTCTCTTTTTATGAAACCGAGTACGGTCTGCTATTTGTTGACAGTAGGCCCCCAAATTCCAGCAATTAACTGGTATTGATTCAAGCATCCTCCAGATTTTTAACCTGCAAGGTTGACAAAAGAAGGAATCGGGTTAAACAAGAACATGCCTTGATATCAGCGAATCATGTTACACTCACGACAAATAAGAATTAGCAGGGATTGCATACAATTCCGGTCTGTGCCCGCCTGGTGGCATATATATGGGAATAGGATCTCCTCTGATGCAGGGGGAGCGTGTTGCCATTTTAAGGCCTTGAAAACATTTCAAATGACAGAAAAAGATCTATAAAACGGTCAACATGGACTATCAAGTTAACAAATCCCTTGTGAAAACACATAAGACAAGCCATGGTCATCTGTACCAAATGCCCAGAAGCTCAAACATGGAAATGTTCACACCAGACTGGTACAACTTCTGCTCTATCTACTTGTGCACTCACAAAGTCAAATGGAGTAGAAGTACTGATGAGTACCATGCATATTCTACCAGGGTGAAATACACACCTTAAAAAAGTTTTAAGTTGAGGCAGAGTTTTTAGATGTTTTCAATTGGAAGCACCTTTAATCTGTGGGCTTCTCTTTACCTATATTTGTTCCAGAGCAGTTGGTTTAATGGGCCTTGCATTGGTTATATCCAATGCACAGCCTCTCTGGTATTTTTTCCTCTGCCATCAGACCTCAGCCTCTACAGTTGTGGCCCTCTGGATCCCTTGACCGACATGTCCTTTTCTTCCCTCCCTTCTATTTTCTACATCAGCTCAATCTAAAGAACAGCAAAAGGTTCTGATACTAAGTTTAGGACCACATTTCTGAGATTATTGATACTCTCCAGCTTTAAATAGATATGTTCCTATGCCAATGTTCCAATACCAGTAGAATCAACCTTCTTTCTTTCCACAGATTTTGAAATGGATTAAAGTACTCTGACTGCAATACTCTTTTCAACTCCCTCAGGAATTTTGCAAAATAATCCTTTGGTTATGTGTAGCACTTACACGTTCCGTTGGCCATCAGTATGTTCCTGGTGCATGGCTAAGGGAACACCTTCATATTTGTTATCAGATGAAACAGCACAACCTCATCTCGACTGGTCTCAAGTTTGGGCTTTTCATACCAGTTTACAAATCTGAGCGGCTCCTATTAAAGGATTTTCTTTATCTAGCCTAATGTATGATCCACATTGTTCCCTTGTACATGGATTGTTCCATGAATTAAATGCACAGTCCCTCTTCCCTCCCAGCAGCCCGTATGCCCTCAGTGTATTCCATGGTAGTATTCAACATACTACAAATACTATGACTGGACCATTAACATTTATTTATTTATTTATTTAAATTTATATAGCACGCAGGCAGCCCAGGGGCATTGTGGCACTGTTACTTGCAAGGAAGACTTAGTTACAATGTGTGCAGGTTGTGCCTTGGGTTACAGTGAGGCAGTGACCTGTGATCAGATATACCACATAATACATCATACAATACAATTATGAGGGCTAGGCCATGTAATTGTTAGATGAACAGGGTCGTTTTCAGGGTTTTCCGAAAGGCGGTCAGTGAGGGTTCAGAGCGCAGGGAGCTAGGGAGGGTGTTCCAGTGTACGGCAGCGAGGTACGGGAAACTGGAGCCCCCTGCTCTGGTCCTTTTTACCCTAGGTACTGAGAGCATGCTGGCATAGGGTGATCTAGTGGGTCTTGTGGAGGAGACCAGGTGGATCCTCTGGGAAAGGTACATTGGGGTGGCAAGATGGACACATTTGTGGGTGATGCTTAGAGCCTTGAATAGGATCCTCTCCTTTATGGGGAGCCAGTGGGATGCTTTTCTGGCAGCGGTGATGTGCTCTCTCTTGGCAATGCCTTGTGCAGCGCGTAGGGCATTATTCTGTATTACTTGGAGCTTCTCAAGATTTTTGTTGGAGGTCCCGAGGAAAAGAATATTGCAGTAATCAAGTCGCGAGCCGGTTATGGCCCTGGCTATGTTAGTGCAAGTGTCTTTTGACAGATAAGGTCTGATTGCGTTAAGGAGTTTTGCATGGTAAGCGGCCGAGGAGGCAATGGCGTTTACTTGTCTGGTCATGGATAGATTGGAGTCTAAGTAGACGCCTAATGTTTTTACCGTGTCAAGTACTGGTATCGTGATTGAGTCAATGGTGAAATGACTGAACTGAGCGTCAAGTTTCTTGATGGTTTCAGGGGAGCCTACGAGTAGGAGCTCAGTTTTGTCAGAGTTAAGGCAGAGGCCGTTGATAGCCATCCACATTTGAATTGTGTTGTAGATGTTGTTGAGGGTAGCGGAGTCCGTGTCATAGTCGCCTGTCAGAGTGAGAAGGATCTGTGTGTCGTCGGCGTAGTTGGTGTAAGAGATGCCCATGGCGTCAAGGATGAGGAAGAGGGGGCGGGTGAAGATGTTGTAGAGGGTGGGGGAGAGGCAGGAGCCTTGGGGCACCCCACATAGCATGATAGAGGGTGATGCAGTGGCTAGGTCAGAGAAGACCTGCATGGTCCTGCCTTTGAGGAAGGAGGTGATCCATGTAATGGCTTCTTGAGAGAAGTTGGCTGTGGAGGAGAGGTGGTGGCAGAGGATGTCGTGGTCTACAAGATCAAAAGCTGCCGACAGATCCAGGAGAAGGAGCAAGGGAGGTTTGCCTTGGTACCTTGCGTCGTCCATTTGGTTTTTTAGGTCGAGTAGGGCGGTCTCTGTCCCATGCCTAGGGCGAAAGCCGGATTGTCTCAGTCCAAGGAGGTTCTGTTCTTCGAGGAAGTGCTGGACCTGCAGGTAAGCTGCTTTGTCTAGAATCTTGAGGAGGAAAGGGACAGTGGTGATGGGGCGGTAGTTATTAGGGGAGGTGGGGTCAAGTGTGGGTTTCTTCATGAGGGGTCGGACCCATGCTTCCTTTAGGCAGGCGGGGACTCTCCCTGTGGTGAAAGAGGCGTTGACGAAGGCTGTTAGGAAAGGGGCCAGGGTGTCTGCGCAGTCTTTGATGATGGAGGCAGGACAGGGGTCGCCTTTGCAATTGGAGGGTTTTATGTTTTTCATAATGTTGATCATGTCGTTTTCTTGGATGGTTTTAAATGAGAAGGTGGGTGGGGCCTCAGTGGGTGATGGGGGCAGTGGTGGTGGGGAGGGTGTAGTGTGGGTGGATAGTGTTAGTTTGGTGTTCAAGATTTTGGCTTGGAGAGAGCTGATCTTATTGCGCATGGCTGTTTGGATGTTGTCACACCATTCTTTGTCCTTAGTGAAGTTTTGGGGGGTGGGTGTGGGGTTCTCAAGTTCCCTGAAAATGGCGAACATTTCCTTGGTGTTCGACTTGGCCTCAGTAATTCTCTCTTCGAAGGATTTAGCTTTGGCTTTAATGATGGCTTTCTTGTAATTAGTTGCAAGGGAATTGAATTTGAGTTTGTCTTTCTCATCCCGGGATGTTTGCCAAAGAGCTAATGCTGCCCGTTTGTCGGAGCGTAGTTTTAGAAGGTCTTGGGTGAACCACGCATTAGCGTGTCTAGTGGGTTTGGTTTTCCGAGGTTTAAGTGGGGCGATGGTATTGATTGCTGCTGTGATGGCCGTATCATAATTTTTTGCCAGAGTTTCTGGGTCGTTGGAGAATGGGGCTGTGAAGGCAGGTCCCAGTAAGAAGGGTAGGAGTCTTTCTTTGGTCAGTTGACGGGCACTCCTTGTAAGGGCAGGAGGCAAGGGAGAAGGGGGGTGGGATGTGGTTGTAGTGGTGGGGATGTTAAAGGTGATGGTGTGGTGGTCGGACCATGGGGTGGGGGTGTTGCCCGTGACTGTGATGGGGCAATTGTGGTGGGCGATCCAGTCTAGTTATCTGCCTAGGGCGTGTGTGTGGTTGTTGATGGTGTTGACGAATCCTAGGGTGGCTAGAGCTGTGTCAAGTGCTTTGGCTGTAGGGTCTTTGGCGTCATTCAGGCCAAGGTTGATGTCTCCAAGGAGAATGGCTTTGGATGACTTTTTGAGGTTGTCCGCCAGGAGGTGGGTGATGGAGGCCTGGAAGTCTCCTAGGGGGCCTGGTGGTCGATAGATGAGGTGTAGGGTGATGGTGCATTGGTGCGAGATGGTGAGTTTTAATTGAAGGTAGTCGCTGTTATTGTTGATAGTTTTGTCAGCCTTTCTGATGGTGATTGAGTCTTTGGCTATGAGTGCGACACCGCCTCCAGTGGTCATGCGATCTTGTCTCGTGATGGCATAGCCAGGTGGGAGAGCGAGGGATCGGGCGGTGCCTGAGGCTTCATGTAGCCAATTTTCGGTGACCATTAGAAGATCTAGGTCTAGGGTGGTAATAAGGTCGTGGATGTCTAGTGCATGCGCATTGATGGAGCGGGCGTTGATGAGGGCACATTTGAGGTGTGGTTCAGGGGTGACATTGATGGTCGAGGGTGGCACATCAGAACCGGTGGGAGGCAAGTTTCCTGGGGTCATAGACACAGATAAAGTGGCATTTGCATCATTAGGTAGCAAGGCAGTGGTAGAAGAAATGCAAATAGCGGTAATTTCATTCAAACCGGTGGGGGGCATGTTTTCTGGGGTCATAGACACAGATAAAGTGGCATTTGCATCATTAGGTAGCAAGGCAGTGGTAGAAGAATTGCAAATAGCGGTAATTTCATTCAAACCGGTGGGGGGCATGTTTTCTGGGGTCATAGACACAGATAAAGTGGCATTTGCATCATTAGGTAGCAAGGCAAAGTAAAGTAAAGTAAAGTACTTTTAAGAAAGCCTTTTAATGACAACAGTGGTACATATTTGCATCTGAGAAGACCCCCTGCTGCAGAATGAGTCATTAGCTGCAGTTACACTTTGCCACCTGTTCTTAATATACAAGGGTAAAACAGCTTCATTCCTTTGTAGTGGACATTTCAGAATGAATGTATCAGTTCATCTACTTGGTCTCTTCCAGACTGTGCAGTGGATGTTACAAACAGAGGGCGTGGTGACCCTCGTGATTCTGGATTGTTTCTGGAATCACTGTGGCTACTTCCGAGTGAACAATTCAGTAGGTATAGCATTAGTGAGCAGGTCATATACCACCTGCAACATCTTCAATTAGTAAGCAATGAGAAGAGGAAAGGGGGTCATGAGGTGATGTCAGATCAAGTATGATAATCATCACAACTGTCAGTCCTGCAGTCTCGTCACATTCCTCACAGCCCTCCCTCTTGTCTCTGCCTAGATTCGCTGACCAGACCCGGTTAAGATGGAACAAACAGGAGCAGTCAGGAGGGTGAGGGGCTTAAATGCCTTTTAGGAATCATGGGAAAATTACAGGAATTTTGACGGGAAAGCCATCAGAGAAGGTGGACTGCCTTTTAGGAGTAAGGACTGGAAAGAGTCAGAAGGACTAAGGATAATGATGATTTCCATAAGTAATCTGGCATTTATTTCCATCCTTCTCTGAATTCCAGTTGGATTCTATTCTGGCAATGAAATCAGTGGGGGAACTAGTGTGGAAATGAGTGGATAATCTGGTGTAACACTGGAAATCTGAGAGGGGTTTTAAGTGGGCTGCGAATGGTGGTCCAAAAAAAAATTGTTTGGAAATGTGCATTTCCTCTAATTTTGCCACAACATTCCAAAAGTGAAATTGGTGCCTGGCGTAAGAGACTATAGTACCACCATAGAGGTGTGTAGATAGAGTTGGGTGCTAATAGAGGGTTAAAGTGGAAGACATGAGTGGAGAGATGTAATTGGGGACATGGGAGAGGGTGTTAGTGCAATCATGGGAGTACAGATGACTGGTGGTGAGAGTCCAACTTGCAAAAAGTCATATGTAACTTCAGTTGGTGCATTTATTTGTGGCTTGGGAAAAACGTTACCAACATTATGCTCAGATTCCATCTGCAGGGGCAATGGAAATTGAAATAAATATTGTATCTTACTTAATTTTGTATTTTTTACAAAATACCAATTAAAACAGTTATGAGAAGCTGCATTTTTCGTGCAGAAGTTACGCTGGTAACATGAACCAGATACGAAAATATAACAGACTATACAATCTTGGAATTTACTTTACATTGCTTTTTCTTCTGTTTCATGGACATGCCAATATTAACCAGTGCCGTCTGTGTCATAATAGGCATTGCACAAATCTGATACAGTAGACAACCTATTGACAAATTCCATGTTAACAATGAGTTATTACTTACTCACGTTTTTCTTCTATCTTTCTTGGGCACTTTTCTCTTAGCTGCACTTTCTTTGCTAGACAGTTTGTAAATCTTCTAGCTTTTCAAAGAATGCCTAGATAGAGTGGAAACATTCCACTGAAATCTTGTTTGAGTAGAACTCCTCCTATTTGCATCCTGTTACACCTCCGCTGTTTCCAATCCTACTTGAGAAAACAATAGAGAGAAAGGATTAGGGATTAGTCCGTTTTCTTCTCACTTCAGTTAAACACTGTTTTTTATCTCTCACAGAAACCCAAAATCTACTCTCTACTTGCCTCTGCTCAACTAAACCACCTCTCCTACTACAAATGTTGGTTAAAAAGCCTGTTTGGGGCTCATTACGAGGGGGGCGGTGTGGGAAGTTTTTACCCATGCATCCAAGCCCTACCATAAAACTGTGCAGTACTGGCATGGAAAACATCATGATGGCCAGAACTCCCCAGAGAGGGCACAGAGAAAACATGAAGAATAGGCTGCCATCCATTTCTGCCTATGTTGTGAGTACAGGAGGGCACTGCCTAAAACCACCATTGGGCTACACACACACAGTAGCCTGAAACTATTGGGAATGGCAATGCTGATTGCCAAAAAGCAACTCAGAACTGTGGGGAATTCATTTTCTTAATCCCAAAAATGGTTGCATTACCAGTACTCACCACTATCAGAAAGCCGGCGTTTTAAAACCACCAGACTTTTGTGTAAAACTGAACAAATGAAACAAAACCAGACCAAGGAAAGACTTGCTAAGAGGTGGATACAATGTAAAACTATATTCTGAAATGACTTGAAGGAAGTAATTATTTAATGTATAGGTAAAAATTGTCAGTTTGATTTGAATGTAGAAAACTGGGAACAAAAAGTGACATTTAGCTGAAACCTGGCTTAATGAAACTGAATTCTGCCTGACAACTACCCCCGACAGGAGTTGAAACTGGATCAACAGCCACTCTTCCCAGGCCTAGCTGCATCCTGCCGCCCCTTGCCAAAAGGAGTTGACACCTCTCTGATTAGATTAGAGGTGGAGCACCTGGGAACTGGAAGGGACCGAACAATGCAACTTCATTGACTCAGGCAAATGTTATAATGGGGGCGTCGTAAAATAGCTTCCTCTTGGGAGAAACTGGGGGCAGCTGTGTCTCTGTGAACAAGCTGGCTTGGGGGAAGTGGATAAACCAGTTATTCCACCATGTGATGTCGGAAGCCACACCCCTTTTTGACCAGGGCATAATTTAAAAAAGATGGATAATTCATAGTACGGACTTGTCAGAATTATATAAGTAATAACATTATTCTTGTGATTTTTTGGTGCAGATTTTAAGAGGCGTTAGGACCTGGTGGTGTAATCTGGGGGTTGCTAGCGGAAAATAGGGTCTTACTCCAAATGTCTGCATGTTAAAAATCTGACACTTCATCAATTAATGTCCATACTCCTTGCGCACATGTGTGTAATTTTGGGTAAATGTCCGATATTGCAAAACCAGTTAAAAAGCGCAAAATGTTGTCATTTTTGAATGCAAGCCCCCAGGAAGATCAGAGGCGGACAAACATGGACCATAAGGAATATATAATGTGTACATGTAATTTCAACAAATTGTATATCTGGGAAAGATGTATTTGAATCAAATATAGATTTGTGGGCAAACTGACCAGGGGAGGATCCTCTGACCCCAAAACAGACCTCATCATGATGACAATCCATTTCCTTCCCCCAATCATGGGAGAGGGGAGAATTGGGCCAATGACAAGTAGAGAGGGGCAGGTTTAGTTATGACCAACGCACACACCCACTTTCCAAAACACATAAAAAGAGACTGCTGGGACAGGTAGAGACATTCAATTCCATTTGCTGCGGAGCATGCTGACCAATGACTTCACATCCAGAGATCCAGACTTCAAATCCATCAATCTCCAGAACCTGTAGCAGAAATTAACTCCAGAATTTGTAGCAGAGAGGCCTGAATCCACCAGCTGAATCCTCTTCAGCAGGCCTCAAAACTAACCAAACTATTCAACAGCCGGGCAAGCTGTTTGAAGTTTTGCCGAGAATTTTTGCAAGAACCTGTAGCAGTACCCAGAAAGCAGTGTTACATCCAGAAACCAGAGAGGCTAGACCAGCAGAGCAGAGCTGACCAAGATCGCTTTGAGCAGAACTGGTGCCTGATTGACCCACCGAGCAGACAGAACCGCAGCCGGACATGTTGACCAGATCCGTGACAAGGCCTAGTTCAAATTTATATTGTGAGTACCTAGCAGAACTGTGCAGAACCAATCTCTTAGTTAAAATAATCTAATCCAAACTATTTTAACCTAAGTAGAACTGCCTCCTAGAAATCGTGTCATCTGTCATTTTTAAAGCTGCACAACTGTCACCTGTCAATTCTGCACCTGCAAGCTGTCACCTGTCATTTTGAGTTTACTTTAAATCCGAAAAAACTACCTTTATTTAATCGTCCGTATCTCTGGAACCGTTTGGGCTAGGAACGAAATTTAACTTTCCTCTGCGAAATTTACCGCGATTTGCGATTTTGGCTTTGCAACTTGGTAATAACTCAGCAGTGCTAAAGTGAGCCTGAACTAATACCAACACGCATCTCCCACTCACCCTGAATCTCTAGAGGGAATTAAAATCAGTTGGCACATTTTCCCATCCATTGCCATCACATTTAAAAGCATTTTGGGCCTGTGTTTCAAACTCCTACCTGTTTCCTCTAAGCTTGCTGGGGGGGAACTGAATTTCGTATTGTATTTGATTGCATTCCTGAGAACTGTGTGCTCCTCTTTCCATCGCCTTCCATTTCTTACATTGCATAGGGGAGGGGGGTGAATTGCCAGAGAAAAAGTGATTATCTTATCTTTTGCTAAAATCATATCAAGTATTTCTGTACTGCATTTTATTCCTCATTGCTTTTCCCTTGAAACCATAAAAAGTATTTTTGCTACTTTATCCATCCTATACTAACTCCTCATTGATTGTAAAGAAGTGTGCTAGCGCCAGATTACCCATTGTTGATCAACATCATATGTCTAACTGTACTATCAGATATTAATTTATTATAAAGTGTGATATATATATATATTGTTTAATTTTTCAAATAAACCTTTTAATTTGCAAAACAAACCTACTTCTTGGCTCAGTGTGGTCAGGGGGATTCTAAGAGGGGGGTGTTATACAAGGGTTGTCATCCAGAGTACTGAACTGGATATAAAAATACATCAATAAGGGTTTTCCTCAGCATCCCAGACTAGGCATTGACTTAGCTGTAGTGTTGATTGAATATCGCTTACAAAAGAGGGGGCTCGGAGCCGGGATATTCTGGGTTAGATTTACCACTTGTGCAGATTAATACAGTGTGCCAACTGACCAGATACACATATCCGGTTAGATCACCACGCTGTTTTACACTGTGAAAGCATCCCTCAAAGGAACGCTCTAAGGAAACGGTCTGTTTTGCAAAATGAAATACAAACTTCTGTAAGTCAGGAAGGAACTCAAATTCCAGAATGACGACCTTGGTAGATATGAAAATAGCCAGAGAGCACTTCTTACATAAGGTATTTGTGAGAGGTGAGTGGACTCATCAGGACCAAACGGTCTGGTTGCAGGCAATCGCGCAACAGTTCACTGAAACAGGGTCAGATACATGGAGAGATCAGGGTCCCCTACATGTGGCCCTGAGTGAACTATATATGGCCCCTAAAGCCAAAGATGAACATAATAAGATTGCCAGGATAGCGGCATATTTGTATCTATATATGGGAGCCATGCAGGACAAATGTGCTGAAGGCCAAGATCTGGCAAATAGGCAACAGATGGCATTAGAGAAGGCCCAATCTGATCTGGACTCTTCTGAGCAGAGGCTGCTCAGGAGCCAGGAGTCAGAAAAGGACAGCAGGCGGTACATCACTAAAATAAAGGAGGATATGGATGTGCTGCAACAGGAAAAGGCGGACCAGGAAATCAGATTTCTGGCCTTGCAGAAGGAGTACCAAGAAGGTTTGGACTCCCTACTGCAGAGCCAGAAAAAGCTGGAGCAACAATTAGATTTCAATAGGGCATGTGCCGAGCAGGTAGTCACCCTGCAAAGCCACCTAGATAGGGAGAAGGCAGAGAGCAATAAACTGATTTTGAAAGACCTGGATACCCAGGCAGAGTTTGACCAGGAACGCCAGAAAGCTGGTGCCTTCCAAAGGCAAAGGGACGACCTGGCAGCACAGATGCAGGCTCTTAGTCAGGAAAGGGATACCTTAGGCCAGGAAGTCTGCCACTTAAAAAGGAAAATGAAAGAAAATCACCTGGCCCTCCAGGGACTGGGTGACCTCCAAAAAGAACACCAGAACTTGTTAGAGTACACCAGGAGGGTGGAGGATGCTCTGGCAAGAAAGGAGCAGGCCAATAGGGACACAGCTCAGGAGGTAACCCTCCTGCAGCAAAGACTGGCCCAGTACTCCCGGAGTAATCAGGAGGCACAGAGAGAAAATTAGGCTCTCTGTCAGCACAATGATAGGCTCCAGCAACAGGTAGCGATGCAGGAGAGACTGATAGAGTCTAGTAAGGCCTTAACTGAGGAACTGAAAGCGCAGGCTCTTGCATTGCAACAGGGAGCAGGGGCTGATAGAGACGAGGTGCGCTGGGAAAGGGAAACGCCTGAGCATAACCTCAGGAGCCCTGGTACCAGAGGCCTTCATCTCTCCCAGTCCCTGGACTCTGCCACCCCCATGTCCCCTCGTGCACATGAGCCCAGGGCCACGGAGATGGCAGATTACTATCCAGCTAGAAGTATGGGGCTCATAGGGCAGTACCTCCCAGGAATGGATGGGCAGGCATCCGGGTATGGGCACCCAAGCACAGTGCAATTTAGTGGGGAACCCCAGGAGAGTAGGCCCTCTAAGGGCATCCTGAAAACCTCTGCCCGGTAGGTCAGTGGGGGGATACCCAGCAAATCCTGGCAGCAAGGAGGGGTCTGAAGACTCCTCTGAGCATTACAGGACACAGGAGACTAGGTCCCCACATTCTGCCAGCCATTTCCAGGCTCGCAGAATCCGGGAAATCCTGGAAGATCAGACAGGCACCTCTGGGAGCAGCGCTTCTGAGTCGGAGGATGAATGGACCAGGGTTACCCGAACCAAAAAGGCCAATAAGGCAAAAAGGGCCTTGCTTAAGGACCCATTGAAACAAATAAAGGCAATAAGGAGTGTCATCACGCCTTATCATAAGAACGCCAAGTATTCTGTTTGGGAACACTTGGAGCTCTATGAGCAAATTATGGAGACTTTCCATTTGAAGGACAGCCAAAGCTGTATTCAATTTGTAAAGTGGACCTTCTCACCAGAATACTCCAGTTTCTTTGCGGGGCTGGAGGATCAAAACCATTCAAGGTGGTCCACATACAGGGCGGCCATCTTGAAACATTTTTCTGTGCACAGAAATCCTCAAGAGGCTCGCAAGGCAGCCTACAATTTGCAATGTGGGGAGGATCAGGCCCCACAAGAGTTTGTGCAAGAATTAAAGCGTGCTTTTGCGCAGACCACCAGAAGTGGGCACGGATAGCAGAGAATGTATCAATACGTTTTTCCATGCCTTACCCAAATACATAATGACCCAGCTCGTGAGAGATTTTCATGAGAAAAAATCTTTAGATTGGGTCATTGAACAGGCTACCCGGATCTATGAGGTGCAGAAGCCTATCGAAAATAAAAATAACGTGCTGAAAAACCCCAAAACCAACAGCACCCCTGCTGCTGCCAAGGTGGCAGAGGTAAAGGTTGCCCCTGTTTTAGATTTGGAGATGGGGGGGCCTAAAAACCTGCCTGCACCAAATAATTCACAGTCCAGAAGGCCCTCGGGCCAGTCACAGACAGGGAGTCGAGGAGGTAGTCCGACAAATGGGGTCCCCCGCTCCCCTGACTATGTAAGTCCCCGCTACAAGGGAAACCGACCAATCCTGGGTTATGTGTGGACTCCTCCAGCCCAATGGGGGGGATCCAGCCAAGCACCGAACCCAGGGAACTTCCCTCCCAACTTCCCACAGGAGGACAGAATTCTGCAAATCCTGGGCAGAACTTTTTCCCCAGGTATCCACCCAATTTCCAGCCCCAAAATCATCCATCCTTCTTTCCCCAATTCCCTGAGCCCAGACAACCTAATCCGGGAGAGGGGAGGCCAAGGGTGGAGGGGTACCAAAATCTTCCCAACCAGGGGTACTACCAGAGAAGGGATAGCTACCCTTCCCGGGATCAGCCAAGGGGAGAAAATAGAGCCCCGTATTAGCCTGAGCGGGTTTCACAACTTGAGCGCCAGGTCCAAAATATGGCACCGGATCTGGGTCACATACTGAGGGCTCAACAGAACCCTCAGATGAGCATGCCACCGCAGAATGCCCCAAACTCTGGACCTGGTGCTCCAGAACAATGACGGGGGCAGCACCCCGATAACCCACCGGTTCCCAGAGAGGAGGCACAAGGGGAAGGGGGGTTTAAAGCCTTGGAGGAAGCTTCCTTCCCAACTTGTAAACAGGCTCTGGAAAACCAGGAACCGGAAACAAAATCTCCTGCCCCTGAAAGCCTGCCACCCAAGGAGCAGAGGGGGGGTAGGATAAACAAAGGACCCAAACAGACCCACTTTGTGGAGGAGGTACAGGTCTTCCAATTTGAGGGAGAGGAATCCTCAGAAGATCCTCGGAAAAGGATCTTCTCCTTCAGAGATGGGGGAACTCCTCCCAAGGAAAAATGGGTCCCAAGGGATGCCAATTCAGACTGGGGAGATGTGGAGACTGCGCTACCGCCGCCCATCATCTCATCCCAGAACGGACAATACCAAAATCCCGTGGGTCAAACCCATCCTGAGGACTGCCTCCAAAAAGGGGGGGGGTGGCCCAGAACCCAAAACCATTTCCAGTTGCCAACTTTTTCTTTCATATTTCCCAGGCTCTCCACAGAATTATGCCCAAATCTCTTCGCTAGCAATGTCCAAAACCAGAAAGTTAGCCAACCAGTTGTCCAAAAATGTGCATTATCTGTGCCCCCTTGAGGAGAAGGAGGGAAGATACTATGCCCCGGTACAAGTACAGGGGCAGGGTACAATTTTGGCACAGGTGGACACTGGATCCCAAGCTACCCTTCTGTCCAAAAGGGCCTTTGAGGAACTAAATGCAGGAAGGGGGGAGAATTACCGTATTCCTCTCACCTCTCTTCCTGGACAACTGCAGAACTTTGACGGGAAGGAAATTCCTGTCGAGGGGACTGCAGATTTGGAAATCAAAATTGGGCGACAAAAGGTGAAACACCCGGTCATAGTAGTGACTCCAGAGGGCACCCCTTGTTTACTGGGGAAGGACCTCCTGAGAAGGTTGTCACCCCTAATAGATTGCGTAAACAAGGTCCTCTGGACACAGACTAGCCGACCAATAAAATTAAAACAGAGTGTCAACCATGTTAGTTTAAACGGCACCTGCCACATGGTTGAACAAAAATTTGACCAAGTAGAATTTCACTTCCAGAACAACCAGATTCCAGACGTGACAGTAATAGCAGTAGAACAAAAGACTGGTGATGGGGGGTCCTATCTAGTTCTGAAATTCAACCTTCCTTCCAATTTAAGGTGGTATTCCACACTGGAAGGAAACACTCTGAAATTCTTCACCAATCCACAATCAGACACTCCCACTCCTATAGTCCAGAAAGATGTGAAATCAGCTCAGAGCCTGGCTGATATTCAGCAAATTGGAGATCAGTTGTTCATCCCTGTTCAGTTAAATGATGGGAAGGACTCTGTTCTCGCTCGAGTGTGTGTGAACAACGGTAAGAGCTTCATCAGCGAAGCCATGTTCCGCCAACTCCCAAAAGATCCAGCCATTCCCACATTCAAACCGATAGACAAATGGGAAATGGACCTGGAAGCACCTGATTCCAAACATCTCCAAGCAGGTGTTTGCTCAAAATCTCCATTGGCAACAAGAGCATAGTCCATAATTGTTGGGTCGTGCGAGACGTCACTGCCGCCTTTTACTTAGGCAGTGACATTCTCAATCGCTTTGCCATTAGTTTGGACCTAATAAACTTCAAAGCTTGGTCCCGATTAGCGGATAATCCCATGGGCTTTGATGATCCAGAAAAAGCATTTAGGTCAGCTCAATTGCTACCTTATGTAGTTGAAATTCAGATCAAAGAGGAAGTCACCATCCCGGAAAGGACCCGACAATTCTCCCTGGAAGT
Source organism: Ambystoma mexicanum (assembly GCF_040938575.1). Lineage (NCBI taxonomy): Eukaryota > Metazoa > Chordata > Amphibia > Caudata > Ambystomatidae > Ambystoma > Ambystoma mexicanum. The sequence goes on along the minus strand of NC_090928.1, from coordinate 877,016,923 downwards.
GAAAGTTAAAAGAGGACAAAAATTGAAAAACCCTGATGCTTATATCCATCGAAATGCTTCTCTCCAACAGCAAGGGTTAGGGGTAAACCCAACACCATTAGTCAACATAGAACATGACACCATTCCAATAGAGGTGGATAACAGCGACTTAAAGAGTATTACTCTAGCTGCAGGCACCATTATTGGAATGGCGATTGATGACCGACATTTCTCCATTGATTTAGGAAATTAACTGTTAGGACCAATCCCCAAGGACTGTTTTGACAGTGACAGTGAGGACAATACAACACCAGACAGGATTTTCACCCGGCATGGGGGGAACTTCCTGGTGTACACGTCTTGCCCTTATGGTAAGGAAGATGTGACTTGTGACTTCAGGAGGGATGAGGTGATTTTCCAGGTCCATGAGGGCTGCCTTTCCCACCTGAAGCCTCCATCCAAATCAGCACTCTGACCAGGGACTTCTCCACCCAGCTGGAGGAGGCCGCTGAGATAGCCAAACCAGAAGTCTTTCCAGGCTTCAGGCAGATGGTGGAAGAGAGAGTCAACCTAGCTGATGCCTGTGTGACTCTGGAACAGAAGCAAAAGTTGAAACAAGTTTTCTTGGATTTCCAAGATCTCTTTGCGGTGGACTCATATGACTGTGGTCTCACCAAAATCCACACCACAACAATTCCCACGGACCCTGGAATGACTCCAGTGTTTGTGAAGCAATATCGCTTGCCTCTCGCATCCATGGAGTCCCTTACTAAAATAATTAAGAACCTTGAGTCCCAGTCCACAGCACTTTCAATAATCCGGTGCTGGGAATATTGAAGTCAAACGGCCAGTGGAGACTCTGCGCCGACCTTAGGGAGCTCAACAAACGGGTACATATTTCCCGATGGCCTCTGACCTACATTGACCAAGGGCTGGCCCAGATTCAGGGGTCACAGGTATTCACAGCAATAGACCTGACCAATGGATACTGGACCGTGCCTGTCAGTAGGGAGGACCAATACAAACTGCCTTTTACCTTTGGGGGCCAGCAGTACACATGGACCCGGACTCCCTTCGTATACCTCAACTCCGGCAATGAATTCAACATTTTCCTACATAAGGCCATGCCCGACCTGGGTGCGAGGGGTAACCTGGCTTATGTAGATGATGTCCTCATCAAAAGTTCATCTGTGGAGGAACACATAGCAGAGATCCGTTATGTTCTGACACAGTTGAGGGCCGCCGGAGCAAAACTTTCCTTTCAGAAAGCACAGTGGTGTAGAACCCGTGTTAATTTCTTGGGGCATGAGATTACTCCTCAGGGTCTCTGTCCCCAAGAAAAGAAAGTGGAAGCACTCCAGAAACTGAAAGACCCCACAACTCTGCGGGAACTAAGGAGCCTCCTTGGACTGAATAATTACAGCAGGAAGTTAATTGAAGGCTACGCAGAGATCACTAGACCCCTGATTCATCTCTTGAAGGGGGGGGTCAAGTGGGAATGGGGTCCAAAACAATCCGAGGCAGTAAGACAACTCAAAAGAAGCCTCTCACAAGTGCCCTGCCTAGCTTACCCTGTCAGAAACAAGGAGTTCTTCCTGGAGACGGGGTTCTCTAATACGTGCTTGACGGAAGTATTATACCAAAAGCATGACAAGGTCAATAAAGTAATCTCCTATGCGAGCAAAACTTTATCCTCTGTGGAGGAAAAATTCAACGATTGTGAGAAGGCACTCCTGGCAACGGTGTGGCATTGAAGAATTACCACCCGTTTATCCCGGGGGAACACATCATAGTGGAGACGCCATACCAGCCTCTGCAATATCTCCACAGTGACAGAATCCGGGCCGGAAATGTGAGTAATTCCCAAATTACTTCCTGGATTCTGTCAATGTAAGGCTTTCCTGTGGAGGTCAGATATGGCCAAAACAAGAAGAGTCCCCTCGCGCAAGGTCTGGCTGACTTGCATGATTGTGCCAGAGAAAACTTTCTCGAGGACGAAAGTCTACAAATCTAGGACAACATGGAGGCATACCTTAATTCCCCAAACAAAGTCTTTGAAGAAGACAAGTGTTAGGGAATGCCCACTGTCTATGTGGATGGATGCTCTTACCATGTTGACAACAATGGGGAGAAAGAACTGGTGGCCGGCGTAGGGAATGCATGGGTGAAGGAGTTTCATGAACCCTCCGATGGATACAAAATTGGTCCCCGAAGTAGTCAGGTGGCAGAATTGATGGCTGTGAATCAGGCCATCCTCACTGCTGTCCAACATCAACTCCACAAACTGGTCATAATCACAGATTCGGATTATGTACAGAACGGGTTTGTGGAGCACCTGGTTAACTGGAAAACCAGAGGCATGTTATGTGCTAATAACAAACCCTTGAAACATGGGAAGTTAATTCAAAACATTGATGATCTGGTCACATCGAATGGGATGACCATCTACTGGAAAAAGATCAAGGGTCATTCCAAAGTAGAGGGACCAGACAAAACTGGAAATGACTTAGCTGATCAGATGGCCAAAACCGGGGCCATCCAAGGGAATCTAATAGAAATAGAGTCCCTGTTGGGGGAAATCCAGGTCACTGCTATCACTAGGTCCCAGACAAATGCTCACAATGATCTTTCAACTGCACAATGGAGTAAATAGACCCCTGATGCTGATTCAATTACAGCTCAGAAGGGGGATCCAATTATTGGTAAGTTTTACCAACACCTTGAGGACCCTGAGAACTTTCCCCTGACGGATACCGATTACATTGAGAAAGAGGACCTAAGAGTGTTGATGAAATGTCCAAAAATGTTCCGAATCAAAGACTGTTTGTTGGTAAGGAAATCCCAAGCTGGCCATGATCAGTGGGTGGTTCCTACCTCATTCCGAAGCCTGATGTTAAGTCACGCCCATGATGCGGCCACCGCCGGTCATAGAGGGTTTCACACAACACTGGAAATATTAAGAGAGGTTGCATACTGGCCACACATGGGGCAGGACCTCGACCAATACTTGAAGGGGTGTCTTGTGTGTGCACAATTTCAGCCATCATCCCTCACACACCGTGCGCCTCTCCAAAAGAGGGGGATGACACTGCCATCGACTTTGTAGGCCCTGTGATTCGCTTGTCTAGAGGAAACAAGTACATGTTGACCGTTACATGCTTGTTCACCAAGTGGGTGCAATGTCTCCCGGCCCCAAATTGCAAGGCAGAAACAGCAGCTGCCCTGGGCCAAGATTCTGGGCCAAGTTGGGATATCCGATTACCTCTGGTCTTAATGGCCATCAGATCTACCCCTTCATCTGCAACTAAAATGTCACCATTTGAGTTGATGACTGGAAGCAAGATGGTGCTTCCCCAGCATTTGCTCTACAGAACCCAAGAGCAAACGTTGATAAATGCCTCCACAACTCATGAGTATGTGGAGAATTTAAGGAAACACCTTCAGCATGCTTTTGCCTATGCTCAGCGGAATCTAGAAAGATCAGCCGAGAGCATGAAGACCCACTATGATTTAAAAACTACCCGAAAGGAATATAAGGTGGGTAATCGGGTCTATCTATACAATTTCCAAAGGAACCAGGCCAAACAGCGAAAATTCTTGCCTACATGGAAGGGACCTTTTGAAATTATAGACAAGATCTCCCCTGTTGCCTATAAGATCTGCATCCCCAAAGGCAGTCTGGCGGAAGGGGAAGACAAGTGGGTACATATAAATCAGCTAAAGTGTTGCCATCCCAGGCACACTCTGCAACAACTGGAGGAATCCACTGGAATCCCAGAGGGGGCCGCTCCAGAGTAATTCAGTTCCAACCCTAAAATATTCCACATATAGCATATAAAATTCTGTGATCCTTGTATATATATATGTTCTTGTCTCCTAATTTAAAAAAGAAAATGTATATGTTCATATCTTCTGATTCATAAAATGTATATGTTCGCCACACCATTAATAGTGGTGAAGAAATATCTACGAATATGTATTGCCGCTTTCCTTTATCATACTAGGAGAGATGAAACCATGGAGACTGACCAAGGAGGACAACCGGGGACCGGGAGCAGAGACCCGAGGGGCCCGGGGTACCGCCCAATCCTCCCATCAGGACCAGCAAGGTGAACTGATTGATCGACTGGAGGGAGGAAAAGATGCTGAACTGTGCCATCCATGGAATTGGAAGAAGAAGAGGCGAACATCCCAGATCTTGCGAGCTCCATCAGCGAAAGGACAAAATGGCCATCGCAAGAGGAGGGGCTTGTGGGATTTTTTACCCATGCATCCAAGCCCTACCATAAAACTGTGCAGTACTGGCATGGAAAACATCATGATGGCCAGAACTCCCCAGAGAGTGCACAGGGAAAACATGAAGAATAGGCTGCCACCCATTTTTGCCTATGTTGTGAGCACAGGAGGGCACTGCCTAAAACCACCATTGGGCTTCACACACACAGTAGCCTGAAACCATTGGGAATGGCAATGATGATTGCCAAAAAGCAACTCAGAACTGTGGGGAATTCATTTTCTTAATCCCAAAAATGGTTGCATTACCAGTACTCACCACTATCAGAAAGCCGGCGTTTTAAAACAACCAGACTTTTGTGTAAAACTGAACAAATGAAACAAAACCAGACCAAGGAAAGACTTGCTAAGAGGTGGATACAATGTGAAACTATATTCTGAAATGACTTGAAGGAAGTAATTATTTAATGTATAGGTAAAAATTGTCAGTTTGATTTGAATGTAGAAAGCTGGGAACAAAAAGTGACATTTAGCTGAAACCTGGCTTAATGAAACCGAATTCTGCCTGACAACTACCCCCGACAGGAGTTGAAACTGGATCAACAGCCACTCTTCCCAGGCCTAGCTGCATCCTGCCGCCCTTTGCCAAAAGGAGTTGACACCTCTCTGATTAGATTAGGGGTGGAGCACCTGGGAACTGGAAGGGAACGAACAATGCAACTTCCTTGACTCAGGCAAATGTTATCTTGGGGGCGTCGTAAAATAGCTTCCTCTTGGGAGAAACTGGGGGCAGCTGTGCCTCTGTGAACAAGCTGGCTTGGGGGAAGTGGATAAACCAGTTATTCCACCATGTGATGTGGGAAGCCACACCCCTTTTTGACCAGGGCATAATTTAAAAAGATGGATAATTCATAGTACGGACTTGTCAGAATTATATAAGTAATCCCATTATTCTTGTGATTTTTTGGTGCAGATTTTAAGAGGCGTTAGGACCCGGTGGTGTATTCTGGGGGGTTGCTAGCGGAAAATAGGGTCTTACTCCAAATGTCTGCATGTTAAAAATCTGACACTTCATCAATTAATGTCCATACTCCTTGAGCACATGTGTGTAATTTTGGGTAAATGTCCGATATTGCAAAACCAGTTAAAAAGCGCAAAATGTTGTCATTTTTGTATGCAAGCCCCCAGGAAGATCAGAGGCGGACAAGCATGGACCATAAGGAATATATAATGTGTACATGTAATTTCAACAAATTGTATATCTGGGAAAGATGTATTTGAATCAAATATAGATTTGTGGGCAAACTGACCAGGGGAGGATCCTCTGACCCCAAAAACAGACCTCATCATGATGACAATCCATTTCCTTCCCCCAATCATGGGAGAGGGGAGAATTGGGCCAATGACAAGTAGAGAGAGGCAGGTTTAGTTATGACCAACGCACACACCCACTTTCCAAAACACATAAAAAGAGACTGCTGGGACAGGTAGAGACATTCAATTCCATTTGCTGCGGAGCATGCTGACCGACGACTTCACATCCAGAGATCCAGACTTCAAATCCATCAATCTCCAGAATCTGTAGCAGAAATTAACTCCAGAATTTGTAGCAGAGAGGCCTGAATCCACCAGCTGAATCTTCTTCAGCAGGCCTCAAAACTAACCAAACTATTCAACAGCTTGGCGAGCTGTTTGAAGTTTTGCCGAGAATTTTTGCAAGAACCTGTAGCAGTACCCAGAAAGCAGTGTTACATCCAGAATCCAGAGAGGCTAGACCAGCAGAGCAGAGCTGACCCAGATCGCTGTGAGCAGAACCGGTGCCTGATTGACCCGCCGAGCAGATAGAACCGCAGCCGGACGTGTTGACCAGATCCGTGACGAGGCCTAGTTCAAATTTATATTGTGAGTACCTAGCAGAACTGTGCAGAACCAATCTCTTAGTTAAAATAATCTAATCCAAACTATTTTAACCTAAGTAGAACTGCCTCCTAGAAATTGTGTCATCTGTCATTTTTAAAGCTGCACAACTGTTACCTGTCAATTCTGCAGCTGCAAGCTGTCACCTGTCATTTTGAGTTTACTTTAAATCCGAAAAACTACCTTTATTTAATCGTCCGTATCTCTGGAACCGTTTGGGCCAGGAACAAAATTTAACTTTCGTCTGTGAAATTTACCGCGATTTGCGATTTTGGCTCAATGTCTCCACTTGTCAAAATAGCAGCTCCATTCTTTCTTTTGTTAAAATCCGTTTGCAACTTGGTAATAACTCATAGAGCATTGCTAAAGTGAGCCTGAACTAATGCCAACACGCATCTCCCACTCACCCTGAATCTCTAGAGGGAATTAAAATCAGTTGGCACATTTTCCCATCCATTGCCATCACATTTAAAAGCATTTTGGGCCTGTGTTTCAAACTCCTACCTGTTTCCTCTAAGCTTGCTGGGGGGTACTGAATTTCATATTGTATTTCATTGCATTCCTGAGAACTGTGTGCTCCTCTTTCCATCTCCTTCCATTTCTTACATTGCATAGGGGAGGGGGGGTGGTGAATTGCCAGAGAAAAAGTGATTATCTTATCTTTTGCTAAAATCATATCAAGTATTTCTGTACTGCATTTTATTCCTCGTTGCTTTTCCCTTGAAACCATAAAAGTATTTTTGCTACTTTATCCATCCTATACTAACTCCTCATTGATTGTAAAGAAGTGTGCTAGTGCCAGAATACCCATTGTTGATCAACATCATATGTCTAAGTGTACTATCAGATATTAATTTATTATAAAAACGTGATATATATATATTGTTTAATTTTTCAAACAAACCTTTTAATTTGCAAAACAAACCTACTTCTTGGCTCAGTGGGGTCAGGGGGATTCTAAGAGGGGGGTGTTATACAAGGGTTGTCATCCAGAGTACTGAACTGGATATAAAAATACATCAATAAGGGTTTTCCTCAGCATCCCAGACTAGGCATTGACTTAGCTGTAGTGTTGATTGAATATCGCTTACAGCGGTAAGGGATACCGGGCACTGTTAAGGAGACCGGTGCCAGTAATACCTTACCGCCCAATTCCGAGGACCCTTAGCAGGAACCGTAAAGGACGTGTGGAATACGCCTGATTTGCAGATGATTTATTTCCTTTCTAAAATAGAATTGGAGACTGAAAAACAATGGTCTGGAGGGATCTCAGAGCTTTTCCAGTGGTTTTTGATTAATTCAGAACCCTTAAGCCATCTCCCTTCCGTATTGCATGGGTCACCTTGAGGAAGCTGGGTATTCCTACATTGGGTCTTGAGCTTGTCATATCTAGAGACCCACACTACACCTCACTGACAAGGCCCAATGAAGGTGAAAGATTTCTGAGGTGACCTAGTAGTTTGGGCTGGACTGCCCTTTTTGGGGTGGGAGCAAGCCAGATTTGCATATTGGCTTTTCCCTCCGGTAATGGCCTGGCAGGCTGAAAAAACAATGGTTTTGTGGGTTTTCAGGAGCTCTGCCAGTGAATTCAGAACTCTTCAGACATCACTTTTTTCTGTTGCATGTGTCACCACAAGTTGCTCAGGTACACTCAGACATCAGTCTCTTGCTTCAGGGAGGGGATGGGTGGGATTCAGACATTCCTACGTTCTATTATTGTTAAATACTAGTGTTTGTGAATAATGTAACAAATGTGCATGTTTACCAGCACTATCAGCCACTTAGTAGCCAGCACTCCGAATTAAATATTGCCTTGTGCCAGGGGCACCTTTTCAATAATTGGCAATGGTGCATCTAGGTTCATGCCTGTTCCTCTAAATCCATCAAGGACCATGTTGATACCCTTGCTTGGGTCCTTGCCGATTTTTGCAACCACTCTTTGCCTCTGGATCCTTCCCCTCTCCTCTGAAGCACTCCTGTGTGCACCCTCTTCTCAAAAATCCCTCAGCTGATCCCTCCTGTCCATCCAACTATCGCCCAATTTCCATTACTCGTTTTCTGAGCAAACCTTTGGAAAAGCTTGCCATCTCTCAGCTTAACCTCTTTTCTAATGATGTTGGCTGTCTCCACGACCACCAGTCTGGCTTCAGAGCTGCCATAAGCATGGAAACTGCTCTCCTGAACATCCGGAAAGATCTGTTCTCCAACCGTGACTCTAATATTCCCACTGTCCTCATCCTACTCGATCTTTCTTCCGCTTTCGACACGGTCAACCATACCATCCTGCTCAACCATCTCTGTGATAACCTGAGTATCACCGATCAGGCTCTGGCCTGGCTGACCTCTTTCCTCTCTGATCCACCCTCCCAGGTCCAACTTGGGTCCTTCCTATCATTTATCTCCCTCTCTACCTGTGGTGTTCCCCAGGGATAACCTCTCGCCCTGGCTTTTTAACAAATACCTGGCAACTCTTGCCCACTGCATTGCCATTTTCTGCTCCAATTTCCTGTGCTATGCTGACGACACTCTCCAGGGTTCCCTCGGCTACCTCCTCTCCTTGTCTCATCTCTGGTTGCCTAACTGACATTCAAGATTGGTGTGCCGCCAACGATCTGTGTCTGAATGCCAGAAAGACGGAGATACTCCTCATCAGCACACCTTCACCCACCTTTCCCCCATTCTCTGACCGGCCACCCTTGTCCATCCTCCCACCCCCACCTGCGAGGCTAAGAACCTCGGGGTCATCTTTGACTCCACACTTTCCTTCTCCGCCCACATCTCTGATGTCTCTAAAATGTCAAACTTCCTACTGCACCTCCTCAGAGATACTCTGCCTTTCCTCTCCTTCCCCCAGAAGCTCACTGTCTTTCAAGCTCTGGTTCTCTCTGTTGTAACAGCCTCTTTCTAAATCTACCTGCTTCTACTCTCTGCCCTCTGCAACTAATCCAGAACAGGACTGCAAGAAATGTCCTTGGTCTCAAGCCCTGGGATCGTATTTCTCCAGCTCTGAAATCTCTCCATTGGCTCCCAGTGGATGCACGGATTACATTCAAAACCCTCTGCATTGTCCACAAGGCTTTCTGCGGCCTGGGTCCAAAATACTTTAGCTATCCCTTCGCAAATACCTCCCCTCTCGAGCTCTTCACTCCCCTATCTCTAACTCCCTCAGGGTTCGTCATTTTTCTAAGAAACACGCTGGAGGTAGATCTCTGTCTTCGGCTGGGGCCTCCCTCTGGAACAGCCTCTCTGCCACTCTGAAACTTGAGGAGAACCATCTCCGGTTGCGGAAGCACCTCCAGACCTTCCTCTTTGCCTCTGCCTTCGTCCCCCCTCATCCCTGCTGATCTGTTCTCTCTGGGCACCGTGCACCTGGCCTACCCTCTGTCTTCCGGGGCCAGGTACCTGCTCACCCTGCCACCCTCCCGCCCTGCCTCTGGGCCACCCCTTGCACTGGGGTCTGTTTCTGTACCCATACAGCCCCCCTTTTCTTCTTGCACTTATCAGACATACCCTGACTGCTGCCTTAAGCCCAACACCTGCTGCTTGTTGGCTGCACTACCACTGTCCTTATTTATTTTATATATTATTATTTATCTTTTTTCTCCTTTGCTCTGCACTTTCCACTTCTCCCCCCTCACAAGCACTTTTCCCCTCTCCCATTCACTTGCGCATTCTCAATGTCACTGGGCCTAGTAAGATCATTGTTTTTGTTCTCCCTTGTTTACCCTACCTCATCTGGTCATGGTCTGAAACACTTGTGTACGAGCGTGATATAAATAAAATATCAATATCAATACCCAATCTGGACAAGCCACCAAGCAAGACCAATGAAACCACTAAGCACTGCTTCAGCTCCTGTCCTTTACCCTCTTACCTTGGCATGTGCCTGTCATGTTCGTAACCTTATGTGGCCAGAACTTAATAAAGGACCCTCTGAAAAACATACCTGCTGCCTCCAGGAGTCTCACTTCTTTACAGTTACCCTACAAAACAGAATACAAACAGTGTGGCTTTCGTACTAATCTTTAACAAAAAGTATGCTGCAAAATGCTCAATTTTAACCCATTATTTTAAAAATAGTCTCGGGGTTAGAATGTCCCTAAAATCTCCTTTGTTTGGCTCAAGTTCGTGGGACACATGTAGTGTGCCCTCTGATTAAAAAAATGCACCGACCAACATTACCTTCTGCTCTCATTGGCTTTAATCTGAGTGTGACCCTTCTGAGAAGATCAACATTTTGAGAGACAAATATGATGTACATACCCAGCAAAACAATCTGTTGAAAAAGGAAAATTATTTACTTGTTCTAACATTGTAAACTGGCCCTTTTTTTAAAATGTTACATTTTGCATATTTATAATGATCACTTTACTTCCAGTAAATATTCTAGTAAATATTGTAGTTATAAAAACAAATGTTATATTTGTCAGAGAAAAGCATTTGATCAAAGCCTAGACTTACCCTGTTATTAGTTTCTGATAGAAAATATTGTTCCAAAATGGACAGTATGGCACATACATTTGCAATCTTGAAATACCCCAATGAGAAAGAGAACAGTGACAAATAACTCTAATCATACTTATTGACTGATTCCCCTTACATTGAAGTGAATTTTAGGAGCATAATAGTGACCACACATCTTCATATTTGACATATAAGTCTGTTGTAAAATGGTTGTATGCTTGATGAGCTAATTATAGAGGGCTTGGTGCTCATATCATTTTTCAAAACCCTCACCCTAACAACAAAGCATTATTAACCATGAACTATATATACCCACCCCTCGGACAACCTTAACAATTCGGAAAAGATATGTCCCTCCACTGGCATCAGGCGGCTTATCTTTTTCCCGATATAATGCTTCTCTCCCCTATGTGTGGAACCAGAACATTTTTGAAGGGGAAGGGCTCACTCTCATGGTAAGGATGTCTGTATTATGTGGGTTTGCACAAGTCCAGTCTTCAATGCACAGACAGCCTTAAGGAATTACATGTGCAGGACACATGTTCTGAAATGATTAGGGGCTGGACAGTACAAGGGATCATCAAAGACATTCATGACACAGGATTCATCAGATACACAGAAATGCCCAATGTTGCACCATCACTATGATCTTTCCGGTCCAGGAAGTCTCTATCTTGCCTCTTACCCAACATTCAAAATTTAATTTTGAAGCTTTTTATGTGGGTGATTGACCTTCATAAATTGCATTTCTTCAAAAGGGTGGAATGCCTTGGAAGAGCAGGAGTCAAGTTGAAAACATGTCATTCATTTAACTATCCCCCTGCATGTTATTAAAGGTGCTTTTGAAAAACAATTGTGTCTGCATTCACTTTATACTGATAGCTATGCAAACAGATAATTCATATTTCAATCTATTGAAATAGGTAATTTGATTGCCTATGAACGTAATTTAAGGAATGTAAAGTAATTCTGCAAATGTTTGAGGTGTGGTGGGGGCTCACCTAGAGATTGCTCAGGGGCATCGCCTTTGCCTTGGGTGCAAGACGATGCTATGCAGCATGGTTTTGATACCAGGTATGTGACCTAAAAGCCGGAGGAGTTCATCATTAAGCGAGAAATAAATGACCATTACAATAAATACACAGCCTTTGAACAACACCTTATTCCAACATTAAGGTATAGTTCAGCATCATTGTTTCAAGGACTAGGATCACTGTCTTGCAGTCTGAAGATATGCAACCAACGTGCATGACCTTTACCTCATTGTTGACTCACAAACAGCAAACAGACAATGTGATTCTGTGAGAGGGAGAGAACTGTGTTGGGCTCCAAGGCCTGACAGTCCAGCATTCACACACCTAGGAGTCTTAATACTAGAGTTGCAACTTTCCAGTCTTTCATGGTGCAACATGTTTTTGAATATAATGAAGTCACATTCTTTCGCTGCATTGTGCACTTAATTATTCAGCTACAGAAAGGAGTGCTGACAGGCACAGATCGGTTTAGGGCGATTTTCCCGCATTAAAAGGTTTGCATGTCAATGCATTTGTCTAAGGGGACATGAGTAATTCATGCACAGGAAGATAGACTAGAGATGAAATTAACAGTATTCTGGATATGCTGAATGTGTCCGGTCAGATATGTTGAAGACCTAAGGTATAGCCTGTCACCAGAATCAAGTCTGGAGATCACAATAGCATTCAGAATGACGAGTGTGTATTTGTGATGATGCCAGAATCTGCCACTCACCTCTGTGTTGTATATTAAATTGGAAAAATCCAGACTGGACTTTAGCTTTCATCTATGCAGACAGACATAGGTCAGAATACAGAATATGTACTAAAGTGCAAACCTTTCAAACATGCTCAGGCCAATGCCCTATTTCAGAAGTCATAAATCATTGAGAAGTATTAAGGTATAGTTGAATTTAGGACGGCAATTTTTGATAGTTTGATCTTTGACTCTCCAAAATTATTTGCAGATTAAGTAATTAAATTGTGTTTGCTCATGAAAATCCATCTGGTGGTTATACTGAATGGAAACAACTGAAGCAAAACTAACACCTCATGGAATGCCTTTGCTTTGCACACATCATTATAGCAATAAAAGTTAGATTGAATCTGTCCCATTAGAGCAGATCTTTTTGCACCCTTTATTACTAACACTAAATAGGCACATTCTCAACTGGCTGTATTTAACTTGCTATATTGAAATATGTTAATGTGCCACTATTTCCCTTCCCAAATATTGCATATGTTTAACCAAGTCTTCCTTGGTAGTCATTCCAAGTCATATTGTCAGTCTTTGTTAAAGGCTTTCTATGCCCTTGCATTTCTATAAATTAAGAGTAATTCTTGCATTTGTATTTCCTCACATGGAGAGTCTTGAGAAATAAATGGAAGTTTTACGCAAGATTTTTGAAATGTGCCCCTATAATTGTCCTATCTTCCATTTCATTTGGGTAACAACCTCCTATAATGAGGCATGTGCCTTGTAAGAAACTTTCCCATTCCTCTGTGATCTCACATCTTGGCACCGGATTTCCATATACAGAGTTAACACCGTATCTCCACGCCTGTCATATCCCTACTATTTCCTTTATTGCCCAAGAAAATGCAACTCAACCCAATTAAATGCCTTTCTGAATATAGGGTTATAAGAGCACATAGGGGTTCCCTTGTGGTGAACAATGGCCATCAATGCAGCACCATCTTCGGCTGCTGAAATACGTGTCACTGATATAAACACATTTTCTGACAGAGATAACCCTAAAATGATCACCCACTTCTAGAAAATGACTGATAAATAGTTTGTGACTGTCCCTTGATGAATAAATGATTCTGAAACTGACCGCCACAGCTAAAGGAACTGATTATCACTTTGATAATTTGCTGACTTGGTGATTTGTAAGTAGATTGCCATAGCACATAAAATGAGTTTGTCCTTCCTAATTAATGGATGTTTAAGAATGACAATCCTAACTAACATGAATGCATATGTCATATTGCATCCATATATTCCGAGACCAAAATGAAGTAGGACTACCAGAGCAAAATGATGAAGTCACAATTCCTTGCATCAAGTAAGTTGCAGATAAAGTATTGTTTCCATTTCAGGCCTATTGTGAAGGAACTATTGAATGAGCATATTGCAGATATAAACACTGTTCCAGAAGCATGTTTGAATCAGTTATGTGGACAAAGAGGGCCAAATCAAGTAGTGGCATTTCAATTGCAATGCTTGATAGTAGCAGGAAACACACAATATAAAGGAACATGTCTGGTATTGGAAACTGCAGAGTAGTTCATGGTCCAGCGATCTGACCTTCATGGCACATTCTCATCTCTCTGTTGCCTGTCTGTTTGGTTTACATTATATAGATCCCAAAAACATATAAAGCCACCAGTTGCAAAGAGAATATCGCTCAGCAATAAATCAACCTGTAAGGCCGCCGTAAACTCCTGGAGAAGTACAGAGTGAAAAGCTTAAGATGCCCTGGAATTGCCCTTTCTGTGATCAGTTCCGTCTAAAAAAGCCACTAAGGATGGTTCCCAGAGGTGGACCCCACTTCCACACAGTACCAAAAGTTAGCACTTGGGCTTAACTGAAAAGAGTAAACATTCTTCAGAAATGGAGGCAACCATAACTAATCCCTGGGATGAACATTGTTAAGCAATTCCACAATGACTCATAATCAGATTGAGTGAACATTTAGGAGCCTGAAAATAGTAACCACACCAGTCATCAACAATGTATTTTTCATATCGTGGAGGTGTTCTAGGCATGTTTAATGATTCAAAAATGTTCTAGGAAATGTCAAAAGACAGCAGGTGGTGGTTTCTCCTTCCAGAAGTCCATTGTTCCAGTAATCACACATGTAAACGATTCTCCAAAGAAATATCATCTCGTTACAAGCAGCGTCGGGGGTGTGATCATGTAAGGTTTAATTTGAAGGCATAACAGAGAAGGAAGACTGTCAGTTCTTTCCTGTAATTAATGAAGCCAACTTTGAAGTGAAGAGGTAGGGAGACATTATAGACCTTGATCACCAATAGGTGGAGTTATTTGCCAATGCTGCTTGTACCCCTACAGGTCGAGGGACAGCGACTTTTGGAAGTCATACCATGAGCATCTGGTCAGCTAGTACAACATTATCATGTTTTGTTCCATGACTAGCTTGATAGCTCCCAGCAGATGATTCAGCAGGTTTGTAAAATGTCGATGTTGCCAGCATATATGCAAATTAACTTTAACATTCTTTACCATTACTCACATGTTGACATCCAGAGCATTGTCCCAGAATCTGTACAATTCCTATCAGACCACTGCCACTGTACATCTGTGTAAACTATAATATAACTGTACAGATATAATTGTGCTAGACGCACTGCCACCATCCCAGTAGTTGCATATTAGCTTGCAAACAATTCCATAGGTTTATGGGCAATACCTTGATCACTTTTCTGGCGTTCGTTTTTCTGGTCACTGGCACATTTATTGTGCATTAGCATTCAGAACGACGACCATAATCTATTTACTAACTCTTAGACCACAGTTGTTATAATTCCAGTTTACTTTAGAGAGGATTGACATAACGTTTATGCTATCGACTCCCACGCCAATATTCTCCTTACTTCAGATACCTGTGACACAACCGACGGAAACAATTGTGGTATTTGAGTATTTCACCCAAAACAACATCCCACTATTTGTGCACTAGACTCTCTACCCCACTTTAAGATTCAGTGAATTATCTCCCACACCACAAACAATGTAGTTTTGTATTCCCTCAGTATTAGAAAATAATTCCTTGAACAACACGCTAAAATCACAAATTCACGCCCAAGCAACTTGACAAGTGTAATGCTATTAACTCCAAATACAAATCGGTGCGGGTCCCAAGCTCCCTAACAACAATGCCTTAACCGTCTCAGCTGCAATTTGTGGCAGTATCGCAGGAGTTCTCTGTGCTCAGGGGACGGCATGCACTATGCATGTATTTGCACTTTGGAGGATGATAAAGCTTCTGATCGTTGAAAATGTGCACAACCTCCTGAATTGCAGTGCCAATGAGGTTGGAAAGTAGGCATCGGAAAGAGGGTCGGACTGGGACATATAATTGTTTCGGGAACCTGTGCTGTGGCACTTTGAAGTGTCCTCTGCGCGCTAGATGGAATTACCAATAAATATTTTAGACCAAATAACCGGACGGACCCAAGGGAGATGGTAAAATACTGCTTTAATCTCAGTGAAAGAAAGCAGGGCGTTGTACAGATATCATAACAGATGCACGCAGAATCACACTTCCTCTTGTATATACAGAGTTTATATATCTTTGTGAATGTAATTTATGACATCATCCTACGTGGCATTTTACTAAACCTATTAACGGGAGAGTTTGGTTAAGGGCAACATATATACTTATAGTATCCTATAAGTGTTAACATCTTATTGGCTGCCCCTTGTCTGTAGAACATGCCCTGAGCTACTTCTACATACATAGGCCCTCATTACGACCCTGGCGGAAAGTGACTGACCTGACCGCCATAGCGTAAATAGCGTTTCCGCCATTGCACGACGGAGCAAAGTGCGGCTAATTTCGACCCATCGGGCACGAGCACTACGCCATGGCGGAAGTGCAAAGTCCGCGATGGCGGAAATGTCCCCAAAACGGCCCTCACCGCCGCCGTACGGCGCCCTAGGTGCAATTCCGCCACCCATCTTAGCGGTCACCGCAATGAGCGGCAATCGGAAAGTACGGTGACCGTAAATATACGGAAACGGAAGTAAAAACATGGTCCCGGAACGGGAAACAGCACGCCGTACACCTATAAAAACACAATTTCCACACAACCATTAAAAATACTACCCTGAGACTCATCCCAACCCGTCATCCACCCTAGTGAAACCAATAAAAATGGGAAAAGTAGCGAAAAAAGCGTGCGACCGCAAGCGGCAGGTCCACTTCTCCCGTGAGGAACTCACCGTGCTCACAAAGACCCTCCAGGAGAATGCTGCCATCGTCTTCTCGACGCAAATGACCAGGACGGCACTTGCGAACAAGAAGGCCATATGGGCCCTGGTGGCACAGCGGGTAAGTGCGGTGGGGACCGCACCCCGCAACCCACAGCAATGCAGAAAGCGATGGGACGACTTGCGGATACGCGTACGGAGCATACTATCCGCCAACCGTAACATTGCCACAGCTACCGGGGGAGGATCGGAATCACCCATCAAGTTGACCCCCTGGGAAGAAATCTGTGCCTCCACCATTGGAATGGAGAGTATAGAGGGAGTCGGAGGGATGGAGAAAGGAGTGCAGACATCCGAAGAATCAGGTAGGTGGGCCAAATAAAACAATGCTAAATCCACAATGTCCAATCATGTGAAGTACCATGTGTCCACATAGTGCAACAGTAACACATGTCCAGGAGAACGTCCACATACATAGGCCTGATAGCACACTTTAAAAGTCACATTAAATACATAAATAATTAAAAATCCTAAAAACACCCTCTACACGTGCAGCAGGCACACCCTAACTGCAGGCTGCAAAACAACTGCATCCTCAATCCACACAAAAATGAAACCACCTCCAAAGCCCCAACCCAAATCACCCTCAGGTACCACCCCAATGCATGTGATACATTGCCATTCCAATTTCCACAGACCCATTAATAACGCTCGCCCTCCTTTACTCCACCACAGGGTCCGATTCAAACGACGAGCTCCAGGACACCCCTACCAGCACACCTGCAAAGAGGGCCAAGACCAACGGCCAAAGACCCTCCACCTCAGCTGCACGCATCAAGACATGGCAGCAGCACAAATCAAGTGGCAGCACACAGGAGGGAACTTCAACAGGCACCCCAGCAGCCAGCATGCCCACAACAGCACCACCACAGGTCCCCCCAATGGATGCCACAGAAGGCACTGCTTCTGGTGGCAGCAGCACCATAGGTGACACTGCATTAATGGCAGCATGCTCCGACACAGAAAACGGGGATGTCGAAGTAAGATCCATCCATGACCTGTCTCAATCCCCCTGTTTGTTCCATCCCGTACACCATGAGGATACCACACAGGGGCACCCACAAGACGACGACTGGCCATCCCCCACAAGCCCTGTGGCAAGGCAACATGAGGTGACCAGCCCCTCTGTGACACCACCGCAAATGGCCATGGCACAGCAGAGGCAACAGTCCCTCGACCAGGTGATCGTGCAACAGCAGCAACTGGCCACGCTCCTCAAGGACCATGCTGATGAATGTGGGGGTACTAAGGCAGCCATAGAAACATCAACTGAGACACTTAGGGCAGAAATGGAGAGAAGTACAGAGACACTAAGGGCACAAATGGAGAGAAGCACCGAGAGCCTGAGAGTACAAATGGAGAGAAGCACCGAGAGCCTGAGGGGGGAACTGCATGCGACGTCCAAAGACGTATGTGCTGAACTTGCCGCTGTGCGCCGTGTGCTCACTGAGCTCTCACAAACCCTTAGGGACATGCATGGACGTGAGCAGGCAGAGACATCATCCGTTGCAAGTTCCGTCCAGGGCAGCCCCCAACGTAGATCTGGGAGGAACCTGCGCTCCACAGGCAGGGGTGCCCCTGATACCCGGAGAGGGGGCTTGCAATAGCGACTGCCCACTGACAATGAGCATCTTTGGACACTGGTGTTCGGGGGGGAGGTAGGAGGGTGGAGGGGGTGTGTTGGGCTCACTTGGGTGGCGGGTCGATGGGGTGTGTAACATAATTTCACATATGCCATAAACAATGCACGATCATCCAATGAGATGTGTGGACATTGATCTTTGTGTACGAGGCCATTATAGGCGTACAGTCCATATTGTGCATGTTCCAGACACACACAGTGCCACAAGTCCCGTGTCCATGTATCAGCCACCAGGCGTGAGTGCTAGAAGCATGCATCTATGATATGCTGACGAATGTCACGGCCCTCCTGTGCCTCGCAGACTCCTTGAGGTGCTGCCACATCCCCACCCTCATCATGACCATCTTCAGGTGCTTGCAGTTCTGCGTCAGGGGGCATGGGCACATTTCTACGTACGCACATGTTGTGTAGCATGACACATGCCATGACCATCTTTGCAACCTTCTCATGGCGGTACAGGAGTGCCCCGCCAGACCTGCTGAGGCAGCGGAAACGAGTCTTCGGTAGGCCGAATGCCTGTTCTATGACTACACGGGTACGTGAGTGGGCATGGTTGTAGTCCTCCTCATGCTGGTCCTGTGGGTTCCGGAGTGGTGTAAGGAGCCATCTCTTCAGTGGATACCCGGCATCACCTGTATGTGGACAATAAAGGATGTTTGTGGAATGACATTGCTACGTACGCACCCCCCCCCTTCCTGCCAGGTCATTGCCGCATCACATACCCCACATTATCATGCTTGAAATGAGACTCACCGAGTAGCCAGGATCTGTTCCCTGCGTGTCGCTCCATGTAGCGTGGTATTGTAGAGTTCCTCAAGACCATAGAATCATGGGTTGATCCAGGAAATCGGGCACAACAATGTGTAATGATCCTGTTGGAGTCACACACCATTTGTACATTCAGAGAATGAAATTGTTTTCGGTTGCGGTACTGGGCCTCCATGGCATGTGGGACGACCAATTCCACATGGGTGCAGTCGATGGCACCAATGCAACCCGGTATGCCGCCAAGTGCATGGAATCCCACTTTTGTGTTCGTAATTTCCTGCTCCGAGCGTGGTAGAGAGATGTAGTCATCTGCGTGCCTCAGGAGGGCATCGAGCACTTGCAATAGTGTCCGTGAGAACACTGGCTGTGAAATGCCATGCAACTGTCCGACTGTGTGCTGGTAGGTGCCTGTGGCCAGGAAGTGGAGTACAGACACCACCTTCAGTAGGGATGGGATGGCGGTTGGGCTATCTATCATGCTGACAAGGTCAGCCTGTGTCATGTCCACAATGGCGGTTATGGTGTCCCGGTCCAAACGGTAGAGGGTGTGGATCTGCTCATCAGTGAGGTTGAACGGATGTGCTCGGAGGCGTGGCATTGCGGGCTGCCTGCGTGGTGGTAGTGGCTGTGCTGGCGGGCCTTGCTGGCCCTGCCTTGCCCTCCTCCTCCTCCTGCGTCTCCTCTGTGCGGCCGGTTGTTGTAGTAGTTGGTGTTCGTCTTCTTCTTGAAGTTGGAGTACTTGCAGTGCTATCAGGTCCCCCAGGGCCAACATCGCTAGTCCTGCCGGTAGCATTTCGGAGTGGGTGTGGTTGTGGGAGGGGGTTGGGTGTGCAATTTATGTGTTTTCAGGCTGTATAGCCTCCACCTGTGGTGATTCATTCCACCTGTGCAAGCTGCAATCCCCTTTGGGCGAGCACGTCCCGCACACAACGCTGCAATTCGACGAATGGCATCTTGCTATTACAATCATGTATTTGTTCCCGATGGCAGTGTAATATTGGTTCATATGTTCATTCTGCTATGGTCCCATTGTTTCACATACTATCTTTGCAGTCGCGAACAGACTTGTGAAGGGTCAGTGGAACTCGATTAACGGTGGACCCTCATGCAACACTGTACCGAGGTTCACCGACGGGCGGGGCGTCCCATTTGTGAGTGAAGCCAGTTGCCATTTTCACACACTGCCGCACTAGATGGATGAATTTGTGATTTCAAGCGGTCACAGATGCCTTTTCGACGTGATGTTGCAAATGAGGAATTCGAAGGACGGCGCTTTCGGTTTTCAGCTAGCGGCGAGGAGATGCCCACAGGTCTGACTGCAAATATAACGTTCTATTGTTCAATGTCCTTGGGACAGGGGCCATGGCGAGAATGCAATGATTGATATGAATAGTATGGGATGCGCAATAGCGTAGTGGACGATGAGGCCGGACGTTCCCAAATACATGTTACTTCACAACACTGGAATTACGGGCTGGAGCACAGTGGATTTTGCAGACTGCATAACGCACAGACTCAATGGAAATTTCACATGTTATGTGAGTATGAAATCAGGCGTTTTCATTACGGGATGAGGGAATGATGTATGGATGCATGGACAGATGATTTAATA
This sequence comes from Ambystoma mexicanum, assembly GCF_040938575.1. Classification (NCBI taxonomy): domain Eukaryota; kingdom Metazoa; phylum Chordata; class Amphibia; order Caudata; family Ambystomatidae; genus Ambystoma; species Ambystoma mexicanum. Next base: position 876,996,275 of record NC_090928.1, on the reverse strand, counting down.
CAGAGTTTGCCATGTACAGGGCTTTTTGGAATCTATCCACCTCCCCTGCGCTATGTGATGCAGAGCTGCCATAGTGGGACCATCGTCTATCTGCCCTTGTTGAACCCTCCCTGTCTCGACGTGCCTTCATACACTTGTGTCTATGCACGTTACTGATCCCATCTAATGGATTCTGTTTTAACAGACGCATGCACAAAAACACTCGTTTGTAATAGTGTTTTCACCTCGATATATATAGTTATGATTCGCAAGTGGTTTTTGGGTGGAAATAATCCTTTGGAGTGGGCTAGCATGCATATGGCTGTGGATTTAGTGTGATCATTGAAGTGAGTAATTCAAATGAAGTTCGGATGCCCATACTATTCTTTTTCATTTCATTTGGGTGACAGGTATCTCCTCCCCTTTTGCCACTGCCATCTGTATGCCACTCCTGCAGATGGATTTTACTCCCGACACCTGCTGCTTCGTGTTAATCAGTGGAGCACCATTACGATCTTATGGGACGATCGCCAATGGGCCACATGCCCTTACGCAGTACTAGTGGCTAGGAGCAACATTTCGGCCTTTCAGCTGGACTAGTGCCTACCTAATGGGACGGCCCTGCGGTTCTAGGCGCTTCCATGTTGCCTTTTTGAACGTGAATGTAGCCCCTGTGTACCATGAAGGAACAGGGCGTCACACAAGAAGAAGCTGGTCATTTATTGCGGATGCAGCCCACAATGATGAAATATATTTTGGAGTTCATGACCTAATGGCTGTATGGGCTTGGTGATTTTGTTGTGCATTAAATTTCTATTCTGATATGAACCGTGTAGCGTTCTTCTTTGCAAGTGATGTAGCATATTCCTATTTGTGGAGCGATGTATTGTGAGGAGATCTGCATTGGGTTCCAGCTTCGGAGTATAGTTGCGTGGTACTGTACTGGGCGCGTTTGCCTACGAAGCCCAGTGAGGTCAGGGATAGGGGCTGCCATTATGACTGTTTTAATGATGTCATGCTCAGGGGCGGGGGATTAGCTTTTGTGTAACAGATGCCGGTCAGCCAGGTGGATTGGTGGAATGATGTGATTATCAGAATATGGCTGGTCACAGGTGCCTGTGTTTGCCTGCGTTTCTTGGAGGGAGACTGAGGTCATGTCCATTTTAATGGCTTCTGTATTCGTGCCATCTGTGCCCTGCAGCTCCCATTGGCCCCTCTTGAGATGAGCCTGGCTGCTCAGTCACTCTGCCAACTTGTGTGGTACATGCTTATGCTGATGGTTGGTTTGTTTACTGGCAGGAGTACAGGGCTGGTGCAGTCTCACTCAGGATACTGCTTTGAATGTTGCCTTACACTGGTGTCAGTCGATGGGGGGGCTTGTTTTTGTTTGTCTCATTTTTCTGTTCATGTTGCTGGACTTGACCCTTCACATGCCTGTGCTGCATCAGTGCGGCAATGGTGCCATGGCAAATATGGATGGCCACTCACAAGGCACTTGGAGCCCCTAGATTCATTTGTTCGTTGGCAGGCATGGATGACTTGTACATTTCACTGGTTGCATTGTGTGACTTCATTGCACCTACGAGGAGTTGTGCAATGTGGCCAGGGAGTGGTGTACAGGCACTCAGTAGGGCCGTTTACGGTTGGTTCGCGATGCCGTACTTCTCACCATGGCGGAATGGTACTGTCCGCCATGCTTGATGGCGTTAGGTGCATGTCCGCTAGGGTCAGAATTCGCGTACCGTTGCGCCATGGTGGTAATTACGGTTTGGCATGGCGCGCGTGCGCGTACTTGGTGCAGTTAGCGTTGGCGTTCACTACGGTGTCGCTAATGGCATCGTACTTTACGGTGACGGGTCATGATCGCACCGAGCGCTATTCGATGGCGGTATTGCATTTCCGCCATCGTTTTTCGATTTCCGCAAGGGTCGTAATGAGGGCCATAGTATACTGATTATAGCAGTGAATATGGCAGAAGATTGGTAACTGCAACATTATATATGAAAGTGCATGGCAGGCCTTATGATTGGCTGACAACCCCATCCAACCTTGGACTTTCGGCTTGCTTAGCAGCATGTGAGTAGAAACGGCACCTCGGTGCTCGAGATGCGTCAATTCATCAATTGTTTTCCCAATTAGTCCATTATATGTCATTGGCCTGATCCTTAGCTAAGGCCTTCTGTTTGTGGTTGACCTCATAGTCTGCTGACTGTTCTGTAACATGTTGGGGGTATGAACAGACCACTATCTCCATCTGGGTTTTAATGAATAACCCTTGTTTTCGACTGTGTTAGAAGACCACAATGTTGTCCATTTCAGTCGCTTATTTAGAACTACTTGATTTATTTTATTAACCAGGGTGCCATTACCTTTTGTGCCCTTTAAAGACTTGCTCACTCCCCCTCACATATGATTTTGACTTTCTGATTTTGCAATATGTCTTACGCATGTGGTCTATTTCTTCGACTCCCTTTGTGCCTTGCACCCATCTCTCGAAATAGCCTTCTTGATCCTTGGCCAAGGTACTCTCTTATTCTGCATGCAAAAAGTAGCTTCTTCATCAGTTCTTCAATTTGCAATCATAGGCTCATCTTTTTGAGGCAACAGGGTTGATTCTTAACACAGGCTGTGGTCCATTTTCTTCCAATGGCTGTCCTAAATGCTGTATGTATACCTCTTTTTAGCAAGCTTCCATGCATCATTTCTTCCTTTCATTACAGCATATTTACAGTTATTGTTCAGGACGTTATTACATTTTATTTCATCCACGATTACTTTGCGTTTGGGTACATGGTTCTCTTTGTGCTTCAGTTACATTGTCCTTTTTAAGTATTTTCATATAGTTTCAGCATAGGTTCAAAGAACTCCTTTATGACATAATTCTGTCATCTTCAGAATTTGTTTTAGATTTCATCCATATTGCTCATAATCGCATCCTGACATCTTGGTAGTGGGCAACCTTCCTGGTAGCATCCTTCCACTGTATCAACATGAGGGTCTCCTCTGAATGGCTGCCTGAGTGCATATTGTCTTTCATACAATCGACACGGTATGGACAGCTTGCATAAAGTAGGCATGGGTTCCCAATTATAGCTCTTCGTCTGCTACTCCAAAAAGATGGTGGTGAGGGGGCGGGGAGCAGAGGAGAGGCATCCACCTGCTCCTCTACACACCGATGAAAAAGGGGCCCACAGTTGCATATTGAAATTCATTCCTTTGGTCACAGACTGTTTGAATATTACCCAAGGGGGAGTTTTTGGATAAAATGTGATGCAAATAGTGCAATTTAGAATGTATTTATTCAGCAACAATGCCCAAAACTACTAGATGCATAGTGAAGCAACTCATCAAACTAGCCCACATTGGCCAAAAAAGTGGCCCACTTTGACCAGAAAAGTGACCCATTTTGACCAGAAAAACAACCCCACACCACCATTTTGTGTTTTTGGTTTGGGCATTGCCCTATTGCCCTATAGGCCAGGTCGATACTGATCGGAAACCTCAGTGGCTTGTAAAAGGCAAACATATGTGTAATGGCAAAGTGCTGTGCAAAGTTTTCACAGTAGCACCCCGGAGCATACTGTATTCTTAAAATGCCTCATGACCATGTTCAATTTAGTTATCAAGGTATTTATCAGTGATGTATAAAGTGCCAGCTGTGAGCAAAAGTTACTTTGTAGCACCCAGCTTCTATGCTGCCCTGTGCCTCTGGCTAGGCATGGATACAGGGATTGCCTTCACGCTCATTTTGCAAGACGGTGAAAATGATAACTTAAAAAAGAAGTGGGACAGAAATCCACACTGAGGTTCTCCATAATTGCCAAAATAAACAACATGGTTATCGCTGCAATAGACTATGACAAAACAGTAACAATATAGGAATATAATCATGCCTTTTACTTTGGTTTATTTTTAACACACGTGTTCCAAAAAGCAGGGTTTGGCCCCTTTCCCCGGATCACAGCATATCGGTTCAGGGATGTTTCCAAACGAGGAAGCCAGGGTCGACTTTATTCATCAGTGTGATTGGCCAGCCATAAATCCATGCCCTCAAAATGAGTGTGCTGCATTTCTCAGCACAATTACTACGTGTGGTAATGGATCACATGGCTAAGGTACAGTTTTTTAAAATGCACAACGTGTCAGAACGGGCCCTTGTGTGCACTTGCACGTTCTGAATGCTCAGAAGGCCTAGTAGGACCGCCCCTTTCCTGTTCATCAGTTTATTCTTTTTGCCTTTGGTCCCATGTTCCCTCCCCTTTTCCCTGTGGGCGCTTTGAGACACAAATTGTTGATATATAAGCGCCTTACAAATGCACAATGAATGCATAAATAAATCACAATGGAATGGGGGATGGGGATTGTCGCCTCACCCTCTGTGGTTCTCACAGTGCAGGAATTTGTTTTCCAACAATCAAGGAAAAGCTTGGCTTCACTTCACTGCAGAAGAAAGACATAACAACTTCTGCGGATTATTTCACTTTTTGTACCCCTAATTCTGGCGCCTCATTATTGATTTTAAATTCTCAAAACCAAATTCAAATCGTACCTGCTACCAGGAGTCTAACATTGGCATTGAATTTATAAGGTTTCTAAACTTATAATCAGGCAACACTTACTGCAGGAAGGATTCCACAACACCATTTGTGGTCAAACCCCAGCACCTCATAATTTGGTGGGCGATAAAAACGGCATTATTTGGAAATACCGCATATCGCCACGCTTACTGCTACACCATAGAATGAGGGATGACATGAAACAGGCTTGCGAAATACATTAATACGTAAATAACTCAGATATTGCTGGCCCATATATACACCGTGCACAACGTTTATACACACAATCCTTTTATGTAAGGGTTGTTCAGGTGTAAAACCATTAAATCCATGAAGTGAATGGATGTTTTAATAGAGTTCATAGGTTATTTACCGAGTTCTGTGTGCAGTAGAGACAGCTCCAAAGCCAGACGCATCTCAGACACAACAATACCAGTTATTTCCAATGTATTAATTTCCATTAATCTGATAGGATTGTCTGACAAACGGCTCTTTTCAAATACAAAACGTTCCTGCTCCTTGCAGCTTTAAGGAACATAAGACAGACCTTGAGATGTTATGCTTGAATTGGCTGCATATAATGTCTGTTGCATCACTTAAACGTTTTCATTTACAGTAGACCGAGGTTCATGCATTAACAAGGGCAGTTAAATCTTAAAAGGGGATGAATGTGGTAACTGTATCCCTTTCTCTGTGTATACAGAGATTGATTGAGGAAATGTGTATGTAATTGACTAGTAACTAAATATTCTATGCAATACCCACGGGCACGACTGTAGAGTATTTTATGACTACAGGAAGTGTGGGTCTCCCTTACAATAGATATTGTGATCCAGCCACCGACTGAAGACTGCGTATGGACATTTACATTAATAATCCAATGTACTATTTATTAGCAGACATCGTTAGCATGATGCTTCTTCAAATATATACAAAGGCACCAATTAAGCGTGGGCAAACATATTTGGTCCTGAGTTCAGGTGCACTATTTGATGGTTCATGCCAAAATAATATAATTGGAGAATGTGTGCATACCACTTGTGCGGGCAGTGGCAGGAGGTCGCTAGATCAGTTGAGAGACTAGCCTTTAGTTAATAGAAGGCTAAAACATTATTACGATTTATTATGGGAGAGGTAGAATTCTAGACATGATTTAGTGGAAGGTGAGGTAGACACTGAGGAAGGATAGGCCATCTTTTTATGACAACTAGGGGAGCTGGGAATACTAGTGACCATCTTGCATGACAATACCACAAGTTACATTTCTTGTTAGAGTGAGGAGGAGAACATTCCAGAATTGTTTAATGTTGAGCAGGAAATTACATTGAGTGTCTGTAATGGAGTGTAATATATTTTTATAGGAAGATAAAATAGTTGTTGCTTGAAAATAAAATTCTAGTCATTCTTATGTGGTAGATTGACCTTTTTATTCAGTGGCTGTAAATCATTGTATTATCTTTTGTATGATCAAGTTAAATCCTTACTGCTTGCCAAGAAGTGGGTTTGGAATTGTTTAGGGCAGGAGGAGTATAATATTTAGTATAATATAGAATATAATGAGCAGATGGACTTAAGTGAACTATATATATATATCAGTGAAAAAAACTTTGTTAAAGGGACGTTATGGTTAAGTTGCGCTACTAAAAACCTATGAAATTCAGTGAAAAAACTTTGTTAAAGGGACGTTATGGTTCCAAGTAAAACCGAAAAACCCTTCAAATTCGGCAGTTATGGTAAGCTAAGCAACCATAACTCGCGCCGCCACCGTGCACTGCTAAGACTAACACCCATGACATCAAAGATGACATCACAAATGTCATTGATGACATCACTGATGACATCACATGTCTGGCTCACTATTTTATCTTTTGCTGACATATCTAGGCCACATGGTTTTCTTCAGTAACAGTCAGAAACTAAGAATTTTATTTTATTTGTAGACATATCCTTCTAGTAGGTTCTTACAGTAATTCCCTTAGAGTACAGTCACATCATATGAAACATATACATATGGGAAAACACAAGCTTGAAAGACAGCAATCCTTTTTGAGCATACAGATAATCACTAGACTTATGAGCACTTTCTGATAGTTCTGTTGTTTTTTTATGGCTGTACTTTCCCTGTATATGGTCATATTTGTATACATTGTACTCAAACTACTTTCCTTAGGGTCCAGTCACATCAAGTGATACATATACATAGGGTAAATAGCAGCTTTGAAACCGAGCAATCATTTATTTGCATGAAACTAATTAGTTAAGTTGTGAATTGTTTCTGCTACTACTTGTGCTTTTTTGCTAACTTCACTTTCCCTGTATATACCCATATTGGTATGTGTTCTTGTGTCTTTGTGTTTTGTCTATAGTAATGCAATTATGTAATACATGGGTTTTATTAGCTACTTATTACATATTTCACAGTACACAAAAATCTGTTAAGAAAACAATTATCATTTCATTATTCAACATATTAACATTACGAATATCATACCTTCATCTATTACGCTGCACACAATGTTATGTTTCTGTATGAGTAGCTTAGTATACTAGATAGAACCCCATAATAGGATGCTATTTATATCAATGCATTAGGGTATATTTCTTGCAATGATTCTTGACACTTTTTTCGCAACATAATAAGAATCCCTTCTACACATATTTCATGAGAAGTACATACACATGTGATGTCATCAGTGATGTCATCAATAACATTTGTGATGTCATCTTTGATGTCCTGGGTGTTAGTCTTAGCAGTGCACGGTGGCGGCGCGAGTTATGGTTGCTTAGCTTACCATAACTGCCGAATTTCAAGGGTTTTTCGGTTTTACTTGGAACCATAACGTCCCTTTAACAAAGTTTTTTCACTGAATTTCATAGGTTTTTAGTAGCGCAACTTAACCATAACGTCCCTTTAACAAAGTTTTTTTCACTGAATTTCATAGGTATTTAGTAGCGCAACTTAACCATAACGTCCCTTTAACAAAGTTTTTTCACTGAGTTTCATAGTTTTTTAGTAGCACAACTTAACAATAATGACTTTGACTTTATATACATGTCATATGGAACTGACTAGATGTCTTCTTATGAACTTGATGTCCGCGAACTTATTTAATGTTCGCGGACATGTTCGGAGAACAGTACCACCACCTAAAAACTCTGGGGAGGTATGTGTAATACTTATATCATAACATAGGAACATTTAACAAATTCACAAAGCAGCACACATACAAAGTATATGTAGTAATACTTAAAAAATGTTACCCATATATGTAACACACTAACCATTCATGTAAATACAATATGTTTTAAAAAGGAATATACCAAAAGAAGATAAAGTGGCTTCCACCATAATTACCTCACAGACGCTCCACAACCAACAGCAAGACCAGACGTATGCACTACTGATTACATATCTCACCAGACATAGTAAGTGCACTTCTTTTTACTCATATATTTATAAATATCAACAGACCCTAAAGAATGCCTACAAAAAGACAACTCCGTAGAAAGCAACGCAAAATTAGAGCAAATGAAAATAAAGGAGTCCAACATAAGCATCCATCTCTAGCAGAATTTGTAAAAAAAGTTGAAACAAAACAGCTATTACAATCATTTAGTGAAACACAGGAAGTTTCAAGTACAGCAACTTTGCTTCCTCTATCAAAATGTAAAACAAACCAAAAAACAATTAACAGAAAATCAGCTATAAGTACAGATAAAACTACTTCTTCAAATTTTAATATAGTGCAAAGTAAGCATACCAAGAAAAGTATTTTAGCCAAAATATACCATCACAAAGTCCTTCAAAATCTTATAAAAACAGGAGAGAAATCAGGTTCAAAGCTTAAAACCTATCGTAGGAAATTAATCTTAGAAGCATTGATGGACAGTGCAATTCTTCTCAAAAGAAATTTATTTATTTTACTGTTAAACAAAATGAAACCACTAACAAAACTAATAACTAAATTACAAAAAAGACTTCTCAATAAGCGAAATGTCAACAGAAAGAACTTCTTAAGTATCTGCAGAGGTGAATGGAATCGCACTACGAGCACAGAACCATATTTTAATGAAGAAGCGTACAAACAAAAGCAAACGAATACAATTGCCATAAATAGCAGTGGTCGAGGTTATGAAAAAGTGAATAATACCATAATGGAACAAGAAGTACTCCTTACAAAAATATGCCCTGAAAACTTAGAATTACCCCTCCATTCAACTGAATCAGAACGTCTAGTGTACAAATGGCCATGCACATCAATGTGTAACATTCCCAAAAATTGTTTCAAATCTTTACACCAATTCCTCAATAAATATGTAAAAAGCAAAGACAAAATCAAAATGAAATTACTGCAAAATATAGATACCTGTCCAGTGCGCAAGTACACAGGACTACAAGGATATTCATTGGCCTGCATTACAGGACCTACTTGTAAAACCACTTTCCATGATATCAAAAGGATATCAACACATCATTCAAATATAAGAAATCTAGTCTGTAAACTGTACTATGCTAAAAGTCCTGCTTTAGCACTAGCAAAGTTAAATAACATCCTTCTACATGGTACAGCAAAAGACCTACTTGAAGAAATTCACTATATCCAGAAAAAATATTTTGGAAGGGAAAGCCATTTACAGAATGAAATAGCTTTAAACCAATTAAGCAACAATTCTACACATGGCAACCTTTTGCTAAACACATACAAAAAAGAAATACTAAAATTTAAAAGTACATCAGCTGAAGTACCAAACCATGTATGTGTATGTTGCGTAGAATTTTTTTATAAAAGTAACACAAAAACTGTGGACCTATCATACAAAATAGAAGACAATGAAGATTCTAAATGGTTTGAATTAGCTCTCTACCTTCTAGCAGAAAACAAATATGAAATAACTGAGCCCTTAATACTTTGCAGTTATTGCACTACAAAACTTGACAACAACCAAACTCCTTCACGTTCTATCACACATAATTTGGAATTATACCCAGTACCACAACCTCTACAACAGCTTAATTTATATGAGAGTATCATAATTCAAACAGTACACCCATTTCAAGCAATAATATGCCTTCAACCAAAAACAGCAAAATTACCTCCCTCTGAATTGGTAAGAGGCATTCGTGGAAAAGTAGTTTATTTACCATTAAATCTAAAAGAAAATGTGCATACTCTAGGAGTGCAACGTCCAATGCACCAATCTTTAATAATATTAGTGAATGGAGTACCTACAAAAGACAAAAAAATATGGCAACAGCTGGTAGATTTATATAAAGTTAGACAAGCCTTCCAATATCTTAAAGAGAATAATGAATATTACAAAGAAATTAATATTGAACAAAACTTGAAAGATACAACTGAAATAATTCAAGAAACACAAGAAGCTGGTCAATTTGAGCTACTAGATCCTACTACAATATCAAATGCTTTAGACCAGTATACAATTCATCCTTTGCACTGTAATGACACCGTACAAGATGTACTGGAAACTTACCAAATGCGTCAAACAAAAGTATCGCCAATCAGTATATGGGAAAAAAGCATAGAAGCACGTGCTTTTCCTCTACTCTTTCCTACTGGCAAAGGAGGAAGGTATGATGATAGACCTATTCAAATATCAGCTTCAGAATACCGCTCATTACGGATGTATTCTGAAGATCTCAGATTTAGACAAAATGTGGAATACATATTCCACCTACTCTTTGAAAGTGAACTAGCAACTTTATGTTACAGAGTTGCACACATATTAAAATCAGGATCACACTTTCAAAATATGACAGCTACACAATTATTAGAGAAAGTGCAACAAAAGGATGAGGTTTTACAATCAAATATTACAAATCTATTAGCAAATATGCGTGGTACTAAAGAGTACTGGTTTCGACGTCATGGAGATGTACGTTGTATGATCAGAAACCTTGGCCCACCCACTTGGTTTGTTACATTAAGTTGTGCAGAATATGCATGTGAAGATTTACATGATTTCCTACGCATATCAAATAAAAACAAAACAAACATAGATATTCTAACACCTGGAGAACTTTGTTCTTTGGATCCTGTTAATGTTTCAAGATATTTTCACCATCGCTTCATTGCTATGCTACATTTTATTTGTAATAAAACTGTTCCTCCCCTTGGAGAAGTGCAACACTTCTTTTGGAGAAAAGAATACCAAGCCAGAGGAGCACCACATATCCACATGCTTTTATGGATTAAAGATGCTCCTAAATTAGGTCAAGACAGTGATGCCACTGTTTTACAGTTTATTGAAAAATATGTCACTTGTGAAATTCCATCAGAATCCACAAATAGTGATCTTTGTGCACAAATTTTACAATTTCAAAGACACAAATGTGGAAAATATTGTCGTCGCAAATACAAAAACAAAGGCAAATACTACACCAAATGCCGATTTGGTTTCCCTAGACCAGTTACAAATACAGGTCAAGTAAACAACCTCATGTCTTCAGTTAGACATACTGTTAAAGGAAAGTCACCTAAAAATACATATTACATAAAAAGAAAAGAAGAAGAAAAATATATCAATGATTATAATGCAATCATTGCCCACTTATGGAATGCAAACATAGATGTGCAGTACATTGCAGACAATTCTACTGCAGTTGCACGATATGTCACAGCATACTTAACTAAAGCAGAAAAGACAGAGCTCCAAGACCTCTGGAATGACCTGTCATCAGATAAAACAGTATCTCAGAAATTATACAGCTTGGGCACAAAAATGCTCACCCATAGAGAATGTGGATCTTATGAAGCAGCTGATCGTTTAACTAGTACTTCATTGTATGGTAAATCTGAAAATATCGTATGGCTAAGTCTTGGTCCAGCTAAATCTAGAAAAAGAGTTCTAAAATCATATGAAGATATAGAAACAATAGCCAAACATGATCCCAACAGCCAAGACATTTTAAAAAACAATTTATTGGACACATACTACCCAAACAGAAGTAATACTTTGGAAAACATGTGTCTATACCAAATAGCCCAAAACTACACATACAAAAATAATATGAAACCCGATGAAAAAAAAGGTAAATATAGAGTGACAGACTGTGAAGGCAGCTTAGTTAAACTCACTAAACCAAATTTAATTAATCATATCAAATTGTCATTGAAGACTCCTCAACATAAAGAAGTATATTACATGTCCCTGCTACGCATCTTCAAACCATGGAGAAAAGAAGAACAATTACTAGATAACTATGACTCATATGAGGATGATTTCAAAGCAAATGAAAGCACTATAACTGATGTAAACTTTACACAGTACAAAACAATGTTGCACAATGAACAGCAACAAGAACTCCAAGCTCAACTAGATAAGGATACTCCTGACAGTAGTTAACCTTCTGTAACAGGAAGCCAAGAACCACTGGGAGAACCACTAATAACAAATGAGGCAGAATTAGCTATGATAGAAGTAGAAAACACCATGTGTCGCTATGAAGATAAGGAAGACTTAACTATACTACAATCAAAACTAAACAATGAGCAAAGTAGCATTTTTCAAGAAGTACAAAACAAATTGCACATGGTGTAAAACATGAAAATAAAGAATCTTCCTGCCATAATTATAAACCTATACTACTGTACTTCAGTGGTGAAGCTGGTTCTGGCAAAACATTCCTAATAAAAATCATTAGTAAGTTCCTTCAACAATTGACAAACAACAAACTGTCAGCTCTTGTCACTGCCCCCACAGGTTTAGCTGCCTACAACATAGGTGGTGTTACATTACACCGATTACTCCTATTACCAGTAGAACACCAGAACAAATTAGACTATTACAAACTTTCTGCAGAAGCTGCAATGGAATTACGCAGAGTATTGAAACAAATGAAAATGCTACTAATAGATGAAGTGAGCATGGTCTCGAACCTGATGTTAGCTTTGATTCACCTCAGATTACAAGAAGTACTCAAAACAGACTATGAAGAGCTCTTTGCAGAAAAACACATTATTGTTTTTGGAGATCTGCTTCAATTAACACCAGTAAAAGGTGAACCTATTTTTAAAACATTAGGGCACAAACTCTGCCGTAAAACTGTTGGCAGCATTGGAAATGTCAACCTTTGGCAACATTTCCAATACAGAGAATTAACAGAAAACATGCGCCAATCTACAGATCTCACTTATGCCAACATTTTAAAAAGTTTGAGAGTTGGTATACTTTCTAAAGAAGCAGAAGCAACATTGAAAACCCGGCACATTAATGCACTTTATGGCGATAATGCACGTGCTACAGATGTTATGGAACAATTAGCCCACAAATATGTCAATTGTATGGCCTTAATGCCAACTCTTGCAAGCTGTTTCAAATTCAATGAAATCATGCTAAGTAAAGAAATGCAACCAATAATGGAAATTAGCGCCACAGACAAACTAGATGTACATGGTATGACACTACCCATGTGTGACCAAGCCACAACAAGACTAAATAATTTAGAAAAATCAATCTCAAACACAGCAGGCTTAAAAAAGATGTTAAAATTATCCTTAAATTGCAGAGTAATGCTTAAACGTAACCTTGACGTGGACCAAGGACTAGTTAATGGAGCACTGGGTACAGTTGTTGGTTTTCAAACATACCCACGTGACAACAAAATTCAGTTTGTCAATATACTCTTTGACAAACTTTCAGAAGTAAAACGGATAGGACGCTCAACAGCTAGATTCCTTCTCTTCAAAGATATGTATGTACGCAGAGAACAATTTTCTCTAAAACTTGCATACGCAGTCACGATTCATAAATCACAAGGTCTTACCCTAGACAAAGCAATGATAGATATTGGTAACACAGTCTTTAAAGAAGGCATGAGCTACGTAGCACTATCACGCTTACGTACACTTGACGGTCTATTTCTAATCAATTTTGATGCAAGTAAAGTAAACGCTGATATTCCTTGCATTTTAGAATATAATAGACTTCGCTCACTATACACTCCCCATCTAAACACATATTCTGTTCAACAAAAACTAAAATGTTGTAAAAGAAAACTAAATCAAACTGAAATGCAACAGGACGTCACTGGAAATCCTCCATAGAGAGTAAAAGAAACTAATACTCCATCAAGTACCACAAACAAAAAAGAATCAATTAGAGAAAGTAAACCAGGTACTTCTTTAAAGAAGGAAGACAAACTCCAAAAAAAGCAGTTAGATACAGAACTACCTGGACCATTTAAATTCTCAAATATAGTTGGTGTAAGTTGCTATGCAAATGTAGCAATGAATATTCTATTTCAATTACCACCAATTGTTGACAACATTTACTCACACAGTACAAACCCATTGTGTTTGCAAATGTTAGTACTTCACAGAAATGCAGCAAACAATCCTGACAACACATATAGTGTTTTTGGAATAAGACGACAATTGGACTACTGTGCTGGAATGGTGAAATTCACTATAAACTCACAGGAAGATCCACAATAATTTCTAATGTACTTACTACAAGTACTGGAAAACAAAAACATACCTATAAATGAAATTTTTCAGATTTCATACATGTGGAAACATACATGCACTCTCTGCAACAATGTGACACAAGAAGAAATCCCCAATGAACGCTTCATATATATATCAATACCAAATTGTGAATCCATTCCATTTCAGCAACTTGTACAAAATGCAAACCATGGTAGATTATGCTCTACCTGCAATTCAGATAATCGTTCCACGTTAGTAATACAAACACATAGTAAATACGTAATACTAATGCTTCTACGTTACAATGCTTATTTGATGTTCTTAAAACCAAAATTTTATAAATAAACTGTATTTAAACCTTTAAGTAAATTTATGTTACAAAAATATAAACTGTTAGAATACTCCAAAACCTATCTAACTGCTCAAAGATTCTACAACAACTAATCAGATAAATGAATACCACTAAATTAGACCAAAAAATACACAGTTAGAATACGCTAATTGGTATCTACCTGTCCCAAAATTATAAATGTGTGTTAAAGTAATATAAACTGTTAGAATACTCCAAAAGCTATCTAACACTCAAAGATTCTACAACAACTAATCAGATAAATGAATACCACTAAATTAGGCCAAAAAACACACAGTTATAATACGCCAATTGGTATCTAACTGTCCCAAAATTTAACAATATCCAAATAGGTAAATGAAAACCACTACTATATATTAAAAAATAGACAGTTAGAATACGCCAATTGGTATCTAACTGCTCCAAAATTTTATAATATCAAAACAAATGAAGAATCTGTTACTGTTCCAAAAGAAATACAACAAAGCAAAGTATAAAGCATTAGCCAGAAACAACAAGTGAACACTGAAAACAAACAAACAAATAAACTGTAGCATAACAGAAAAAGGGTTTTTTTTAAATCCAACATGGGTTTTTTTTTCTCCCACAGACCCAATGATTTTAGCAACAAATACAGAAACTGAGCAAATTGCACAGTACTCTGATTTGTACTCTACTAAATATGAGGGTCGAAAAAAAATAAAAGTATATTGCTTATACAATGTAATAAGTCATTACAAAATACTAATACTAACATGCTATTTTCTTTTATCACAGAAATGAAGAAAATAAAACATGGACTCCCATTACTAGACCAAACAGTAAGTATACAATAATAAGGACAACCATAGCAGCACATCACATCCATAGTATCTAATACCTTTGTTCCTTATACATTTGTTTTTCACCCAAACTTATAAACAAATATGAATGTGATATGCTGCGGTGGTTGTTGCCAGACTCTATGCCCTGGCAACAACCACCGCAGCATATCACATCCATAGAGTCAAACATTTCAACTATGATCTATGGGAAACTTTTAATGTCCGCGAACAATGTGAATGTCCTTAGAACAATACGGACACCGTTTTCAGGACACCCCCTACGAACATTTCAGAACAACGCGATAGTTCTTAGAACACTTTCAACTTAACAACGAACAATACGGACACCGTCCTAAGGACACCCCCTACGAACATTCCAGGACACCGGGAGTGTTCTCAAAAATGTCTTCAGAACACCCCCATCTTGTTTATTTGTGAACAATTCAGGACACCGCGAGTGTTCTTAGGACACATTCAACTTGACAGAGAACAATACGGACAGCGTCCTCAGGACACCCCCTACGAACATTCCAGGACACCGGGAGTGTTCTCAAAAACATCTTCAGAACACCCCCATCTTGTTTATTTGCGAACATTTCAGGACACCGCGAGTGTTCTTAGGACACATTCAACTTGACAAAGAACAATACGGACAGCGTCCTCAGGACACCCCCTACGAACACTCCCCGGACACCTGGAGTGTTCTTAGAAGCGTCTTCAGAACACCACCATCTTGTTTATTTGCGAACATTTCAGGACACCGCGAGTGTTCTTAGAACAGACTCAACTTGACAGAGAACAATACGGACAGCCTCCTCAGGACACCCCCTATGAACACTCCCCGGACACCGCGAGTGTTCTTAGAAGCGTCTTCATAACACCCCCATTTTGTTTATTTGCAAACATTTCAGGACACTGCGCGTGTTCTTAGAACACATTCAACTTGACAGAGAACAATACGGACAGCGTCCTCAGTACACCACCTACGAACACTCCCCGGACACCGCGAGTGTTCTTAGAACAGTTTCACTTTGCTTGCGAACAAAACGGACACATTTTGACTCCTTAGAACACCCCCTAGTCAGTTTATTTAGAAAATTTCAGAACACCCGTGATGTCCGCAAACAAATCGAACACAAAAATAATGTCTAACACATAAAAAACACAACTTTCATCCTATCTCACACAATCCCACCCTCCCCAAACACTCCTACACACCAACACACTCTACAAAATACACATTTTGAACAAAGTTTCACCGCGCTGTCCGGGACGTCCGCGAATCCAATATGGCGGGCGCTACGGAAAAATCTGACGCGCTTCACGCTCCACGCCGTCCAATCAGCGAACACTTTGCATGTCCGCGAACATCACGCAAGACGATTGACCAAGCCGCTACTCCTGGTCCAAATTTGGTGGAAATCTGTCCAGCGGTTTGGGCTGTAGACGCGAGCAAAATTTTTTTCCCATTCACTCTATGGAGAGTGACTATAATGTATACAAATATGAGCATATAGAGGGAATGTAGAGTAATAAAAATAAAACTATGACAAAGTGCTGATACCATAATGATTATCTTCATGCAAAGAAAGGATTCCTCTCTTTCAAGCCTGTATCTTCCGCTACGTACATGTTTCATATATGATGTGACAGGAACCCAAGTCTACAAATATAGTACCTTTTCAATTTTTACTTCCTGACTGTTACTGTAGAAAACTATGTGGCTTCGATATGTCAATAAAGGATAAAAAGGGAAAGCCAGCCATGTGATGTCATCAGTTATGTCATCAATGACATTTGTGATGTCATCTTTGATGTCCTGGGTGTTAGTGTTAGCAGTGCACGGTGGCGCGAGTTATGGTTGCTTATGTTACCATAACTGGCGAATTTCAAGGGTTTTTCGGTTTTACTTGGAACCATAATGTCCCTTTAACAAAGTTTTTTCACTGAATTTCATAGGTTTTTAGTAACACAACTTAACCATAATATCCCTGACATGTAACATAGAACATACTAACCCCCTCGTAGTGATTTTCATGTCCGCGGACTACCGCCATGTCCCCGGACA
The DNA here is from genome assembly GCF_040938575.1 of Ambystoma mexicanum. NCBI lineage: Eukaryota > Metazoa > Chordata > Amphibia > Caudata > Ambystomatidae > Ambystoma > Ambystoma mexicanum. The sequence continues at coordinate 876,979,050 of NC_090928.1, read as the reverse complement.
CATCCAAAATCTGAGCGTGGTGAATGTAAATTTAAATAGTGTGCCCCATTTCCACTTTGAAGTTGGCTCCGAAAAGAGCCGTTTTTTTTTTTTTTTACAGATGCTTGACAGACACCTGTTATTTTATATTTTTATTCTTGTTTTTTTTTCTTACTTTACTCCTAAAATCTTCACAAAACCTTCTCCAAAGCAACCCTTACATTCCAAAATAAAAAGGCATTTCCGGTAAAAGATAAAGAAATGCCATCTTCTTTAAAATTAACAGCATTACTGGCATCAATATTCTCATTGTTACAGAAGAACATACCAGCTCTAAGCATGAAGGCACACATGCCTCGGTTGATGACACACCTAGCAATGTTTTGCTGAGGACAAAAAACGGAACTATTGTCCCATATTGCCCTACGTAGTAATCCAGAAAAAATTACTTTCGCATTTGGAAGGATCTTCACTACGGCTTGAACCAAGCATTCCAAATCAGCCAACAAAGTAGGGGCACTGACGTTGCCCAAATGGAAAGCACCATAGTGCAAAACTACCACATGCGGCTGTTCATCGTGGCCATATCCGCACAAACGTGTACAATTCCCTGTACATTGCAATCAGGCACAGTGCTCCACACCACCTTCACTCCTTTGACATCAAAGTTCTTTGCAACATGCCTGCATTCAGCGTACTACTGTAAACCATACACAAACATATCTCCGAGCACCAACACCCTGACTTTCTCCACTTCTGCCATCTTCACCACACACAGTCTCTTTCAACACAAATCCACAACCTCGACATCTGATTGGCTGATCCGTACAGTCTTCTTTCCATGTTGGATTTCCTGGAAAAACCCGGATTTACCACGCCCTGTCCACGAACAGCCGCGGTGTCCGCGGACGGCATCCACTTTACTCTCTGTACTATTCCCTCATTGCATACAGCTAAGCAATCACACAATACGAATAACGTCCTCAGAACACCCCCATTTTGTGAATTTTCCAACATTTCAGGACAATTATCATTTCATTATTCTACATATTAACATTACAAATAATATACTTTTATCTTGTACTCTGCACACAATGTTATCTTTCTCCATTAGCAGCTCAGTATACTACATAGAATGCCATAATACAATGCTATTTATTGATGTAAATGCATCGTTCAAAGCACTAATAACGGTATGATATTTATTGCAACATCCTTGACACTTTTTTCGGAACATTATAATGAAAATCCCTAGTACACAAATTCCATGAAAAGTACATACACATGTGATGTCATCAGTGATTTCATCAATGACATTTGCGATGTCATCTTTGATGTCCTGGGTGTTAGTCTTAGCAGTGCATGGTGTTGGCGCGAGTTATTTTTCATAGCTTACCATAGCTTGCTATTTTCAGGGGTCTTTCGGCTGTACTTAGAACCATAACGTCGTTTAAACAAACTTTTTTTAATATCACGCAAACAATATACAAACATGGCGTGCAAAAACCAACTTCTACAGATGGCTTTACACAGAATGTTGCAAAGTAAGAATTTATGCTCATTCACAGTGAAGGTCAGCTGCTTCATTTTTTTCTCTGGCCCCGGAGAGGCTCACGAAGCAGACTATAAGGTTGTATTGTGTTTTGACCTTGACAGACAGAGATTGTGATGAAAGACTTCGCTTGAAGTAGTGTTGCTAAAACGTAAGAGAAGATAAAGATGAAATTTCTGAAACAAAACCACTTTTACATATTATATCACTATGCGAAAGATCGTTGGCACACGCAGAGTCGTATTTTCGGACTGCACCACTCGTAGACAATGGAAATTGCAATTGTACTGTAAGTAACCCTTTACATTACTTTATACCAAATATAATTACAATAGCGTAGCATTAAAGACCGCTGAAGTTGAACTTGTTCGTTGAAAGTGGCATAATGTTTTCTACTGCGTACTATCACCGCCAAATTGATCCCCTGTCGTTTAGAGGGCTCTGAAAAAGGCAGACGATACAGAGTGGGTTAATAGAAATAATTTAACCGGTCTATAGGCGGTCAAATGCTCTACTCGCTGTGCCACTTTACTGTAGCCTGTCAAGTGGCACAGCGAGTAAAGCGCTCGCTTTGACATCCGTGCACAGCTTGCTAACGCAAGTTCGAATCAAGTCAAGCCCAAACTCAGCCTTTCATCCTTCCGTGGTCGATAAATGAGCACCACACACCGTGGTTAATAATAAGCACCGCTTAGATACCTCACAGTTCTTAGCGCTATATGAATGGGAAAATATTATTTTTTTATTATTAACATACTCTGTTGCACTTCGATAGCAAATAGTTTCACGCCCTAATAAATAAAATGATGATTTTTAATGAAGATCGGCTGGTGAGACTAATTTATGTTTTTTAAAACAGGTACGTGGCCCCGTTTTGTCTATGTCACAATTTACAGACTCCAGCGGATGGGGTCTTCAACTGCCAGGTGCAAGTCCAAATATGCAACTTCATGACCCTCACCATTTTATGGGACAATCGCCAAGGACCAATATGCAGTACTAGCGGCTACAAACAACATACCAACCAATACGGTGGTCTTATGGCTCGTTGTTGGAGCAACCTTCCGATTATCAGAGAGACCATTTACTGCTTTTATCATAAACCAACAGCCTATCTACCGCAAAGGAACAACGCACGGCTCCAAATAAACTTTTGCTGATCGACAGCAGAGACAATAGCAAATCGCTGAATATTTACTAAACATTTCATGTGAAATAAATGTACTTTACCAAGTGTACAATCCTGCTGTTTACTTTTAAACCACAGTTTCATATTCCGAATTGTGACGCACTGATTTGTAACCTGATCTAACACTCTCTGTACCGCAAAGGAACATCGCGTGTCTCAACATGAACTTTTGCGGATCGACAACAAAGATAAATGCAAATTGCTTAATATTCTCTAAACATTTGATGTCAAATAAATGTACTTTACAACATTTACAAACTTGCTCTTTGCTTTTAAATCACAGTTTCATATTCTGAATTGTGGCGCGCTGTGTTGTGACATAATGTGTGTTGTCTTCCGGGTTCTGTGTAAAGTCGCGTAGTACTGGAGACGACTGGGCGCGTTTCATTACGCACCCTGTAACATCACAGAGAGAGGCGGGGAATATGAATGCTTTGATAATATCAGGTTTAGTGGCGGGAGATATGATTTAGTGTCGCAAAAGCAAGTCAGCCAGGTCAATAGCGCCAGTCATAGGATTATCACATAATGTCGACGCACACCAGCCGGATTTATCGTTTCTTTAGTGGACAAAAAGTCGGTTGACGCCCCTAGGAAATTGTACTATTAGCGGACAAAAGGAGTGCTCTTAAAACACTTTCATCCTGACAACGAACAATACAAACAACGTTCTCAGAACACCCCCATTTTGTGTAATTGCAACCATTTCGGGACACTGCGAGTGTTCTTAGAACACATTCAACTAGACAAATTACAATACGGACAGCGTCCTGAAGACACCCCCAGTTTGTGTATTTACGAACAATTAAGTACACCGCGAGTGTTCCTAGCTCATTTTTACCTTCCTTGCGAACAAAAATGACACATACTCCGTCCTCTAAACACCCCACCATTTAGTTTATTTACAAAATGTCAGAACAGCCGTGTTCTCCGCAGACAAATCGAACGCAACAAAAACGTCTAGCACATAAAAAAACAAAGCATTGAACCTATCTCATACTTCCCCCACCCTCCCCAAACACTCTTACACACCAACACACGGCACTAAATACAATTTTTTATCCACGTTTCACTGCGCTGTACGCGGTCGACTGCGAATACAAGATGGCGGGCGCCACAGAAAATCTGACGCGCTCCACGCCCCTCGCCGTCCAATCAGCGAACACGTCGCATGTCCGCGGACATGATGCAAGCCCACAGGCCAATCGGGGTGCTCTCCGCGGAGCGAACAGGGAAGTCCGTCCGCGAAGCGAACGCAGATATCACTAATTTTTTTGCCTTACATGTTAGTCATTTTTAAAAAAAACTACTGCACAGATTTACACCAAATTCACAAAAGCACGCTTTTGGGACCAGGCCGCCGCTCCTGCCGCAAATTTTGTGTAAATCCGTCCAGCGGTTCGGGCTGTAGCCGTGCGCAAAGTTTTTTCCCATTCAGTCTATGGGAAAAAAAACAGTTTTGGGACCCCCCCTATAACTTTGCCCCCCCTGGACAAATCCTCACCAAACAAATTCAGAGTGACCCAACTACTTTTTTTGCAAAGTTTGGTGAGGATCCGTCCAGGGAGAGCGAAGTTATAAGCCGCCCAAAAAGTGCTCTTCCTATGGAAACAGCAGCTTAACCATAACTACATGGCCACTACCGTGGCCATGTAATATATATCTATATATATATATATATATATATATATATATATATATATATATATATATATATATATATATATATATATGTATATATATATACATATATATATATATATATATATATATTGCTTGCAAATAAAAAAGTCTTGAAAACTTGCAAGGAAGGAAGAGATTTTATTCAGTGGGTGCAATGAGTGGGGATTTATTTGTTACAGGACAATAAATATGTTCTTGAAAAATGTCTAAGATTAATTTTGAGGCAGGAGGAGATAATATTTAGTGACTGTAACAGCGTGTGCTATGTTGTATGCAACGAGAGTAAATATGTGTTGCATCTGAAGAAAAATGTTTTCGGTACTGGAAGATAATATATCTAATGGCCTAAAAGAGTTTTCTTTGTAATATATTTAATGGCCATAAAAGAGTGTTCATTGTAACAAGGCAAAATATTTGTTTCTTCTGCTCTAAGAGCATTAGATTTCTTTGGGGAAGGGTGGGGTACAATTCAAAGGCTCTATGACTGTGTGAAACACACACCATCATTTAGTGACTAGATGTAGTTGGGGGAAGAGAATCCCAGTGACCTTCTTTCATCACATACATTCATGTGACATATCTTGTCAGAAGGAGGAGTAGACATCCCAAAATCATTTGGAGGCAGATAGAAGATACTTTGCAGTAGCTGTAACTATGTGCAGACACTTTTTGTGACAGGTTACAATATTTGTTGCTACTGAAGGAAAAGTCAGCTGTCATAGGCAGTGCGGCTTGACAGCGAGGTGAAGTTTCACTTCACCCTTTCCTCGAACCTTTCAAACATTATGGGTGTAGCAGCAGCAGTGGTGCAGAGAGGTGGTGGTGGAGGTCGTAGAGGAGAAAGTGCTGAATTAGATCCAGAAGCCACGGCAAAAACGCAGGAGGCGGCAGCAGGCAGCAGTCTTGAGGTGTCAAAGTAAATGGTGCCTCAGTGCCTCGGTGAAGTGTGAGCAGTCTGGTGGCCAAGAGGTTTTTTTATGAAGGTATTGTGATCCTCACCCCCTGGCCCTGTGTTGTGCTGTGTTGTTCAGTGAGTGCATTCTTCACTCTGCTATCTGCATTTTGCTTTTGTTGAAGACTGCTGAAACATTCGTAAGTCATAAGACGATCCGCTGATGAGCAAACTTTCTGGTGCTTATTTTATTCAGAGCTGGTCTGCCTCTAACAGGTGGGTTTTCTTTTGTTTCTTCTTAGTGGATTGCTCATACGAGGAGTTGCTCTCCTCTCTTTTCTTTTACTGCTGCTGAAGCTTGGAACGTATACAGAAGGGACTGCAGGCTACTACCTTTTGACCTGTAGTCAATTAGTCAGTGCTTACCAAATCTAATTACCTAATCTTTATCTGTTCCTGGACTGATTTCTTCTTTTGTGTGATTGCAACATTGCTCCCCATTGCTACTGTTGAAGTTTATACATTGTTTTCCACTACCACAAAGACTGCAGGGTAACACACTTTAATCTGAGATATGAATTCGCAACCTTCTTATTTTCTTTCACTCTATTTCTTTTTGGTTTGTATAAACCTTTACAAACAGAATAGATAATATAAAAACAATTCCACAATTCTATAAAATAAACAACATACACAAATCCACAAAATACAGAATACTTTCCAATATATACTTCAACATATATCACATAATACACATCTCTCCTATGTCACAATTCATTTAACTGAAAGTGAACGCAACCTGAATTCATCATAATTTACTTTGTTCCTAAAAAGTTCATAAAAAACGTACACGAATGGACCTATTCGAGTGTACAAACATTTTTAGGAAAAGCAACAATTCTCATTTTCGATACCATTGATCCACTATGAAGCATTTCATACCACAATATTTCACAATTTACTTGGGATTTATCAATTACAAATTCTTTGAAATATTCTATTCTTTTTGACATTAATTTCGGGCACTTTAGTACAAGATGATATAGAGTTTCCTTTTCCCCATCAATACAACAATGCCTGCAAAATTTGTATTCATCCAATGTCGGGTAACAAATATTTCTAATTTCCTGAGTATTTAAGACGTTTGCTCTGAATCTCATTAGGGAATTCCTAATTGATCGATCAGGATATTTCAAAATGTATGTTTCAGGTTCGGGGTACCATTTCCATAAGGAAACAGAATTGGAGTATAAGCTTGAATTTAGCAATATGTCATTATTACTCACCCAATCCAGAGCTTTTATCAAGGCTTTTACTTTTAAGGGATTATCCAGTAGCTTGTGTAATGATACACGCATTAACAGTAATGTTCACTCTACAATTTCATTCAAATTTATCAAAACATGCCCTTTTTATTGTCAGCAAGATAGCTGTATAACTGTTTCCGGTTACCCAGCAAACATTTCCTTAGTAATGAAGCCTTTTTCCATATCATATAACTTTCAAGAAAACACGGTCCAAACTCATATCGTACTATTTCAAAAGGTATACGTTTAGGCAAAAAGTACAGGACATTTCTCCATATAATGCCTTCAATAGTCTATAAATAGGGAATGAATAAATCCGATAAGAATTCAAAACCATAGCTAATCTGTGGTATTATTTTCTTCATATAAAATTCAATGCAAGCATACAAGGATTATTTGCTGTATTTTCTTTCAATGATTTTTAACTGTTTAGCAGCATCCATTGCTTTCAATTTCAAACAATTTCTAATACATTCTGAGACGGGACACTTGAAAACACATAGCCCAGGAATTTCAATGATTTCTGCATTTTAATCCTATTGCCATTACAGTCCCATGAACATCCTAGAGATTTCCTGTTGCCTTGTCCCAGATTAATTACTACTGTTTTTGATGCATTTATTTTCAATTTTGAATCCTTTATGTATTGAACAAATGCATTTATTAAACGCTGCAGCATTATTTTTGCGGTATCAAATAAAAGGAAATCATCCACATAAGCACACCATTGAACTGTTAGAAGACCCAATTTTGGAGAAACTAGGCCTTTCTCATCCAAGAATTGCCCAATAGAGACAACATAAAGATGAAATAATATGGCAGCAAGTGCACATCCCTGCTTTCGACCATTACTTGCTTTGAATGGATCGCTCATGTGTCCCTCATTATTTAACCTAACACTGATCATGGTATTTGAGTATAGGCCGACCACAATAGCAAGTAGGTCTACATCTATACAGAGATTCAGCAATATTCTCCATAGCGTGGGCCTATCCACCATATCGAAAGCTGCTGACAGGTCCATTGATGCAACATACAAAGGTTCTTTCTTATTTAACCAGGCATTATTTTGTAACTGGGTAACTAACATCTAATAAATCATTGTTCTCAATCCACAGGAGCAATCTATCCGAAACAATGGAAGAAAAATTCTTGGCCTCTATATTCAACAGGGAAATTTGACAGTAGTTTGTGGCACACATTCTATATTTGCAGTATGTTTGACAACAGCCAAGCCTTAGGGATCATCTCCTTTTCTAAAACATCACTATAGAGAATATGAAGTATTGTAGCCCAAAAATCTGTGTTGTTTTTCAGGGTCATGAACGAGAGACCATTTGGGCCCAGTGTTTTGGATGTTTTAGCCTTCAGTATATAACTCTTTGCACTCTCTATAGAAACATCTAACTTCCATTTATGTAGATTGATCCTATCCAATTCAAAGGACCTTGAGGACGATTCACTATAGATATACATAAAATGTTTGGACCAATCATCCGCACTAATTGGGTTCAAGGCCAATTGTACTTGGGTTTTTTCAGTACTTTTTGTTAGTGACCAAATGGATCTCGAATTTGTGTTTTTTTAAGCTTGAAACAGAAGTTCAGCATCTTTCTGTTGCATACATGCCCGATGATTTAAAGACCAGTTTTTATAGCTCAGTCTGCATTTTTTTATTCCAATCTTTATTGACTCTGTATCACAATTTAATTTTTTATTAAGCGAATGTCTCTATTCAAAATTGCTTTTCTTTGTTTGGTGGCCAAGTCAAATTTATGCTTATGAGTGTGTTTCCCTTGCCTGCTACGCGAACCTTCAAGCAACTCTTCCCCAATACTTCTTCCAAATGTTCAGAGAATAGCTCAACTGAGTAGGTCCCTCTTTTTCCCTCCAATATTCTGGACTCATACTCCACTAAAATTTGCTCATTGAATTTCTCAATTTTCCCTGGATTCCATTTAGTTCTAGAGCCCCTAACATTTATCTCAAAATTCTCACACGTTCTAGTCAATTTATCATTTTTTTTTATTTTTTGTCCATGGCAGGTTACATGTTAGCATGTCATGATCACTAGCATTTGTCTGTATAACTTCCATATTACCCATACATAGATACATTTCTGTACTTGCAAATATTTGCAGGCCGATTCATGGAATAATTAGCGCGGCGCAAGTGGGCAAAAACGTGCGAATCGCAGTGGAATAGCGAAAATCGCAGTGCAATTGCGAAAATCGCACGAAAAGCAGCGCACGTCGATTCATGGAAGGCCGTGCGCGAGAAAACCAGCGGATGTGCGATAAAAAAGTGCGCGGCGCACGTTGGCGCACAGGCCATCTAACAGCGTGCGCCAGGTCACAGCGAAAATCGCACAGGCCATAGCGAAATTCGCACATAGCGCGGCGCACGCAACAAAAGTAGGCGGAACACGGGCGTAACACTCGGAATGGGGAACAACTTGCCAAAACGTGGGCGTCACGGGGGAAGTACAGGGCACAAGTGCGCGGAACGCCCACACGCTCGCCTACAACACGTATTCATGGAATAGAATAGGGCAAAAAAGCGCACGCTCAAACCAGCGCACAGGCACAAACACGACCGCCACAAGAAAGCAGGCGGTAGCGTCTCTGCGGCTGTAAGAAATGTGCGCCAAAAGGTGCGCCAACAAATAGCACCTATATACTGCCATGATGAATGTCCCATACTGTGGCCCTCCAGGAAAAATGACGTGCAAAGGGGTACCCACAAACACGGACACCCGCTGACAAAAAATACGTGTGCGTGGATACCGGGGTGCGCGGGAAGTCTAACACGCGATTTCAGCAGGGTACGTGCATCACAGGGGTTCGCGTGAAGTTATTCACGCGATCGGGCCTGGGGGAGCGGGCTACGTGTATTTGAGGGGTTCGCGTGAAGTTTCACACGTGATCGGGTCTGGGGGAGCGGGCTACGTGTATTACAGGGGTTCGCGTGAAGTACCTCACGCGATCGGGCCTGAGGGAGCGTGCTACGTGTATATCAGGGGTTCGCGTGAAGTTTCACACGCGATCCGGCCTGGGGGAGCGGGCTAGGTGTATTACAGGGGTTCGCGTGAAGTTCCTCACGCGATCGGGCCTGGGGGAGCGGGCTACGTGTATTACAGGGGTTCGCGTGAAGTTCCTCACGCGATCGGGCCTGGGGGAGCGGGCTACGTGTATTCCAGGGGTGCGCAGGAAGTTCCACACGCGAATAGCCTGGGGGCGCGTGTTTTACAGGGGTTCGCGTGAAGTTCCTCACGCGATCGGGCCTGGGGGAGCGGGCTACGTGTATTACAGGGGTTCGCGTGAAGTACCTCACGCGATCGGGCCTGGGGGAGTGTGCTACGTGTATATCAGGGGTTCGCGTGAAGTTTCACACGCGATCGGGCCTGGGGGAGCGGGCTACGTGTATTACAGGGGTTCGTGTGAAGTTCCTCACGCGATCGGGCCTGGGGGAGCGGGCTACGTGTATTACAGGGGTTCGCGTGAAGTTCCTCACGCGATCGGGCCTGGGGGAGCGGGCTACGTGTATTCCAGGGGTGCGCGGGAAGTTCCACACGAGAATAGCCTGGGGGCGCGTGTATTACAGGGGTTCGCGTGAAGTTCCTCACGCGATCGGGCCTGGGGGAGTGGGCTACGTGTATTCCAGGGGTGCGCGGGAAGTTCCACACGCGAATAGCCTGGGGGCGCGTGTATTCCAGGGGTGCGCGGGAAGTTCCACACGCGAATAGCCTGGGCGCGTGTATTTCAGGGGTGCGCGGGAAGTGCCACACGCGAATAGGCTGGGCGCGTGTATTTCAGGGGTGCGCGGGAAGTTCCACACACGAATAGCCTGGGGGCGCGTGTATTCCAGGGGTGCGCGGGAAGTTCCACACGCGAATAGCCTGGGCGCGTGTATTTCAGGGGTGCGCGGGAAGTGCCACACGCGAATAGGCTGGGCGCGTGTATTTCAGGGGTGCGCAGGAAGTTCCACACTCGAATAGCCTGGGGGCGCGTGTATTCCAGGGGTGCGCGGGAAGTTCCACACGCGAATAGCCTGGGGGCGCGTGTATTCCAGGGGTGCGCGGGAAGTTCCACACGCGAATAGCCTGGGCGCGTGTATTTCAGGGGTGCGCGGGAAGTTCCACACGCGAATAGCCTGGGCGCGTGTATTTCAGGGGTGCGCGGGAAGTTCCACACGCGAATAGCCTGGGCGCGTGTATTTCAGGGGTGCGCGGGAAGTTCCACACGCGAATAGCCTGGGGGCGCGTGTATTTCAGGGGTGCGCGGGAAGTTCCACATGTGATTTGACAGTGTGGGTCCTCCCAGGTGTACCCTGTACACTCTCCACGGCCCCTGCAGGCAGCCCACACCACAGGGGACTACCCTGCATCCCTGGTCATGTCCCGCAGGCAGCCCACCCACCATGGGCATGCCCCCCAGCAAAGGCACATGTCTCCTTGAACTAATGACCACCAACACATGTCCCCTTGCACCCCCACCCCCCAGCACTGTGGGGCACCTGCCAGCAGGCCCCCACCCATGTCCAACTCATGTCCCCCACCACCCCCACCCCCCAGCACTGTGGGGCACCTGCCAGCAGGCCCCCACCCATGTCCAACTCATGTCTCCCACCACCCCCACCCCCCCGCCACCAGGGTCACCCTCCACCAGGCCCCCACTCATGTCTCCCACCACCCCCACACCCCAGCAGTGCAGGGTCACCCTCCACCAGGCCCCCACTCATGTCTCCCACCACCCCCACCCCCCAGCCACCAGGGGCACCCTCCACCAGGCCCCCACTCATGTCACCCACCACCCCCACACCCTAGCAGTGCAGGGGCAGCCTCCACCAGGCCCCCACTCATGTCTCCCATCACCCCCACACCCCAGCCACCAGGGGCACCCTCCACCAGGCCCCCACTCATGTCACCCACCACCCCCACACCCCAGCAGTGCAGGGGCACCCTCCACCAGGCCCCCACTCATGTCACCCACCACCCCCACCCCCCAGCAGTGCAGGGGCACCCTCCACCAGGCCCCCACTCATGTCTCCCATCACCCCCACACCCCAGCAGTGCAGGGTCACCCTCCACCAGGCCCCCACTCATGTCTCCCATCACCCCCACCCCCCAGCCACCAGGGGCACCCTCCACCAGGCCCCCACTCATGTCTCCCACCACCCCCACACCCCAGCAGTGCAGGGTCACCCTCCACCAGGCCCCCACTCATGTCTCCCACCACCCCCACACCCCAGCAGTGCAGGGGCAGCCTCCACCAGGCCCCCACTCATGTCTCCCATCACCCCCACCCCCCAGCCACCAGGGTCACCCTCCACCAGGCCCCCACTCATGTCACCCACCACCCCCACACCCCAGCAGTGCAGGGGCACCCTCCACCAGGCCCCCACTCATGTCTCCCACCACCCCCACACCCCAGCAGTGCAGGGTCACCCTCCACCAGGCCCCCACTCATGTCACCCACCACCCCCACACCCCAGCAGTGCAGGGTCACCCTCCACCAGGCCCCCACTCATGTCTCCCACCACCCCCACACCCCAGCAGTGCAGGGTCACCCTCCACCAGGCCCCCACTCATGTCTCCCACCACCCCCACACACCAGCAGTGCAGGGTCACCCTCCACCAGGCCCCCACTCATGTCTCCCACCACCCCCACACCCCAGCAGTGCAGGGGCAGCCTCCACCAGGCCCCCACTCATGTCTCCCATCACCCCCACACCCCAGCCACCAGGGTCACCCTCCACCAGGCCCCCACTCATGTCACCCACCACCCCCACACCCCAGCAGTGCAGGGGCACCCTCCACCAGGCCCCCACTCATGTCTCCCACCACCCCCACACCCCAGCCACCAGGGGCACCCTCCACCAGGCCCCCACTCATGTCTCCCACCACCCCCACCCCCCCAGCACTGTGGGGCACCTGCCAGCAGGCCCCCACCCATGTCCAATCCATGCCCCCCTGCACCTGGGTCCCAACATTCCCCAATCATGTCCGTAATGCCCATCCTCCCCTGCCAAAAGGCCCAACCAACTATCACACCCACCCACATATCAAAGGCAATTACATGTTACAACCCCAATTTAAATAATGCAATTCAACACATGTCTGTCACACACAATGGCTGCAAGTGAATGACAAAACACCCAACATGACATGCATGAAAGCAATGAGATGATACGACACATTGAAGATTAAAAAAATATTATGTATTGAACAGCAAGTAGAATGGAAATGAAATAAGAAAAAACACAAAGCAAATCAAACAAAACAAGATTAATGTCCAAGAAAATAATCTGAAAAATTAAAATAAGCCAATGAAGAACCATGAAGAAGATCATCCTGGGTCCATGAGCCCAACCAAATTAAACCTAACTATGACTACTAACTAAAAACTGAACTATATACAAAAAAGTGGTGCATTGTCCAATCGCAACCAAAAGAAAAATCAAAAAAACAAAGGAAACCTAACCCTAACTATACAACTATATACAAAGACAGCGGGCTATTCGGACGGCTCACTGGTTGTTGTCATGGGCCAGGGCATCATCGAACTCCTGGTCAATGGCTTGGAGGCGGGCATGTTCCCTGGCCCCGAGGTCCCGCAGGGATAACGCAGTGTCAAGCTCAAACTCCCTGCGAAGACCCTCGAGGCACTCAGCCCGCCTCAGCGCCCTCCGCATGGAGTCCTCCGCCCTGACCATCGTGAGCCGTTCCTCCTCTGCCCGCTGCCGCTCCGCACCTATCCGCTGGCACAACCGCTCCCACACGGAAGCCACTCCCATTCCAGGGTTCTCCTGCCCTCAGGCCGATGCCTGCACCCCTGATGTTGATGGCCCCGAGCCATGATGCCTCCCACGTTGAGCCTGCTGCTGCCTCCGACGCAACTGCCTGTGCCAGCACGACGGCATCCAGGCTGATGGAAACCACCGACGCTGTCGTGCACGTGCCCTGCCCGATGATGTCGTCACATCCTCCATCTGCTGGGGTCCAGTTGCTCTGGTGTCCACCCCTGCTGGATCTCTGACTCCCGACTGTGGCAGGGATGGGATCCCCACCGAGCTGGCTGCATTGGTCGGGGCAGGTCCACAGGGGGCCCTGGTGGCATCTGGGCTGGAAGACGGCAAGGAGAACGACTGGTGGATAGCCTGCACAGAGGAGGAGAGGGCCGCCACATTGGCCAACACATGCAGGAAACCCCCGAACATGGCCGATCCCAATTGGGCCACGTCGGCACGGTGCACTTCGTGATGACGTGCGTCCTCCTCCCGGGAAGCACGCACGGCATCACGAATCACAGCCGTGCGCATCGCGACCCCAATCAGGACCTTCTCCGCACGGCCAGGGGTTCCCACGTCCGCAGGTGGAGGGGAGTCAGGTGACATGGACATCCCCTCTACCTGCGGACAGGCCTGGGACGGGGCATCCCTGCTGGTGCATGGTGGTGCACTCACAGGGTCAGGGACAGCGACATGCACAGGCCCCTCCACGGTGACCTGTGCTGCCTCCTGCCCCTGGCCCTGGACTGCACCACTTGCACCAGCAGGGATGCCCCCACCAGGCCCCATGTGTGCCCCAGTGGCGGCCTCCTCCTCCTCTGTGCAAACCACCAACCTGGATGGCTCCTCACCGTCTCCCACCGTAGCAGGCCCCTGTGGGGGCTCACCCACCCCTTCCGCTGCAGCCGTGGGGGCATCCCCGCCGCCTTGCTCCACAGCGCCGTCTCCGCCCTCTTCTTCACTAGCCGCTGCGTAGAGGGAGACAAAGAACACAAGCATCAGGGCACTGTACAATGGTCCCCTAGACAGGAAGCAATAGCAGATGAGCACCACTGTCAAAGTACACTTCCATCATGTCCCTCCACAACACATGGGTCAGTCCAGGCAAAACACACACAGTAACAGGCATGGTGCATGCCATGGACATTTCCATGCATGTCCAATGGACTCTTGAAACATTCAATGATATGTAACTCACATGCATCATGGCTCATGCCCATCACATGCACACACTTCACCTCAGTCACATCCATCTGGCCCCAAACACACCAAACACAGCGGATACAAGGGTAATTTGGCTGCTTTACTGAATCTGTGCATTGTCACACACATGTGTCATGCATCCATGGCATGCACAAGTCACAGACACGCAGGTCAGGCACACAGACATGGCTACCATATATGTACCTGGCATCAGCACCCATCCCTCACCCCCACCCATGTCCAGGTACAGAGACTGGCATGCTCTAATGTTCAAAATCTGCATAGGGCTCCCCATGCGGCATTTCAACACATGCAACAACCATGTGCATCACACATCACTGGTCGCAAATGCATTACCATGATGTCCCTGCACACATACATACATACATGGCCTATGGCACACATACAGGCAAGTATCATAGAACCAGCACACCGCAACATGCCCTGTCTCACACAGTAATGCATGGACACTTACCGCTCAACTCCAGACGGGCCTCCCTCTCAAGGATCTGGGCGTGGAGCGCTGGGCGTACGCGTTCCAGGACCCTCATCTGGATGGAACTCATGCGGCCCCGGCCCCCCTCCACGAGGCGCCGGGCCTTCACAAGGGTCCTGGACCTCAAGTCCTCCCAGCGCTTCTTGATCTTCAGGACGTCGCGGGTTGCCACCCCCTCCGCGTTGATGGCAACCACACAGTCGGCCCAGATCCTCTGCCGTCCTTCCTTGCTGGCGCGGGACGATCCAAAGAGGGCATCATACTGCCCCAGGACATGCTCCACCAGGACACCAACTTCGGTGACAGTGAAGCTGGTGCCCCTCTGCCCCTCTGGCCTGGGGTTGCCACTGGTGCCAGATGTGGAAGTGCCCGACATGGCAACCCCAGAGGCAGGTGTGGGTGGGCAACTGGGTCCTGGGGCTGGGCTGTGGAGCGATGTAATCCCAGTCGGGAGTCTTCAGTTCCAGCAGGGGTGGACACAGCAACTGGACCCCTGCAGATGGCTGATGTGCAGGCACCAAATGGCAGGGCACGGTGGCAGCAGGCAGGCAGGCAGGCAGGCAGCAGCAGATGGCACGTGGGAGGCTGCTCGGGGCACTGTGGGGCAATAACTCGGCCTTCTGGGCAGGAGCGTGGGCTTCCGTGTGTTTTCGCGTGGCCAGCTTGATACGGAGTGATTTGGCACGTGAAAATCCTGCACGTCAGCGTGAAATCCGAGGAAAGGCCCTTAGCGCGTAAGCGCGTCAGCACGCATACGCGATTCTATTGGACCAGAGTCGCTCAGAGCGTAAGCGCGTCTGTGACGTGACCCGCACGGGTGTTCCCCACTCAGCACGTGATGACGGGGCACACGTGGAGATACTGCACGTCAGAGTGTCATCGCGTGTAATTGGACAAAAGTGCGAGTACACGCGATTGGCCTATGTACGTGTATTTAATGGGTGCGCGGGCACTTACACACGCAAGTACGTCAGCGAACCTGTATCCCATGGTGCGTGTGAATTTCCACACGCTATTGGACTGGGAACTGGATTCCAGGGGTGCGCGGGTCACACGCTCGCCTAGAACACGCGCAAAGCATAAATTTGCGGACTTTAACAATAACAAGCTCAGACGGCAGGATGAACATACCGTTCCTAGCAGCAGTGGCAGTGGGCTACCAAAGGAGGAGGAGGAGGATAGTCAGGGCCAGAATATTCACACCCAGAACCAGCCTTTTCGGGATGCCTGATGACCAGGTGTATGGGAGGTACAGGTTTCCACCACACATCATACTGGACCTGGTGAGTGAGTGGGAGGATGACCTCACATCACCCACCCTGTGCTCCCAAGCACTCAGCCCCCTGGAGAAGGTCCTCAATGTACTGCACTTCTTAGCCACTGGATCATTTCAGCGGACAAGTGCCATAGTGGGTGGGGTGTCACAGGCCACCCAGTCACGCTGCCTACACCAGGTCTTGAACATCATCACTGCACGCCCATCAGTCCGCAGGCACATATACCTGCCCAGAACACCTGCAGAAAGGCATGCTGCCGCCCTGGATTTTTACGCTGTGGCACGATTCCCCAAAGTGCTAGGTGCCATCGACTGCACCCATGTGGCTCTACGTCCCCCCAGGGCATCTGAGCACATCTATAGGAACCGCAAGCACTGGCATTCCATCAACGTGCAGGTAGCATGTAATGCCAAGGGAATCATCACCTCAGTATATGCCAACTATCCCGGCTCCACACCACGACAGCTTCATTTACCTAATGTCCACCCTAAGCCGGGACCTAGAAGCTGGGCGGCATGGCGATACATGGCTGCTTGGTGAGTATGTATGCCACTGCACATGCATGCATGTTGGATACTGAGCAAGGTCACAACCCCACCAATGATACCAATCACCACCTCCACAGGGGACAGTGCCTACCCTCTCAGCCCCCACATGATGACGCCAATTCGGAAACCCACCACGCCACCCCAGGTAAGATATAACACAGCCCACATTACAACCAGGGGCATAGTGGAGCGCACATTCGGAGTGCTAAAGTCACGCTTTCGCTCCCTTGACCGTTCTGGCGGGCAGCTGTTATACGCTCCCCCAGTAGTGTGCAGGATCATAGTGGCAGCATGTGTCCTGCACAACATTGCAACACGCCGGGGCCTGGGCGTGGACATGGTGGTGGCCCCACATCCCCAACCACATGCACAGCCGCTGCGCATGGGAGGGGAAAGGGTACGGGGGGAGGCAGCCCGTACACAGCTAGTGGCTAATTACTTCACATAGAAATCACACCCCTGTGGAGTGCACACTGCCCTGGCACATTCCATCTGACAATCAATGATGACTCAACCTGACACTGATCCTGAATGTCTGGAGAATGAACCGGGAATAACATGTCAGCCTGAGATTGTTCACCTGGAAGTGTCACAATGTGTGCATCCCTACCCACACAGACGCCACCAATGCAGTTTTGTGAAGTTACACATGGAAGCAGCTAAAATGAATACCCACTTGCAAAATGCAACAAGAGGACAGTGCCATGTCAGCCAACCCAACCCCAGCACCGCCACACGACACACCGTGCCATGTCATGCTAATTGCAGGTAAACAAAGTAATCCCCACAACATGACATCAGTCTCACTATGTACAGTGGCACTATTAGAAACCTGCAACACCTGAAATGCTCACAGCAATGCCGGACCAACAACATACTTGAGCACGTAGTACCATTAACATGACATCACAAATGTTACATATTAGTAGTCTCACCACCTGGAAATGCCTGCACTCCCACCACTACCAACTGTGCAGTGTTGTCGCCATGTAGAGTTGTAGGTGCACTGCTGCCAACATGGTCCCCATCTCCAGACTAGAGGTCCTTGTGTGGACATGAGGAAGGGACCTGCAAATTGGGAGGTAGACACAGAAGATGAGTTACACATCAATGCAACATGCAGTGTACAACACAACAGCAATATGCACTATGAATGTATACACAGTATTGACTACAGACTGGCCACACAGCTCATGGGAGTTCAACATCACTGTGTAATTCACTGTCACTTGGGCACACCCTTTGCAAGCCCATGGAAACGGGAAGCAGGAGGGGTGTGTGTGACTCAAACCCAAGCATCTGAACCAAATACATTACAAGCCTGCATGTGCCCAGCCACAATGCAGCGTATGCCCACAGGAACCACGGAAGCCAACAGATCGTCCCAAAAAAATTGGGAATAAAAGAAATCAAAATAAAAATAAAAATAAGAAACAATCAAAAATGGCCATTGATGGGCCCGGGGGGGTTGGGGAGGCCACCCAGGAGGTCCGAGGACAGGATGCACACCAGAACCCACCTGCGTGGATCCTGGGAAGATAAAACACCTCCATGGGCTCATGGCCCACACGGCTACCCTATTGTGGGAGTATCACTGCTGTCGCTATTATCACCCTGTGCAGCTGCATCCGGAGGTGGTTGCACTATGGGAGGCAGCCCACGCAAGGCCCTAGTCTGCTCCTCCATGGCTGCAAGCATGCGGGTGTGGTAGGTCTGGTTCTGGAGGATGAGTGTGCGGAGGTCCCCATGCAACAACTCACGGGATGCCCGGACCTCCGCCCTCGTTGCCTGCATCTCAGCTGAGAGCGTACGGGTGAGACGCTCCAGCTGCTGTTCTGTCCTTTGGTGTGTTGAAGCCTCAAGCTCAACAAGAGTCGTCCTGAGGTGAAGGAGCTCCTGCCTCAGGGCTTCTCTGTGGCCCTGGGACTCAATGGAGATGGCCTCCTGCAGAGTTGCCAGTGCCGCCCGCCTGTCCCTGTTGGACCCCAACATGTCCTCCCTGTGTGACTGGCAGATGGAGTCGGTTGCCTGCTCTAGTCGCTCCATCAGCCTTTCTGGGGGGACAATGGAAGTGGCCACCCTATCCATGGCCTGAGCCATCATCTCGGATGATGCAGCCTGTTGGGTTGCCATACCGTAAATGGATTGCTCCCATGCGGTATTGCCGGGTGGCGTACGGCCACCACGTCGGCGGGCACCACACCTGTCTGGGGCAAGGCCAACTGCGCCTTGCTGTGCCGGCACTGCCTGAGGCTGCAGGACTGCATTCCCCCTCTGATCTGCTGGCCCAGGAACAGGATCAGATGTCGTGGAGTGTGACCCTGCATCCGTAACCACCGAAGGCGTAGCTGCCAACACTGACATCCACATGGAGGGTCCTGACCCTGGTGCAGGTGGGTGAGACAGAACAGAATCCCTCCCTGGAACACTCACCTGCGACGGCACGTAGGTCTCATCCGAATCAACACCTGAGTACAGCTCGGGGGAGGTACAGCCAGAGACACCCCTTGAGAGCACGACCTGCAGCACTTGTGGGTTCTCCCCCACCACCACACCACATCCCTCACTGGTGGTTGGTCGGCCCTCGGACCCCTCCTGGGTCTGCACCATCTCCACAACCGCAGCAGTATCAGGTGCGTATTCCCCTGCAAAGACATGAAAAAAAAGAAATGGAAACAGGCATTAGCACCATGGCACACAATAAGGGCTGAGAAGCAAGAGAACCAGTACTTGATTGACACATGTCCCACATGACTAAAACCCTCCCATGCATGCACCCTCACTGCGTATGAAGTGCAGGCAAAAGGCACACACTGATGACACCAAGATGGAAGATGAACACATTTTCTGCATGCTGCCTGGCAGTGGCATCACACATTGGCCTGTGATTGCCAGGTGAAACACACATGCCATCACACAGATGGCATGTACCATTGCAATTGAGTGAAGATGGAGAGGAGGGCAGCACCTATTCATTCAGTCCAGTTCCCGCATGTAATTGCTTTTCTAATTCTAACAGGTCAGATTTTTCACCTGGGGCTGCCAGTCTGAAATGGTCCAATTGCACAGGGACATGTGTGTACAAATGATATCCAGGTAACAAAGTCACTCCACTTTACCATACCCATGTCAGACATGTGACTAGTGGACAGCGACATGCCTAGTGAAAGTGGTGGAATGCAAACAAACTGACTGAATGAGCAGTGAAAAATAAGCAAATATGTTGTGGCAAGGTGACACTTCAAGGGCAACTGGCGTGCAGTTGGGCTAGATGTCTACTATTGGCAGAAGGGATACTGCTATGGCCAAATGCAGCTGCGCAGGAAGGATTGCATGAAGCACATGGCTGACCCATACGACTCAGGCGCACACACTCTCACCTGGCACACAAACAGAAGCCCTCACACACACACCATGCACATGGATGACACACACATGCATGTGCACTCACCGGACAATGCCTCGTAATCAGCCAGATCTCCCACGCCTTGGATCTGTTCCTCCGTGACGTAGGTCCCAGCGACTGACTCATGTGGAGTGAGTTCCATGTCTACTACTGGAGACCCACCTCCAGTCACTAGAGTTGCGGCATGACTTGAGGCCAGCTTACTCTTTGCCCTGCGCTTTAGGTCATTCCAGCGCTTATAGCAATCATTGGCTGTGCGCCTCACAATTCCAAGGGCACTTACGATGTCCGCAACGGTCTGCCAGTGTGCCTGGCGTTGTGCAGGTGTGGTCTTGGATCCTGCAACAATGACCATCTCGTTGTCATGTCCGGACACATACTCGACAAGTGCTTTCAGTTCGTCATCCGTGAAGCTGGGCTTCCTGGACGGGCCGGACTGTGTAGCCGTGTCTGGGGCATCAGCCTGTGCCGGACGAGCACTCTTCCTCTTCCGCTTGGAAGGTGGTGGTGATCCTGAGTGTCCTGCACCGCTCTGGACACTAGGGGCAGGAGCCCTGGTGGACTCTGTATCAGGAGTGTGGGATTGCACACTCAGCATGGGAGTTGGTGCAGGCATTGGCTCTAGTGTGATGGTGTCAGGGGGAATGTCAGCAGCATGGACTAGGACCGACACTGTCCTGGCTGGGTGTGTGAGGGCTGGGGTGGATGGAGCCACAGCTGCCCCTGCAGCCTCTCCGCCCTGCCTCCTTGGTGCAGCAGATGACCTTGCTGCCCCAGATCCACGTGGCATGATGGCATCAACGTGCACCAGCGCACGTGTCGTAGCCCTGCTGACCTGGAAGTCAGCCATGGAGTCAGCCAGGTCTGGTGCCACAATGGGCTGGTCCAACAAGGGCTGAGCAAGGATGGTGTCAGCCACATCAGCCTCAATGGGAGGGGGGGAGGGGGGGATTATGGGTGCCCGTGACTGGTCCTCCACACATGGGGGGACAGGCTCACCCTGCAAGTTACGACCACGTCCCCTACCGGATCCACCACGGCCACCACTTGTGGCTCTTCCACCTTTGCCACCCTTACGGAATCCTCGCCTCCCAGCCATGGCACTGATGTTAATGTGCGTATGGGAGTGGATGTAGACTATTGTCCTGGGCAATTGGGGGTCAAAGGGGTTGGGTACCAGATGGTAATTGTACCCTAGTGCTCTAGCAAGGCTGAATGTAACCCCTGGGGAAAGATGACGGGTCACGCAACGCACAGGAGGCCCAAAAAAGGGAGATGACGTGCACGCAACCCCTCCTAGACCACGTGTGCAGAAAGAAAAACCTGCACTACGCTGTGGCACCCAGAAACACAAGAATGAACGTATGCGTGTCACACGCAGCCTAGAATGACCTCTGAAGGGGTAGGCTACACACGGGGCAAGCACAGATGTTAGATACGTGCGTGACTCACCGTCTGCCTGGTAAACGAGCGTGTAAAAGGAGCACGTTTGGTTGGCAACACCCCCGCCAAAAGAAGATTTGTACGCTGTCTGAGGAGACAGGACAACAGTAGAAGGGAACACTGTTTGAGGGAACAGGCCCAGGTAAACCAGTAAAAGCGAAAGAAGAGAAAAAGCTGTCAGAGGTAACAGGGAATACGAACTTGAAACGCCGTGAAGTAAATCGCGTGTGAAACGACAAGAAGTACAGAATTCACCCACTCGCTCTCCACGAAAAGCACGTATAAGGAAGTGGTGTTCTACGCGTACCTTTTATACAGGCCCACACGTCCAGCGTCACTTACGCAGCGTGTACGCGCTAGGGCCATTTCCACCAATTACACGCTTTGTCATTTCTGCGTGTAGGGACATTTCCTCCAATTACACGCTTTGTCACTTCTGCGTGTAGGGACATTTCCTCCAATTACATGCTTTGTCACTTCTGCGTGTAGGGACATTTCCTCCTATTACACGCTTTGTCACTTCTGCGTGTAGGGCCATTTCCACCAATCACACGCGATGAGACTCTGACGTGCAGTCTTTCCACGTGTGCTCTGTCATCACGTGCTGTGTGGGAAACACCCGTGCGGGTCACGTCACAGACGCGCTTACGCGCTGAGGGCCTTTGGTCCAATAGAATCGCGTATGCGTGCTGACGCGCTTACGCGCTAAGGGCCTTTCCTCGATTTTCACGCTGACGTGCAGGATTTTCACGTGCCAAATCACTCCGTACCAAGCTGGCCACGCGTAAGCACACGGAAGACCACGCTCCTGCCCAGAAGGCCGAACTACTGCCCCCCAGAGCCCCGAGCATGCTCCCACCTACCATCTGCTGCTGCCTGACTGCCTGCTGCCCACGTGCACTGCCATTTGGTGCCTGCACATCAGCCAGGGGTGCTGTTGCTGTGACCACCCCTGCTGGTACTGAAGACTCCCGACTGGAATTCCATCGCTCCACAGCCCAGCCCCAGGACCCAGTTGCCCACCCACTCCTGCCTCTGGGGTTGTCATGTCGGGGCAAACACCATCTGTGACCACTGACAACCCCCGGCCAGAGAGGCAGAGGGGCACCAGCTTCAGTGCCACCGAAGTTGGTGTCCTGGTGGAGCAAGTCCTGGGGCAGTATGATGCCCTCTTCGGAAGTTCCCGCGCCGACAAGGAAGGACGGACTCGGATCTGGACTGACATCGTGACTGCCATCAACGCGGAGGGGGTGGCAGTCCGGGACTTACAACATGTCAGGAAGCGCTGGGAGGACTTCAGGTCCAGGACCCTGAACAAGGCCCGGCGCCTCTTGAAGGCAGCGGATGCCAAGGGGCGCCGGGGCCACTTGTCGGAAGAACAGATGGGGGTCCTGGAACGCATATCCCCAGCGCTCCACGTCCAGGTCCTGGAGAAGCAGACCCGTCTGGAGTCGAGCGGTGAGTGTACATGCATCCTGATTGTGAGCAGTGCGTGTGGTGATTATTCGGTATTGTGCAGGTTGCACATCTGTTTGTATGGGGTCGAGTATGGGTGGGGGTGTACATGGCCGTGGGGCTGACACATGCGAGGGCTGTAATGTGTGAGACATGGATGGTGCTTGTGTGTGTAGGCTTGCATGGCAAATGCAGTTGTGCGTGCACACATGTTTGTATGTATGTGTATGTAAGTAGACATGTCCGTGATGTCACGCATGTATGTTGTATTGGGCTGCATGTATGAGCACTGTGTACATGTGCATGTGTGTGTATTTGACAAGGGTGCAACAGTGATGCAACATGGATGCATGTGACTGCGGTATGTGTAAGCCTGATTGGCAGATGTGACATGGATGCCCGTCTGAACAGTGCGACACTTGGCCGAGGTGTACACATGCATGCAAGTGTGGTGGTGTGTGTACATGTGTGGTGCACTTCCTGTGTTGCATGTGATGTCTGGGTCAACTTTGGCTGCTCATGCTGTTGTATGTGTATGGATGGTGGTGGCAGTTGTGATATGGCTGTGGTATGGCTCATGTGTGCGAGTTGCAATGACATGTGTGTTGGGGATTGTGATGACATGTCTGAGGTTTGCCAATGCCACTCATGTGCAACTGTCATGTGTGTATGTGTCCATTGTACAGTGCCCTGATGCCTGTGTTTTGTTTCTCCCTGTCTGCAGCGTCAACTGATGAAGAGGGCGGAGAAGGTGCTGTGGAGCACAGCGGCGGGGATCTGACCGCCAGCCGGAGACGCAAGGCCCGGCTCCCCTCCCGTGTTGTCATCTCGTCGGGGAGTGAGGAGTCCGGTGCCGCGTCCCAGGCCGCAGCTGCCGGGGGGAGGTCCAAGAGGCGGAGGTTGGAGTTGGACTCCTCGGCAGCAGAAGGGGCAGCTGGGACCCCACAGGGCCCAACAGGGGAAGATGGCACGGAGTCATCCAGGTTGGTGGGGGGTCTGGTGGAGGAGAAGGCCGTGCAAGCACCAGAGACGGGGTCTGGAGGTGGGGATCCCACTGGTGCTAGTGGTGCAGTCCAGGACCAGGGACAGGAGGCAGCACAGGCTGCCGCGGAGGTGCCTGTGTGCAATCCTGTCCCCGATCCTGTCCCTGCATCATCTTGCACCAGCAGGGATGCCTACGTCCAGACCCGTTTCCAGGCAGGGGATGAGCTGACGTCAACTGGCCTTCCTCTGCCTGCGGACGTGGCTATCCAGGTCCGGGTTGAGCCTGTCCTGGCTGGTGTGGCGTTGCGTCAACGGGCCATGCGAGGTGACCTGCAGTCTTTTCATGGAGAGACTGCACGTCATCTCGAATGGCTCGTTGACCACGTCAGCCTGCTGGGACAGGTCACCCAGGCCGGATTCCTCCGTCTGATGGGGCTTGCTCCGACCCCCTCCTCAACTGGACCCCCTACGCGCCAGTCGTCCTCTGTGCCATCTTCCCACCCATCAGTCACCTGGGTGCCCTGTGGAGCTGCCTCTGACGGTGCGGCCAGGCTGGTGGAGGAGGCATCCCTGCCACAGTCGGGAGTCGGTGGTCCAGCAGGGGTGGCCACATCAACAAGTGCACCCCAGCCGGCGGAGGATGTGCAGGCAGCAGGAGGCAGTGCACGGGCAGAGGCAGAGCAGCAGCAACATGGTGGGAGCCATGAAGGCTCGGGGCTTTCGACATCGGAGGGGCAGGCATCGGCCGGAGGGCAGGGGGACCCAGGACAGAGAGTGTCTTCCGTGTGGCAGCGGTTGGGCCACGCCATAGGTGCGGAGCGGCGGCGGGCGGAAGAGGCGCGGCTCACAATGGTCAGGGCGGAGAACTCCATGCGGAGGGCCCTGAGGCGGGCCGAGTGCCTCGAGGCAATCCGCAGGGGGTTGGAGGAGGACACAGCGTCGTCCCTGCGGACCCTCGGGGCCATGGAACTGGACCGCCTCCGGGACATCGAACAGGAGTTCGATGATGCCCTGGCCCGGGACACCACAGAGTGAGCCGCTGGACTTGCCCGCCGCCTTTGTATATAGTTCTTTAGTTTTAGGTTTCCTTTCTTTCGTATTATGATTTGGAGTCGACGGACACTGCTCCACTTTTTGTATATAGTTGATTTTTAGGTAGATTTTTTAGTAGGTTTCCTTTGTTCAGTTGGGCTCATGGACCCTTGTTATTTTTGTACATAGTTCTTTATTGCATGGAGATTTTTTTACATTTGACTTTGGACAACATTTTTTTCTATTTGGATTTCAAGTTTCATTTTTTCATACGGACATGCAGCTTACTTTTTTCTCATTCACATTGTAGTTAGTTTTCTTTCTTTAGCATTCTTATTTTTTTTCAATACAATTTAGTTTGCATACTTCACTGTGTGGTATCATCTCACTGGTTTCATGCATGTCATGTTGTGTGTTTTCCCATTCAATTGCAACCATTGTGTGTGACGGACATGGCTTCATTAGCTTCATGAACATTGGGGGTGTAACATGTGATTTCCATTTCCATGTGGGTGAATGGGTTACTTGGTAGGGCTTTTTGGCTGTGGAGGCTGACCATTACGCACATGATTGGGGATTGTGAGGACCTGGTGGGGGCTGCCCATGGTGGCAGGGCGGTGGGGGGTGGTGGGAGACATGATTGGGGGCCTGGTGGAGGGTGCCCCTGGTGGCTGGGGGTGGGGGTGGTGGGAGACATGAGTGGGGGCCTGGTGGAGGGTGCCCCTGCACTGCTGGGGGGTGGGGGTGCAGGGGGACATGAGTGGGGGCCTGGTGGAGGGTGACCCTGGATGCTGGGGGGTGGGGGTGGTGGGAGACATGAGTGGGGGCCTGGTGGAGGGTGCCCCTGGTGGCTGGGGGGTGGGGGTGGTGGGAGACATGAGTGGGGGCCTGGTGGAGGGTGCCCCTGCACTGCTGGGGGGTGGGGGTGCAGGGGGACATGAGTGGGGGCCTGGTGGAGGGTGACCCTGGATGCTGGGGGGTGGGGGTGGTGGGAGACATGATTGGGGGCCTGGTGGAGGGTGCCCCTGCACTGCTTGGGGGTGGGGTGGTGGGAGACATGTGTGGGGGCCTGGTGGAGGGTGCCCCTGCACTGCTGGGGGGTGGGGGTGCAGGGGACATGAGTGGGGGCCTGGTGGAGGGTGCCCCTGGTGGCTGGGGGGTGGGGGTGGTGGGAGACATGAGTGGGGGCCTGGTGGGGGTGCCCATGCACTGCTGGGGGTGGGGGTGCAGGGGGACATGGGTGGGGGCCTGGTGGAGGGTGCCCCTGGTGGCTGGGGGGTGGGGGTGGTGGGAGACATGAGTGGGGGCCTGGTGGAGGGTGCCCCTGGTGGCTGGGGGGTGGGGGTGGTGGGAGACATTAGTGGGGGCCTGGTGGAGGGTGCCCCTGCACTGCTGGGGGGTGGGGGTGCAGGGGACATGAGTGGGGGCCTGGTGGAGGGTGCCCCGGTGGCTGGGGGGTGGGGGTGGTGGGAGACATGAGTGGGGGCCTGGTGGAGGGTGCCCATGCACTGCTGGGGGGTGGTGGTGCAGGGGGACATGGGTGGGGGCCTGGTAGAGGCTGCCCCTGGTGGCTGGGGGGTGGGGGTGGTGGGAGACATGAGTGGGGGCCTGGTGGAGGCTGCCCCTGCACTGCTGGGGGGTGGGGGTGGTGGGAGACATGCATTGTTGATCAGTAGTGCAAGGTGACATGTGGGTTGGCTGGGGGGCATGCCCATGGTGGATGGGCTGCCTGCGGGACATGAGCAGGGGTGCAGGGTAGTCCCCCGTGGTGTGGGCTGCCTGCAGGGGCCGTGGAGGTTGTGGAGCATACACCTGGGAGGACCCACACGGCCAATTCACGTGTAGTACTCCCCAGAACCCCTGAAATACACATACCCTGCAGAAATCGCGTGTGGAACATCCCGCGCACCCCTGGAATACACATACCCTGCTGAAATCGCGTGTGGAACTTCCCGCGCACCCCTGAAATACACATACCTTGCTCGCACTGGGCCAATCGCGTGTGGAACTTCCCGCGCACCCATGGAATACACGTACCCTGCTTGCACGGGGCCAATCACGTGAGAGACTTCACGCGAACCCCTGAAATACACGTAGCCCGCTCCCCCGGCCCGATCGCGTGAGAAAGTTCACGCGAACCCCTGTAGTACACGTAGCCCGCTTCCCCAAGCCTGATCGCGTGAGAAAGTTCACGCGAACCCCTGTAATACACGTAGCCCGCTCCCCCAGGCCCGATCGCGTGTGGAACTTCCCGCGCACCCCTGAAATACACATACCTTGCTCGCACTGGGCCAATCGCGTGTGGAACTTCCCGCACACCCCTGGAATACACGTACCCTGCTTGCACGGGGCCAATCACGTGAGAGACTTCACGCGAACCCCTGAAATACACGTAGCCCGCTCCCCCGGCCCGATCGCGTGAGAAAGTTCACGCGAACCCCTGTAATACACGTAGCCCGCTCCCCCAGGCCCGATCGCGTGAGAAACTTCACGCGAACCCCTGAAATACACGTAGCCCGCTCCCCCAGGCCCGATCGCGTGAGAAAGTTCACGCGAACCCCTGTAATACACGTAGCCCGCTCCCCCAGGCCCGATCGCGTGTGGAACTTCCCGCGCACCCCTGAAATACACATACCTTGCTCGCACTGGGCCAATCGCGTGTGGAACTTCCCGCGCACCCCTGAAATACACGTTCCCCGCTTGGCGTTTGCTGTTTGCCAGCCCGGTGAACTGGTCCAGGGTTAGCGCAGCCCTTTGCGATGATTTAGCGATTTTGATGGCTTTTCCTTGCGCGAGGGCGTTGTTGTGGGCGTAACTGGCGCTGCTGCAGGGTCGCTGCGATTCTCTGCGCCACGGCTGGTTTGGGAGCCTAAAATCCATGAATACGCTGTGCCCGGAAATCGGTTTTAGCGCACGTGCCTGGCGCAGTCAATCGCACGCGGACACTCTGCGCCAGCCGCTTGCGACACTTTTCTGCGAAATTCTATGAATTACCCTCATAGTCTATTGTAGAGGACTGACCTCATGCATTCCATGTTGGTTCTCACCATACAGGGAATTTAGCCCCCAACATTTTGCAAATGCCTTCCACATACTTCCTCTATATTTTTTGCATATGTCATTAGATTTACTGTCGTCTTGGGAGGTAATTGCCCAAACCATGTAACTGTTAACTACATTGCAATCTGGATTTAGGTCTCCCACCAAAACAATAGAGCCACCTGGTCTTTGATCTAGCCAAGCTTCAACTATTCTATCCAATTTCCTGATATAACTTTCAAGAGCACTATTATTGTACTCTAAGGCATTCCAATAAATATTTACAATCATCAGATAAATTGGACCCTTTTCGGTGGTTATTCTACATGTGACAACCATAATTGAGTCTTGGATATATGATTCAGATTCAGGGTGTATGGATTCATCATTTCGCATGGCCAAAGCAAGACCTCCTTACGGACGACCCTTATTCCCTGCCTTGGCCTTAAGACAACGTTTATCGAAACCGTCCCAAAAAATTGGCCCAAGTTTCTTGAGGTAGTATTTAATCAAATCGGGCCGGAGAGTGACAGACTTCCCCATTTACTGCAAGATGGGTACTGCCCCTGGTATCCATGATATCAGTATAAAGTTATCCTTTGAGCAAAAGAGGTTGCCCCAAAGCTTTCAACTGAGTAATTGAATCTTTCAAAGACAACGCCAAGTCTCTCCATTCATTCAAGACTTTATCTTTGTTTTTCGCTCTCTTTGTTTTTCATCAATTCCACTCTTGAATTATCAGGGATATCCTTACTTTCCATTCCATGTATACCAGCTCTTACAGTCTGTATATTGCTTTGAAAGTTAAAAATATCAAAGCCTCTCTTTTATAGGACTCCCGCCTCTTTTAATAGCAGGGCCCTAACAAGAGGTGAGTGAATCAGCAGTCTCACATGGTCAAATCTATATTCATGGATGAAGTCAATCAGTTTTATGTCAGCCGATGTTATTAAGTTTAACTTGGGTATATCCGAGAACAGGCTCAATATATATATGGTCTATTCAGAGACCTTGCACCATCCCCTTCGAGGACATATTTCATTATCAGGCTAGGCTCATTTGGAAATGCAGGTTTTCTTAAATAACTTGCCTGATCATCAGGAGAGCAATGATCGGCCAACCTATTACGGGTAGATCTATAACCTGGGCCTTCCCCCAGTATGTCCCCGCATTGCGAGGGTCTGTGTTCTTGTGTTTTCACAAGAGTGTTCGAGGTTGATGTTTGAATATTCCTATTTTCTACCGGGGGTTGCCCTTCGACTTTCTTTTTAATCAATATATCCTCAATGATCTTCCTCACTTCCATCTCAGATAACTGAGTCTTTTCTTCAGACCTGGTATTAGTGGATAGTAAATTCTTTACATTTGAGGGGCCACCTAATTCATGATTCCTTTCCATACCTCCAGCCACTGTACGGACCACTCCTAAAGGTGTTCCAGTCTTACTGTTTCCATGGAGTACCGATGTAAATACCTGCCCCATTGCTGCCTCCTTCAGGATAATTTCAGTTACTACAGAACATGCAGCATTAGCATTACGCAAAGCTGATTGTATGGTATTACTCCAGCATGCTCTTGAGGTGGAAGACTCTGGGCCCACAGAGGTAGGCGTATTGTAGCGTGAAATAGCGGTGAGGTTCTTGAAGATGTGAAATATATCCTGTAAACCCCCTCTCAATTGATCTTAAGTTCTCGTCAATTGTACCTGAACTCTCTTTATTTTTAAGTGCATCAGATAGAGTGTTAGAGCTATCCAGATATTCAGACTCTGTATCTCTTATTACAGCTTCACCTCCTATGGATTGAACAGGTACTTCTTTTAATTCATTCAATGAATCATTTACCAGTGTCACATCAGTATTAAGGTGCGGGGTGCTTGTCACATCCTTCAACTTTGGATCCCTTAAAAATTTCTACAATGAGATATTCAACACCTTTTGACCCATGGCGTTTTTACGTCGCATTTTTATTTCTTTTTTTGTTGACATTTCACAATAAAGTCACTGGCCATTGTGTCTCCTCCAGGGTCCACTACATATGGTCTACCATTTGTGACAGTATCCCTGGCTGCAGCTTCAAATACCAAGGTGTAACAAATTTCGGGCACCAGTATATCTAAGCTATGCTGCTTCTCAGGTTCAACTATAACAGTGTCTATTACAATAGCCTTCCTATCAGAGCCTTCCTTGTTTCCTTGTCATTCTCAAGTACATCAGCATTTCCAGTTTTCATTGGAGACATACTCCATGCCTTACAACACACTTGAAACACTTGTGTATAGGCGCGTTACAAATACCATATCATATCATATCATATCACTTCAGGCATGAAAGTTAGCACCAGAAAGATCTCATTAAGAAGACGTGAAAGCTTCTTTAGCTCTTCAATAATCTGGATATTTGCTTTTATGTCAGCTCCAATTATCATATCATCCTCCTTTATAGGACTTAGTTTATTGTTACAAGTCCCTGCTCGCTATTTTCTAAATGCCGTGATACACATAATAATGAAATTTCCCTTGTTGAAAATATAGGTGGAGCATCGAGAAAAGAGTGATTAAGATCACATAAGTCCTTGGATGTTAAATTGGGCTTTACTTAATCGTTATTCTTAGTAACAGCAGATTCCACATCTCTTTCCTCAACAAACAGAGATTGTGAGGACTCATGTACCGCCTCCGCTTTGTTCCCAACCACTATTTTCTAATGAACAATGTCGTGCACATTCAATGAGATCTTCATCGGTACCGGAGGAGCCTGGCAATGGTAACACTGATGCTTGTGCCATACTCGTACATCTTGTTTTAGGCCCTACATAAGTATACTTTCTGTTGGTTATTATATGCAGTATTCTTCAGTTCATTTCAAGAAATCCCTCATAACATCGTTTTTTATCAGCAAATGAGCACAATATAACTTAAGTGTGGCAATACTGTTAAGCACAGGAAGCTATATTATGCACAAAAAGAACATTGACATCCCATAACATTGATATTGGGTTGCCACCAAGACTCATTCCGCTAGGTGCAATCAGAAATCTATTTATCGTACATCTCCATCTACAGATGGAACTTTCCTTCGCTCCATGCCACCGCCACAAGCCGAACAGCCAAACAGCCCACTTGCGGGCCACTTCTGGGTGTGCACACGCAGTGCACGAGCGCAACCCAGAAGTAGAGGGCTGCAGTGACGGAGCACGCGCATGGTGCGGAGCTGAAAACGTGAAAGAGAACTTGATTAAAACATGTTACCTCCACAAAGCAAGCAACAAGACCAGGTAAGCACTAAGATATATTAGAGTCCAAATCAATTACTTTTCCCAGTAGCAAGCAGTACGTTTTGAATCAGAAGCATCTTCCACATGCTGACGGATGTCGCGCAGAGGATTCAATACCTTCTCCTAGCCAAGTAACAAGGACATCATGGACAGCCAAACAGCCCACTTGCGGGCCACTTCTGGTTGCCCGCGCGCGTTGCGGGAGCGCAACACCAGAAGTAGAGGGCTGCAGTGATGCGGCACGGGCAGGGGGAAGAGTTTGCCCAGTAGCAAGCCGCAACTTTCAAATCAGAATCATCTTCCACACACCGACGGACTCTGTGCAGAGGGTTCAATACCTTCTCCTAGCCAAGTAACAAGGACAGCATGGACAGCCAAACAGCCCACTTGCGGGCCACTTCCGGGTGCTCGTGCGGTTCGCGAGCGTGACCCAGAAGTAGAGGGCTGCAGTGATGCGGCACGGGCAGGTGGCGGAGTTTGCCCAGTAGCAAGCAGCAAGTTCAAATCAGAAGTGTCTTCCACACGCCAACGGACGCCGTGCAGAGGGTTCAATTCCCTCTCCTAGCCAAGTAACAAGGACAGCATGCACAGCCAAACAGCCCACTTGCGGGCCACTTCCGGGTGCGCGCGTGCTGTGAGTGAGCATGATCCAGAAGTAGAGGGCTGCAGTGATGCAGCACGGGTAGGGGGAGGAGTTTGCCCTGTATCAAGCAGCAAGTTTCGAATCAGAAGCGTCTTCCACACATCGACGGACACCGTGCAGAGGGTTCAATACCTTCTCCTAGCCAAGTAACAAGGACAGCATGAACAGCCAAACAGCCCACTTGCGGGCCACTTCCGGGTGCGCACAACCTTCTTATAGCAAACAATAATAAGCTATTTGTGTTAAGGGAACCCTGTATCTGATTTTCTTATAAACACAGAGGGGCGAACCGTGGCCTCACATTTCGGGCTTCGCAGTCAATCTGGATCAGAACTACAGGGGAAGCATTCAACGATGGCACCTGTGCTCTATCCATCCCAGTCAGATTTGAAATTCCTAATGTTTGATTCAGCTCAAAGAGAGACTGATATACTGCAGCTCTTTTGAATAATCTAGGAAATAATAGACCTGCTCTGATTAGTCCTATGGAGACAATGTGCTTATCTGACAATTCGTTTTGGTTCCATTGGATTAACCTTCCATATCCCGCCCTAAAGGAAGAAGGAAACCATCTTCTGGTAGGCCTGCTCTAGCCCGCAAGCTCTCAGCAGAGCCTATATTGTCACCAATAGCGGGCAGGATAATAACAGACTTTTTATTTAAAATAACAGGCACCGCACCAAGATAAGAGCGGTTGCCCCAATACGAGGAATTGCATATATGACTGAGTTGAATAAGATTTGAGCATAGTTGAATGCGCTGACTCTGTCGTTTTGGGAAATGGGGATTGCAATTTAGAAAGTGTAGTGCAACAATACTGTGATGCATCTTGTGGTGGTACTCCAATGAAGGTAACTAATTTAATTGATCAATGCTCTAATGATCACTTTCTTTCTGGGCCAGTGGAGGAAGAAGTTTGTCAGGAGGAGGGTAAGATTCATCATACTTTGTGGGAGGCTGATGAATGCATATGCCTCGCTTCCCCCACTGTGTCTGCACTTAACATGGCCCTTAGTGCTTTTTTCAGACTTAACATCAATATCTGGGATGAAGTTAGGGCACACGCTTTAATTCTGAGTGCAATAAACATTAAATAGGAAGGTTTGGAAGTCAAAAAACAATTAACTAGCTTGAACCTTCTTCCTTCTTCTCCCACTGTTGCCCATAGAGTTTTAAATAATAGTGCAATTGTAATCTCTGAAGAATTGGGAGCAGGAGCCCATATTGCCCCTCATATTCATAACAATAGAAATATATCAGAGGTAGTTTTAGATAATTAGGGCCGAACAGTGGGGTGAATCACCCCACATTTGTATTACCCCTCCATCATTAAATCAGAAAGGAGGTGCGATTTTATCATATGAGTCTAACTCAGGGCTGACCCCCCCAAAAAAAACCTAAAAATGTAAAGTTGGTAAAAAGTAAGAATGCCTCCTCGCATAAATTTCAGAGAAATTTAACAATTACAGAGTCTTTGAGAGGAATACGTAGTAGAAGAAATGGCTTCCACCAACAAATGACTCCAGTATTAGAAGAAAGTTTCAACAAATTGTACAAAAATGTGAGAGTTCAATTCAATCCTTTGCCGGGTCCGCTGTAAATTTCGGAGCAGTGCCGGTCATTGACTACTTACCCAGTGGACTTGGAATTGAACAAGTTTGTATTTGAGAACAAGTCAATGCCCCTTCAGATTCAATTGTAAGTAATGCTGTCCTTAATTTAAAAAAAAGAAAACAACTGTTTAACATCTATCTAGTGGCCCAAACTGTTGTATTACCTGGTCAAGGGAGGGTGAGGGAGGAGGAAACTGTGAATCAGATCTTAAAGAACACAGATATATTGTGCAATCTTTCTAGCGGTTTATGGTCTTAATCTCGAAAAAATAAATCTCGAAAAAATAAATCTCGAAAAAAAAGGCCGAAAAAAAAGTCGCATTTTTTTTATGACGTTTTTTATTCGAAATGGGGGGGTTCCCCCCAACCCCTCCTTTTTTAAATTTTTTTTTTTACCATTTTTTTTATCCCGGACCCCAAAATAAATATATAATTAAAAAAAGAGAAATTCGACTTTTTTCGATATTTTGACTGACCACCCTTTCTAGCTGGACTGTTGGACCCATCCAGGGGTTACATACCTAGGCCGGGCCAACAATGGTCTCTTCTAAATCAGTACCTAAACTCCCTCCAATTTGTCTTGCTCCTGAAAGTGTTCTGAACAAATTGTATACACTCAATATTATGAGAGTTCACCAGTCGTTGTCACCGCCCATTGTCGATAATCAATGCATTGTCTTTAGTAAATTTGTCACTAGTAAAATGTTACATAGGTTTGGTAATCCGATTGAAGCCACTGGTGTGGGTAATACACATAATATACCCTTCATTATCTTGATGTAATGCTAGGTGGGTCACTATTTGAAAATAACACAACATACAATAAACCCACATTCCGCCTAAGGGAAAATACTGCTCTGAATTCTACTGAGTCAAATAAATTAGTGGTGAGCAGTTTACTGGGCAAACATTTTCCAGTGTGTCTAAATAGAACCAACATACTGTTGATTTTCCCTGAGGTCCTGACCCTAAATGCTCTGTCTTCAGCAGATCCTGAATTCCCAGACTGAATAAATACTAATATATTTATGCTTCACTTTAGGTCAAGCCTGTTGAGTTAGCAAAATCGGAGCAATTGACATTGAATGATCTGGGGTTTTCAATTGATTACTGGAGGGGACAACAAATAGAAACAGCCGGACCCTCTGGAGGGGGCAGTTTTAAAATTATTATGAATACGGATGGTACTCGCCAATGAGAAGTAAAGAATGCCCAGCAGTTAAACATGCAAGTAAAATTGACTGGGCAGGAGTTATATCAACTCTGTGGCACAGAGAAGAACCATGACCAGCTTAAAGGCAGTGTTACCGCTAATATCAAAATACAACTATCATTAACATCATGGAATTCAAAGGGCAGCTCACATCTGTTCTCTAATATGGTTGCAAATAACTTTTTAAAAGAGTCCAATCTTATCTTCCTTCAAGAAACCTGGTTCACTGCTTCTCCTGTAATTGATGGGTTTTGTGTCTTTGTCAGTCTGCTAAGGTCTGAATGGAAAAATGTTTTCTAATCTTCCACACAGAGCCCTGGCACTTTCATTGACCACCTTGGAGGATTATCTTACTCTACTTCTGATTAACGTTTATTGGCATGAAGCAGTTGGTGTTTTGGAACATTTTATAAGGAATATCTTGGAATGTATTTCTTGTTGGCAGTCAAAGGTAAAAAACTGGCACGTTATCCTGGCTGGAGATTTGAATGCTACATGTTTTCCAGGGACTGGGAGTAATACCCTTGGGATGTAATATCTGACATGGTGGCCCCCAATTTCAAAACTCAAGGAAGGTTGGAAATGGTTTATTGCAATGACATCAGTTGGTCTACAATTAGTGAATGGCAATGTACAGGGCGATTAACTTCACCAACATATATGGCCCAGAGGTTCCAGTTCGTCTACATTAGATTATATTTTTGTTGATCTCTTTTTGTTTAATTGCTGTAGTAACTTGCATGTAGTTGAAAACACATGGAGGGATCATTTTATTGTGAAGGTTAACTTTAAAACATTTTTGAATGCTAGAACCAAGGGTGGCCCAACTAATTTGAGAATCAATGGAGGTAGACATTTCATTTGTTGGACTACACAGGGTATAGGTGTGCTTAATGCCGACTTATCACCATGGAATAGAAAATAGAGGTGTTTAATGTTGACCACTTCAAATCTTGTATGTCTAAATTGATGGCTATAGTTTCAGGGAATCCTGCAGTCAGGCCTAACAGGGTGGAGGGGGGCAAACATTAACATCATAAGTATGATGAACGGCTTGCACTAGAAAAAGGGTCCATGAGGAAAATATTAAAGACAGTAAACACTGAAATGACCAAAACGATGTTAAACTGGAAAAATTCAAGAGAGTAAAACAAAGTTATAGATATTTTTGGAAATCATGAACAGCAGCTCTTTTACAGAATGATGCAGATACCATGCTACAGACCCTTTTAAATAGGGATATAGAAGCATGTTTGGCTCTGGTGAATGAGCAAGATACAATTTCAGAAGTTGTTCAGTTAAATGCAGTCTCTGAATTACAGTGGGTCAAATTTCTCACTTTCTACATACATTTTCGACCAGTGGTAAGGCACTTCTTCTCCTGGGAGAAAAGCACCCTGAGTCCCCCTAGTCTCTTCATGTTGAAACCAATAATATTTGGGAAATCATCAAAGCTTGTAAACAATCACGAGCTGTGGGACCAAACGGGCTAACAAATGATACTTCGAAGTCTGATCCTAGAAAAAAGGGCTAACACACAAACTATGCTTCTTAGGAGCATAGTATTACAGGGGAAATTTCTATTTCATGGCAGACAGCTTTTGTTATTCCTATCTATAAGCGGGCGCAAGGACCGAACCAAGGAATTTTCGGCAGATTTCACTACTTGACACTGATAGTAAGGTCTTTGCGTCCTTGCTGCTCCATCACCTGGAGGAGTGGGCCGTTTCGGTCAATAGGTTAAATAAATTACAGACTGGATTTTGTAAAGGCCGTTAAACCAATGGGCTCAGTTTCGGCTATTCAGGAAATTGCACGTTGTGACACTTCTCAAGCCACTTTTATGGCACCAATAGACATTTTGGCAACCTTTGATAGAGTGGATCAGAGAAGACTTTGGTGGAAGTTGGAAATGTGGGGACTGTCTCAGGGTCTATTGAACCTTATCATGGGCTTATATAAGAATTCAGGTGTAATGGTTTGCCTGAATGAGGAGGGGGATATGTCATGAAGAATTGAAACACAATCTGGCTTGAGGTAGAGGTGCGTTTTGGCCCCCTGCTTTTTCACTCTATATGTTTCAGACATTAATGAACACCTAATATCATCTTCTTTTCTCCCCCCTAATTGGGCAAGTTAAAAATCCCTTTAATCGACTATGCTGATGATTTCCTGATTTTTGATAACTCTCGGATTGGGCTTCAGAGGCTTCTTTTGTCCTTCTCAGTTTATGGACAACAGTCTATTAATCAACCCATTGAATACTAGAATGCCTTCTATTTCGAGGGGTAAGAGCTCGAACAGCAGTAAAACCTGGATATTTCAGTACACCGCAATCAGAAGTTCCTCAAGCATTATTCACTTGGGTTTTCACTTTTCGGCTCAATCAATTTATGGGAACTTTCATCAGGCTCTCACTCAGAAGACATCGGTGCTAACAAACCAACTTGTAAAAGTAGATCGGAAATTTTGCAGTTTCTCTATTATTCGAGATATTAAATTTTATGAAGGGAAAGTGGATACGAAACTAATTTATTGATTGGTATTGTTCACAGAAGTGTCAATGATTGGATGTGTTGAAAGCATCAATATCGAGACGTGTATTAAATGTTTCTAATGCTATCACTGTTTCAGAGATTAGATTCGAATTAGGTCTTTTGTCTCTGAAGTTCCGTGAGCAATGGCGATTGCTGTCATTATTTTTATAAATTAATTTCTCCATTGCAGATCTCACTGTATGATGAAATTAAAGTATACCTGGATGCTAATGCCACACAGGGAGGTGGTAAAAATGTTGTGGCTCAAGTGAGATGGCACTGTTTGATGTTTCTGTCCAAACTGGGTTGTGGTAAGTATGAACTAATCTAGATCCACACAGAGTAAAACATTCTCTTTTTGACAGGGATTGGATCCATTCAACAGCCAATTCCATGACTATCCCTCTATGGAGCACTTGGTACATGAACAAAAAAAGAGAAACTATATTGCCCCATATTTACTTCAGTTTCTGAATTACTATTGCAGAACTCTGTTTTTACGATTTCGTTAGAACCTGTTGTTGACCAAGGAAATTCTGCTAAGGAGGGGAAAGATCATGACTGATGATGCATTATGGAGATTCTGTAAAAACAATGATGCAGTAACACCTTTTGTTGCAATGTACGGCTTTGAATGTGCAGAGGGCGGCTTGTTTGGACAGAATGCTATAGTCAATACAATGGCATGATGAAGAAAACATATGGAGACAGTGTTTGGGTAGCGAGAATTGATATTGATATTTTATTTGTATGGCGCTTATACACAGGTGTTTCAGAGCATGAAATATTAATAATATTAAGGATGTGTTGACTTGAGCAGCTTTATTAAAAATTTCAGACTTGAAGATCTGATTTTATTTATCTATTGAATTGATACTCATTTGTTTTAAGATATGGAACATTTGTTATGTATTTTAAATTGGTCAAGATTGATAGGTAGTTTTTTTTTAATAACTAAATCTGTTGCTTGTATGTGTTTTAGGAAGACGTGTTTGTGGGTAATTAATTTTAATGCATATGAATATATAACCCATCCATTTTATACTCGATTCAGTTTACTGAATATTCTTGGAAATATGTTTTATTATCTATCTTATTTTTTGGAAACCACATACAATAAATATAAAAGACGGAGGAAACGTCTTCAAATAATTTCAAGACAGGAGGAGATTATATTCAGTTTCTGAAAATCAGTGTGCCTTTTTTCTGATGAGAAAAAATATATGCTACATTTTACGGAACGTCTCTGGAGGCAGGAGTAGGTTTAGTAGCAGCAAACATGTACTCCATCTTTTTGTGACAAACCAATATACTTGTTGTAGAAGGTTTTTCTGTTTGAATTATTTGGAGACAGGAGAAGATTATAAACAAGGGATGTGACTGAGTGCACCATCACCACCAACAAAATACTTTTGTTTACAAAGAAATAGCCTCCGCATTATTAGGAAGCAGGAGAAGATTACATTCAGTTGATTTAATGGAGTTTGTCTACTTTTTATG
Source organism: Ambystoma mexicanum (assembly GCF_040938575.1). Taxonomy (NCBI): domain Eukaryota; kingdom Metazoa; phylum Chordata; class Amphibia; order Caudata; family Ambystomatidae; genus Ambystoma; species Ambystoma mexicanum. The sequence goes on along the minus strand of NC_090928.1, from coordinate 876,939,994 downwards.
ATGAGAGAAACTACTTGTTTCACAGGAAACGTTCGAGAATTGTTTGAGGTTAAGGAGGGATTACATTTAGTACTTGTCAGATCAGTGAATTCCCTTTTTGTGATGATAGAAAAATGCCAAATACTTGATGAAAGCAGTAGGAGATTATATGCATTTGCTGTAAATAAGTGTGAAGCACATATTCCATCCTCTAGTATCAATCATAGAGAGGCAATAACTTTAGCGACCACCTTGTGTGACATAAACACATCTCATGTTTCGTGTTAGAGTGAGGGGTGAGGGTGGAAGAAACCCCTTCAAGCCCATTTCAAAGGACACAGACACCTAATGTTTCAAATCAGAGTGAGTAGTAAGTGTGAGAATACATATATCAAACCAATCTCACCAGATGAGCCAAATATCACCGGAAATAGTCATAGTGCCATAAAATCTTGTGCTGGCTTGCAACCCAAAACCACACCGGATCCTTGTGATGGATTTATCATATGGGGCATGCATCTGTGGGCCAACCAGAACCACCGGATGTTCCCGAGACATTTACCGAACCAATCACAGTCCCCCATGCTGTGGTGAGATTTGGTGTTCTATTTAAAGGCCTAGTACATATTGGATCGGTGGGTTGTGCTTGACCTTTAGAGGGAGGATCAGGCTTGGTCCACACAGGGAGAGCAGGAGAGCTTGTGATGTAGCCACTGAGAGCATTACTTGTGTGTATTGGTCACATTTCATTCCTCGTTAGTGTCATTCTTTTTTTGCATTGTGGTTGTTTTGTAAATTTCCATAAAGTTAAATTCCCTTTTTAGAAGTATGTTGTGATTATCTCTTTGAGTGTTTGTTTTTGACTCCCTTTCCTTCTACATTTAATCCTTCCAAACAAAAAAGAAAAACACAGAAAAAATAAACCCTTTAGGAAAACCCTTTGTGAAGCCCTTTGTACCTGCTTTTTCAAACCCTTTGCCATAACTTTCCCCCCTCCACCACAAAGAGGAATAATAAGAAAAAATAAATCCTTTGTCAAAACAAATGAGTGGCAATGGGAGGAATGTTAGTTGGTTCAACAGGGGAAATGAATGAAAGGCAGACAAAGGTGAATGGAGAAGAGGAGAATGAGTGTTAGAATTGGGATATTAGCTAGAGGATGGGAAGAAGGAGGTGGAGAATGACAAAGCTGATTTTTCTGGCTGAAGCCAGGTGCAGGGGGCTATGTGAGCCAGAGGAGGGACAAACAAAAAGTCACATCCTTAACAATTTCTAGTCCAGGCCTCTCCTTTGTATTACATAACTACCCTCTGCCTCTGGGGGAAGTACTGGTAGAAAGGTGTACAGTTCTGTGGAACATCCACAATAGGGAGATGAGGTGAGACATGAAGAGTGGGAATATGCAGTGGGATAAACTGTAATGCATAAGCACATTTTGTTGTGACATAAAGTGATGTACTATACATATGTTCTAACCACTGATTCTGCCGCAATGGTAACCTTTTCCAGTGGTTTTGAAGAAGCATATGCTGTCATATCTGGGTGTACAGGTAATTCCCCATTTTAATGTAGAGCACAGTGGCATGTGAAGGAGACCCAACAACAGCAAGTTACAGCGCTATCTCAGCTGACTCCTCTGCCTACTGTGATTGAAAGTTTGGCTGTGCCTACATCCAGGAACAGCTGGCATTTCTCTGGTGTCCTTGCACACTGAACATGTTGCCTGCATTGTAAGGTAGTAGTGATCTAAGGGAGCCAGAAGACACTGCCATGCAAGATGCTCTGCTCTGGAGTCTCACTTCCAAGCCTAGCACACAACATCCCCCATTAACCTGAGCTGGTGAAAGGAAGTCTGACAAGAATTCCATACGTTTACACAAAGTAACCCACTTCCCCACTCGGTCACTCCTATTTCAAAATATTGTCCTCCTGATACTCCATGAACCTGCACACACATCAAGCTGTCAATCATCGGACGCCCTGTGCATTTTCTAAATTCCTCCCCTTTTCCTTCCTTTCCCTCAAACCCATCATTGGAACTAACCCGACATCAAAAACATCCCAAACATGTTGGTATTCAAGTCATCTCTCCAAATAAATCTTCTGCACTTGGAAGGGGATCGCACATTTTTTCAGGGCATTCCTGCCCCACTTGATCCCTTTTTCCCAAATTTCCACCATCTATGTACTTGCTGAAATTTCTTTTTAAATACACATTTTTGACCCCCTGTTGGCATGATGTTTATCGCCAGTTTGTGTCTTAACATCCACAATTTGGAAGACGGGCTAGCATCTTTTAATTATACTGATTCCACCTAGATTCTGATTACAGTATCTGAAAAAACACACCCACTATCACTACAGGTGAAGGAGTGACTTTGTTCTATAAAGTATTGGATAGATCAGAATTCTTTGAAAATTACCATTGACAAGAAAGATATTCTCGTGACAGATGTAACATTGTACCATTGGAATCTCTCCTTCTGACCTGATCAATTTGTCTCCTGCCTTAAACCAAAAGAATTAGTTAAAAATCTGGGAGTTATTTTGGACTTCGAGTTTAATCTTCATAATAATTTGATGTTAGTATCACAATCATGTTTTTAGTAGATGAGGGTATTGAGTTCACCTTTTCCACTACTGTCCTTCCTTCAACAAGTAAAGGATATGGTGCCCTTATCTCTTCCCAGCTGAACTTTATTACTAGCATCTACTTAGGACTTTCAGAGAAGTTATTTGATCAAATTACAAAGAGTTGCTGCTGCATGTATGTTGCTTGAGTTAAAGAGAATGTAGCGCACCTCTCCTATTCTGACCTTTCTGGGAGGGCCTGCCTCTGGAACAGCCTCACTGCCTCTCTCAAACTTGAGCAGAACCACCTCTGGTTCCAGAAGCAACCAAAGACCTTCTTTTTCGCATTCTCTCTTCCTCTCCCCTGCTAATGTCCCTGATAACTCTGCACACAGATCACCTGGCCACCCTTGAACTCGGACCCAGGCTCCTGCATGTCCAGTTGCCCTTGCACTGCCTCTGGGTTCCCTCTGTAACTATACAGTCTCTTCTCTTTGCACTTATTGAGTCACCTGGCCTTCTCCTCACCCCCACGCCCCTTGGCACTTCTCTCCTCCCCTCTTCCCCATACTTGCGCGATCTGAATGACACAAGGCCTAGTAAGATTATTGTTTGTCCTCCTTCTGTTTCCCCCTGCTTGTCTTGTCATGCCTAGAAACACTTGTGTACAGGCGCGTTATAAATGACTTATCATATCATATCATGTGGAAGAGACTACTTGTCAAAGCAGTGTACTTGGTATATAAATCACTGTACACCACATACCCTTGTTTCCTCTGAAAGAAACTACAAGTTTATCATCCCTGTTGTTCCGTAAAATCACAATCTGAAACACTGCACTGGGTAACAACATACAGAAAAGAAAGAATTGGAGGTCAATCCTTCTCAGTACTTGCAGTGACAAGGTGGAATTCTCTTCCTGCATCCCTCCACACCAAATCAAATATGTTAAGTTTCAGGAAATGGCTTAAGACATTTCTTTTTAACTAGATTAGTCTCCTTTCATTTGTCCATGCATTCTAATATGCCTTATGTGACTCATAGCACCAAGATACCTTAGGGTGAGAGTTAGTGCTTTACAAAAATAACAACACATATACATACACGCATCATCACCTGAGAGACCAAGAGAACAACATTATGTCTAGGAATCTCTCATGTAGTGCAGGTAAACGCAAAGATATTTTCATGTTGGCATGTCCGAAGGGGCAGGAAGATCCAAAGAATTCACATGTAAGCAGCACTCAGATATTTTGGAGCACGCATAAAATGCTCTTGTTAGCACCTCTAATTATACATATAATAATTGTTCAACATGGGGCATTGCCAGGCTTCCTTTGTGGTCAGATACATTAGGCAATGTAACACTTAAGACTATTTCAGGCTATACGCTGGCAGGGTTCACCTTAGGAATACTTTGGCAACACTCACAAGTGGTGTTGGGCAGACAGACTACTTACTGAACTAGTACTGTGAAGAGAGGGTCCCAGAGATGCTCTTCATCACCCCCAGATTCATGTCGAGACAAAGAGCCAGAAATGCTTGCAGCCATCCATCTTATTTCGGATGAATCCCGAGTGCACCAATGATTGACAAGTACACTAAAAAGTATCCTCTCAGTCAGCCATACAGACCGAATATGATACAAGTCTTCACAGGTATAGGAGAAGAACCAAAGATCATGGACAGAGACACCTATATGGAAAGTCTCTACTAATCACCACAAAGCCACACTGCTGATGTCATTAGTGACACCGCAACATAGCACCGTTAGACATGAAGCACACTTGCAGTCCTCCACCTCATCAAAGAAACACACATTCGCATACACAAAGGATATGCATACACAGTTCTATAGCAGGAGGACAGATACATATACATACTGTCAATGCTTTTATTATTTTGTCATTAGCCAAATGCAGTAATGCAGAACCACAAGGCACAATAGTTTGTGAACAAGCTTGCAGATGCTTAATGCAAACAACCCTATGGGATTACAGGGGTATATATATGAAACCTGATAGGACTAAGTGTGACTAACATATATAGTACTTAGAATAACATGAACATGTAGAATTTATGTTTTACATCTAAGGAAAATTACATGAGGCCCAAAAGCCATGAAGCAGAGACGGGGAGAGCTGATTCAGGCGGCACAGAGCATGAAGCAGTCTCACAGCCAAGGTCAGAGATACGCAGACACATTCCATTCTCCAGATGACAAGGGGACCAGCTGCAGAGAGACATAATAAATACTCATAAATGTGAGCTGCAGAGCTCAATTATGTGGTCCCTGAGCTCGTGTTATAGACAAACAAGACAATGGACAGTCACCCGTGGTGGTAATTAGGCAAATGTGGTACACAGAAGTTACAATGCAGACACATAATCGTTCACATCACCTAAGAAAATGAGACACCAATATGTTTTGAGTCGCGCGTAAGAGGAACCATTGGCAATGGATGCCTGGACTCGAATCATGAATTAAGGTACGCGACTTGCGTCTCTCTATACAGATTCGATTTACATGCGAGCACTCTTGCTCCCGTAGCATTTTGCATTTGAGCTTTTTGTAAGTGGCACAGCAGGCCACATGACTCAAAACATATTGGTGTCTCATTTTTCTAGACTGCCCAATATGGAAGCGACACCGAAACACTTGTGAATTTAACGCAGCCTCACTTACTCAGCTAGAGCAGACTTTTTGAGGAAAAATATCAGGTAATCTCTCTGCCTTCCATCAGGCAACATACAGTAGGAATTCCTCCATTTACATGTGGTCCCACAACTTTAGTTATGTTTTGCAGGAACGTTACTGCACCTGCATACTCACCGCAACAAGCACCACAATAAGCACCAGTGCTTGATATTTTGGGTATCAGACGCAAATATAACATGCCCTGTAATTTTTTGAATTTTCTCCTTTCTCTGACTCGAATGGGATTCACGGGTGAGCATCTCTGTTTAGCTATCCCGCATCTGTCTCCCTACATGGCACTTGGTTTATTTACACTTACAGCCAGTCACTGGATTTGCATCTACAAGCAGCTATTTACCCCACTTCCTTTGGATAGGAAAAGGTGTCTGGACATCATGCTGTTGCACAGGGTTTTCTCTACTGTGATTTGTAGTCACATGTGTGCATGAAATAATAAAACAGAAAGATATATATTACAATGCTGGTCACACCTTGGGTGCTATATAGGAATCCTCTCTACCACGCAAGGCATATGGTCATATTGCTATAACAATGTGAACTTGTGTTTGAATAATGTTGTGAATTTCTAATGGGGCTCACTCCCCCTTTGTTTCTCTGTTCTGTTTTTTTTTTTTTGCGGTTTTATGATGATTTGTTCCTGGCCGCATGAATTGTATTGCTATTTCGCCTATGATAATGTATTGGTTTTGTATGTTGTTTTGGTCTCATAATCTGTTTGTTTTTATCCCTGGCCTTTGACCCCTTGACCACCCTCCCATGTTGACAATCCATACTCCTATTTTGATCTGTCGGGATATTGTGTTGCTGTTGTTTTCTTTTCAATTGGCTTTTCCACACATGTATTTTTGAAAAATGTCATGCTATGTGCAATGCTGGTCTTTGTTTTGTGTTTGTTTAATGTACAGTCTTGCCTTGAGAAAGACCTGTTGTGGTCGAAACACGTGTCGGCAGACTAGTCCTAGTGTCATGAACAGGAATACAATATAAGATTTCATGAAAACCAATCTCGTCTCAGCCAGTTCTTCATTTGTATTAGTATTCACACAATATTGTGTGTTTTTCCTAATTTCCTTACAAGCAACGCGTCGAATCTGTAGAACAACTTTATCCCTGGTATTTTGTGTGAGTAGGCACTACGGTGCAGCAGCTATTGTTGACAGTCTGAACAGCAATTTTTACTTCTTTGCCCCACCAGTTCTGACACCCGACACACCTCAAACTTCCTGTTGTTACTGCTTTAGCCTTTGTCTTCACATCATTGCAAACATTAACTGGCCTGGTGCAGGACTGTAAGCTACCCTTTTGAATTACTTTGGACCAGACCCTATGGGTATGGGTTCCTGTGGGTAGTATAGAAACATTAGAAGGAGTAGAGCTGAGGCTCATCATCAGAACAATGTTGACAAAGCAGCAATACTTTCTAAGCTAACAGTACAAGATAAGGGTGGGAAATAATTTGGCTGCTAGGGGAGGGCTGCAGTTGAGGTCGTGTGCGTTCATCAATCGCACGGTGGACCTAACGTTGGATCACAAACTTGTTTCACCTAATTTGGACCCCTTTAATGATTTCTGTTGCACAGAGTGCGGCTGATGAATGGTTGATGATTGTTTTCCGGGTTAACAAAATTATACACTAGATTTTCTAGGTATGCTAGGATGTGGCTTTCTACACACTCATGAGTGAAAGACTGGTAGTAGGGTTGAGGGTTATGATGCTGGTGTTAGTGGTTGCGCTACCACACACTGCTATTTTGTACATCCAGTTTGTAAATATTGTGTTGAAAAAGACAATATACACAGGTGTATGAGTGGATTTGGCTTTCAATCTTAATCCTGGGACTTTGTCATTGTCCTCTTCCGTCTCAGTATCAGTGGTGCCCAGAAAAATGTGTTGCTACTGCCTGTACTCAGAGGGGTCATAATCTTTACCAAACTGCTAATCATCATTCTTTTCAGACTCACCTGATGTAATGTGTGAAGACCAGGAACTGCCAATATCCTACTTCTTTGCACTGTCCACAGTTTCACCTGGAAAGGCATTCTATTCTAGATTGTGTGCCGGTTTTCCTGGATCATAATGTTTCTCTTCACTGTGTGCTCTTTCTCCTGCCTCTTCATGATCCCCTGCATTGTTTTTATTTTGTACCGGTTCAGTAGAGGCAATCTGCACATCTCACCCTTCTGCCTGAGAAACACTGAATTGACCCTCCTCGCCAACTGTAGTAGTCAGCATGTACTACTATATTTGAACAACAGGCGCTGCTGAATGTGTCACTGATGCCCTCAATTTGCTAGACACTGTACTGGCTTTCCCACTGCAGCCAAGAGCTTCAGTTGCTAATATAAAATGACCTATAGCAACAAGCTTATCCTTCCTTCTTCCATGTTTAGCTACTTCATAAATTATGGTTATAAAATAATCTAATTCTACCTCCATATTCTGAGGAAGCATGAGGACTGGCCACAAAAGGACACACATTAAATTACAACCATTGAATGGACCATTTTTCCAGAAAGATCTCCAAAACATTTTGTTTGCAAAAACATTTGTAAGACTTTTGATTGGCAGGACGCTTTCTAACACTTTTCCTCGCAAGTAACAAGTACCTGGTCAGCAAGGAAAAAATGACTGACTCAGTTACAGCCACTGAAATTAATCTCTGGCTTCCTGCAAACAACTCTATGACCTTTGTATTTGGACTGGCCACAAAAACATGATTCACTCTTTTATATCCACTGATGACAATCCGCCTGCTGTCAAAGATATTCTTAGATTTGTCTTTCATAAAAATATTTGTGAGACTTTTCTTTCAAAAAATGATTTATGAGACTTTTTATTCACAGTTTTGCACATTTGGAAAAGGTGACACGCTCACATACACACATTGAATGTAATTTTCTGCCTGCTGCTGCCTCAAACAAAAACTGTGATTCTATTCTCCTCAATCTGACAAGCAATTACTTTTGTACACAAGGAACGCATTTAAGGACTTGCTAGAAAAAAAGAGCACAGTTGTAACAGACTGTGGATATACTCTTTTGTTGCCGCTAAAGAATTATAAGGCTTAATTTACTTTTGAAAATGGATTTCCAAGACACTAGCTGTTCCCGGTGTACCATACACAGTTCTAGCATATCTTAAAGGTCAGTATCGGTCAGTAATTCCTAGGGTCAGTTCTGCCCCCTTCTTAAATATCAGGATCACCACTGATCACTTCCAGGAAGGGGGCATAGGTCCCTGTGACCTCTTAATGGCAATTGGAAAGGCTAAATGTATCAGATGGTGTAAGAGGTATGCACAGTATAAGAACAGTATCTAAGTTCCATCAATCACAGAGGCCTCTATGATGTGTCTTTGTATATGCATAATTGTCAATCTTGTTCCATTGCATAGTCCCTGTGATGGCATGAGATTGCATAGTAGCATAATTGCAGCACCTACTTTCAGTTTTAGCTCCTGAGGAGGCATTCATCCTACAGCATTTCACTCTTCGAAACTGAAATGTTGAGTCAGTAATTAACTGTTCATTGCCACTGGAACAGCCGTGCCCTGTGTGATGAGAAGTGGGGGTGGAAAGAAGTATCTTTGAAATGTTGACAATAGTGAAAGGTGAAGGTGACCGCGTAGAATGGTAGCTGTTGTGGAAATTGGTGCACTTTGTCATTTGGACAGTAGAGGGTGACCTAACACTGATAAATTGCATCCGTATGTTGAAATGATAGCAGTTGAAATGATAGCTGTTGTTTAGTGGGTACACTTTGCCATTTGGATAGCAGGGGGCAACCTAACACTGAGAAATTGCATCAGTTGGGTACGGAAACATACCTAAGCATTTTATATATATAGATTTTATTCACAACTCTCCACTTAACAAGTATTTGGTCTGGCCACGAAAAGATGACAAACTCAGCTACCTACACTGAGGGGCCGATTCATGGAACAAACATGCGCCGAAAATCCCAGCGCAAGCAGGCGCAAGGAGGCGCAAGCGTGAGAAAGCAAGCGCACGCGCACTCATGCGATTCAAGGTAGGCGCTGCGCTACTTTCCCACTTGCTGTGCGCCAAATCCATGCATGGGGCACGCTGGCGCACACGTCTCCAAACAGCGTGCGCTAAGCGCACAGCGAAAGCGCACATAGCGTGGCGTAGACAACAAAAGTAGGCGGAACAGGGGGTGTAACTCACGGAATGGAGAATAACGCGTGAAAAAGAAGGCGTAACTGAGGAAGTACTGCAGGGAACTACGCAGAACGCCCACACGCATGCGAACAACCCGTATTCATGGATTCGAATACGGGAAACCGCGCATGGCAAAAGACGCGCACAGGCGTCAATGCGTCCGCCACACGAAGGCAGGCAGAAGCCTCCCCGCGCACAGTATAAAAGTGCGCGCAAACAACAAACACGTATATACAGCTACGATGAATGCCCCATTTGTCGCAGCACTGATCGTGGGACACCGCAGGAGGAGGAGAATAGCCAGGGCACGCATTTTTTCACCACGGACAAGCCTTTTTGGGATGCCTGATGACCAGGTCTATGGCAGGTATAGGTTTCCACCCCGTATCATCCTAGACCTGCTCAGGGAGTGGGAAGATGACCTAACATCCCCCACCCTCTGCTCCCAAGCATTGATCCCCTTGGAGAAGGTGCTCAATGTCCTGCATTTTTTGGCCACTGGGTCTTTTCAGCAGACTACTGCCATAGTGAGGGGGTTCTCACAGGCCACGCAGTCATGCTGCCTACACCAGGTCTTGGCAATCATGACTGCATGCCCCTCAGTCCACAGGCACATATACATGCCCAGAACACCCGCAGAAAGGCAGGCCAATGTCCAGGACTTTCACAGGGTGGCACACTTCCCCAAAGTGCTCGGTGCCATAGATTGCACCCATGTGGCCCTACGTCCACCTAGGGCCACTGAGCACATCTACCGAAACCGCAAGCACTGGCATTCCATCAATGTACAGGTGGTATGTGATGCAAAGGGAATCATCACCTCTGTCTATGCAAACTACCCTGGCTCCACCCATGACAGTTTCATATACAGAATGTCCGCCCTGAGCCGGGCCCTGGAAGCTGGCCAGCATGGCGACACATGGCTCCTAGGTGAGTACAAATGCCCGTGCACATGCATGCATGTCACACACACACACAAATACACAAACCCCAATAATCACAACCATTATCACCTCTACAGGGGACATTGCCTACCCTCTGAGCAACCACATGATGACGCCAATCCGGAACTCCACCACACCACCCCAGGTAAAATACAACGCGGCCCATATTGTAACCAGGGCCATAGTGGAGCGCACATTCGGAGTGCTCAAGTCACGCTTCCGCTCCCTTGACCGCTCTGGCAGGCAGCTACTCTATGCACCCCCAGTAGTGTGCATGATCATTGTGGCAGCATGTGTTCTGCAAAATGTTGCAACACGGCAAGGCGTACCGGTGGACATGGTGGTGCCCCCACATCCCCAACCACAGGCACAGGCACTGCCCATGGGAGGGTATAGGGCACGTGGCGAGGAAGCACGGACCCAGCTTGTGGACAGATTTTTTACCTAAACTCCCCACCCTGCAGAGTCCACACAGGCCTGGCACATACCCGGTGACAATCGATGATGACAAAGAGACAGCCAACTGTCACAACCTTACCACCCTGAGATTGTTGCCATGGAATTGCCACATTGTGTGCATCCCTAGCTACTTAAACGCAAGCAATCGTGTGTGACCAAAAGGCACACATGCAAGGTGTGAATCACACAGACCTGCCAAACAGGCCATGACTATCACTGGTATGTCACTCAAACCCTCCAAAACCACAACATGACATGGCAATCAATAGCCATACACCAACACAGTAACAATAAGGTACACATTGCCATGTGAAAAATGTAAATTGGCATTAGACAATGATGCCTGACATGGAATTAGATGATATGACTGACCAACAACCTCCCACCCAAAATAAGTCATACCCAAATGCATTCCAAATGTTGTAGTTGAAACATAACAATGAATGCCTGTCTGCATGCACAATGTGCATTGCAAAATCAACACTGCAGCTACTGTGTGCCGTGTCCACCTCCTGCAACACACTGCTCAGCGCACAGCACAGTGAACAGCCATTGTGTGTGATGAACACCCTGAGCATGACATCTAAGCGACAAACTACATAAAAAACCAAATTAGGCATGTACAGGATCCAGAAATGGTCAGAGAACATGTGCTGCAGGGACACAGTGGGCACCAGAAGGCAAACAGAGTGTACACGTGGACATGGAAGGGTGGTTGTACATGTAGTGGATCATAGTGCGAGCGTGTGGGTCAGTAGGGACATGCACTCAACATACGCATGTGAAATCAAGTGACCATCAGTGTTGTCTACACATCACCTGTGAACATTCACCATGTGTATACCACAGCATGTCAAACCACAACTATCCCCTCACACCTGAAAGGTAAACACAACACATGAACAGGCATTGATCAGCAGAATACATCATGTACATAGGAAAGCACAATTACAATTTCAGGGTGCCCATCACACTGCAGGGCAAGGCAACTATCAACAACAAAACACCCTCCCTCCCTCACAAATCACCACGACCCACTGAACAACTGCATCTGGGTCATTCATTGTACATCCTTGAATTCCACCTGGCCACAGGATCACCCTTCCCCTTTGTCACCATCTCCCACCTTGTGTGTAAAAAGTTGACAGCACCCTCAGAGTCCACCTAGATTTGCAAAAGCACAAAATCCAAGAGAACTCAAAGCAGGACAACACAGAAGCCAAGCAAATTCCCTGCAGGCAGTAAAACAAACCAGAACAGCCTCGAGTAGATGACTTCAAGTAGCAGTACTCCACAAAGGCCAAGTACGACCACAATGATGTCAACAACCAATGTTGCACAGTTAAACAATGTCACTACAGGATCTGAACCATGTGTGGTACATAACATAGAATGATGCAACATGAACGGATGTCTACTTTCACAGCTCCCGTGTACAGGCGCAGGAGTGGCACAAAACAACCACCCCCACCGTGGTCTGGGTGCCTGCAAGGTCTAACTCACACAGGCCTCTGAGACCTTGGAGGGGAAGGAGGGTCAGGGATATGCAGTCGGCACAGGCATTGGCATACTGGAAATTGGGAACGAGGGGCAGGAGAGGGGAGTAGGATTGACACGGGAAAGTAGCGAATGCACCAAAATGTAGTACACACATTAACACATACACAAATCGACAAAACTTGTTCACGTGCACATAGCAGCAAATTACTCAAATGGAAGTCAAAGAGAAACTTATCTCTGGGGTGAGTGCTGGCCTCCCGCCTGTGCATCTCCGGTCCGGTAACAGGAGCAGTTCAATACTGCAAAGAGAGCCACAGTTAATAATCTGTGCGTGCCCAAAACACACAAACACACTACCAAATATGCCCCAAAGTAACAAAATACACTACAAACAGACAAACTTGTGTGGATGCTTCATTCCCATATGTAACATTACCCCTCTGATGGTTCATACACAGTCAATACAGTAAGTCAGGCACCGGTGGGTGCGTGGCAAATGGAACACCAATGTGTCACGATTCACACAACATGCAATGTTCCCTGTGTAAGCAGACAGACGCATATAGCAAGGTCTGACTTCAGAACAAGTCCTGTACCACCATGACCAAAATAAAGTAACCAGTGCATGTATCAATTTCTACTTGGAAATGAAATGCAATGCACCCAAGTCTGTCTCTTGCTGTCTGTCCCTGTGAGCTGCTTCATTCCATGTCTCGGAATGCTACATGGCTAATACAAGTGCCTCAATGGACCATGGTGGACTGGAGGGTATGTGCCACTACCCCTGCAGGTGCCCCAGACAACTTTCAAATCAACTAGCCATCAGTCCATTAACACATCTGAGCTGTATTGTGCGCTTCTAGACCAATATTTGTCCAAGTTCACTGTCAGTGCTGCTACTAAGCATGCATGTTCAACTGGCCAGGTGGAAGGTTTGCTGTGTTGTGACCCCTCTGTGCTGCTCACCTTGCCTGGAGTCCCTTGAAACACATCATCGATTTTCGGATGTATGATCGCAATCCCTGGGCCTCTGCCGGCGCAAACATGCGCATGTCGGCAGCACCAAACGTGTCCTGATTCCAGACGTACAATGGCACATGTCTGCTGGCAAAGGTGGTCTTGAGGCTCATCCCCCTGCAGAAAGTGCATGAAACACATGATTCATGCTTAATATTCATCTGTGTGTGTCTCTTCAGGCATTACATGACTGGACCATGTCAGAGACGTACATCAGAAATCACACCATCAGTCCGTCTTTCACAGCAACAGTGTGGAACACACTATCTACGGCATGATTTGCAACAAGCACATGTTCATTAAAGATAAGAAACATACAACACAATGCATAGCAATGAATGTACACATGAATCATTAAACACCCCATCTAGCAAAAGAAGAACAGTGGACAATTACACCCCAATCATCCCCACTAGGGGTGTTAACACAAGTTCCACAGCAGCAGACATGCCACAGATATGACAGTCCATTGCTCTTGTGTATTAGGCTGTTACACCGAACCATCCTTGAGAGATCATGGATAAGGAAAGCAGGCGTGGCATATGTGAGTAAAGGACCCCAAGCAGCAAACACATACACAAGACAAGCTTGAAGGGCCCAGCTGGAACAGACGGTGGATGCTTTCAAAAGCCACAAAGCACCACACCGTCAAATGAAAGCACAATAGACTAGCAATTTTAAACTATATTAGTTTAGTTTAGTTTGTTTATTTATAAAGCACATCTGAACCCTCAGGTAACTGGGTGCATAATCATGTGTACAGCAGAGTTACATATCGTTACATGAGCATCATAGTACAACAGACAGAGCGTACATTAGTCCAGGCTCTGAGTGTTTACATGCAAGAGTAGAGTATACCAAGAAAAGTATGTACAGAGAATATGCAAAAAAGAAAAAAAAAGTTACAGTGGCTAATGTGGACCGGGTTACAGGTTGGTCCTGAATAGGCTGTAGGTGGAGTAAACATTACTACAGGTAGAGAGCGGCGGCTAGCTGGTCATGTCTGTGAGAGTCTGGCTGTTTAGGCTAGTAGCCATGATTTTACCATGGCTCTGAATGGCCAGAATGCGGCTTCCGATCTAATTGTAGTGGGGAGGGTGTTCCAACATTGTGCTGCAAGCACTGGAAAACTGGAGCCCCCTGCTGTTTTTAGGTTATAATTAGGGATCTTTAGTTGGTGTAGGTAAGGTGTTCTGGTGGGTCTAATGTGGCAGTGTCTAGCGAATTTGTCAGAAAGGTAACGTGGGGCAGTATGTGATAGGCACTTGTGGGTGATGACCAGTTTTCTTAGCTTAATTCTGTCACAGATCGGGAGCCAGTGGACTTCTTTTCTAAACGTGGATATGTGCGCTTTGCGCGGGAGGTTGAGGGCATATCTTAGTGCATTATTTTGCAGGATCTGGAGTCTGTTCAAGTTTTTAGTGGTAGTGCCTAAGTAGAGTGTGTTGCAATAGTCTAATTTAGACAATATCAGCACCCTAGATAGGGTGAGGCAGCTAGAGGTGGAGAGGAAAGGCCTACAGGCATTGATCAATTTATTGGTGTATGAGGTAGCTGAGATGGTAGAGTTTATTTGTTTCTTTAGTGATAGGGTAGAATCGAGGTATACACCTAATGTTTTAACCTCTTTGGAGACTTTTATGATGTTGCCATCAATGGTAAAGGATTGGTACCTTTGGTCCAGTTTGTTGAGGCGAGCCTGGGAGCCTGCGATAAGCAATTCTGTCTTATCGTCTTTAAGGCAAAGACTGTGTGTGGCCATCCAGGCTTGGATTTCTAAATAGATATCATTAAGCTTTGCAGCATCTTCTTCATAGCTGCCAGTGAGCGTGATGAGGACCTGGGTGTCATCTGCATAATTAGTGTAGCTGACACCCAGATCGTCAAGACGGTCAAATAGGAGCTTCGTGAAGATGTTGTAAAGTGTGGGAGAAATGCAGGAGCCTTGCGGCACTCCACATGTGATTGGGATAGGGTCCGCAGCCGCAGTGGGGGCGAAGACTCTAGTCGTCCTGTCAGACAGAAATGACTGGATCCACTTAGTGGCATTCTGAGAGAATGCAGCAGCCGAGGAGAGGTGTTGAGTGAGGATCTGGTGGTCAACCAGATCAAAGGCAGCAGAGAGATCCAACAAGAGCAAGATGGCCAGTTTGCCCTTGTCTTTGGCGTCATCCATTTGGATTTTTAAATCCAAGAGGGCAGTTTCAGTCCCGTGCCTTGGTCTGAAGCCGGATTGTCGCAGGCCTAGGAGGTTGTTTTCTTCCAAATGTTGTTGTATTTGGATTTTGAGAAGAAATGGGACTGTGGTAATGGGCCTGTAATTTGTGGGGATGTTGGGATCTAGGTTAGTTTTTTTAGCAGGGGTAGGACCCACTTTCTTTAAGGTTGTTGGGGAGCACTGAGTTTTTGAAGGAGGAGTTGATCAAAGAGGTGATGGGAGGGGCTAACTCATTAGCACCATCTTTGATGACGGATGCTGGGCAAATGTCACCTTTGCAGTTGGATGGTTTGAGGCTGGAGATTATCTTGATTACTTCCTCTTCTGTGACTGGTGAGAAGTGGAAAGATGGGCAGATAGGGGTAGTGTGGTTAGTTTTGCTGCTGGGGTTCGGCTTGAAGGCAAGGCTAGCTTTTTTTGCTTCTATCTTGGTTTGTAGGAGGGCAATTTTGTTAGCGAGGGCGAGCTGGATATTGTTACACCAAGCCTTGTCTTTGATGCAATCCTTTGTGGGGGGCAGTGGTGATTCAAGTTCTCTTAGTAGAGAGAAGAGTTCTTTGGTGCCAGATTTGGCATTTTGTATTCTCAAGTTGTAGGTCTCTTTCTTAGCATTTAAGATGGCGGATTTGTAGGTGTAGGCAGCTGAAGCAAATTTGTCTTTAGTGGAGAGAGAAGGGGCTTTTCTCCAGCTAGTTTCTGCAGTTCTTTTAATATTACGGAGAGCTTTTAATTCTGCTGAGAACCATTTGTTGGAGTGGGCAATACGTTTGGCTTTTCTTTGTTTGAGAGGAGCTATCTGGTTTAGGGCTAGTTCTAAAGTATTGTTATATAGGTCTACTATGGCTGCTGGGTTGTTTTTTTGCGTGGGTACATTAGCTTTACTGATAGGCGCGAGAAAAGGTTTGAGGTTCTCTATAGTGATGTTGCGGTTGTTTCTGGAGATTATTTGAGGTAACTTTGTGGGTCGTGTGGTAGATGGTAAGGATCTAGGTAAAGAGAAGGTAATAAGATGATGGTCAGTCCAAGCACAGGGAGTGATGTCAGTCAGTGAGAGGTTGCAATTGGAATCTGCAAGCCAATCCAAGGATCTTCCTTTTGTATGTGTAGTTTGATTAATGTGTTGGGTGAAGCCTAGATGAGTAATCGTGTCATTAAGGGAAGTGGCTTGGTTGTCATTGGGGTCATTGAGTCCCAAGTTGAAATCTCCCAGAATGATGATTTGAGATTTCGGTTTCAAATTGGTAGTGAGTATGAGAGAGATATCCTCTTCAAAGGTGGAGGGGGGTCCTGGGGGTTTGTATATAATATGCAGCAGGATGGTTTGTGTGTCAGATAATGGGAGTTTGACGGATAGAAGTTCGGCTGAAGGTAGGGTTGTGCTGGTTACTTCTCTGATGTTAATTACACTAACTATGAAAAACCTACTTTACCTGTTTAAACTATCAAACAGAAACTTAACTAACTAAACTAAAAGACCAGGGGGGGCACCCAGAGGGGGAGGTAAAGGGTGCTGCTCAACACCCACATGCGATGATGCTGAGGAAAAAAAATCCTCCATGGGCTCAGCGCCTGCACAGCCCAACCTATGTGGGAGATAGATTGTCGTCCGAGTCTGGCTCTTCCTGGAAAGGAACATGTGGCACAGGAACATGACCATGCCTAGCTGCAGCTTGCCCCTCGTTGGCAGCAAGTCTGCTGGACGGGTGTGCCTGGTTCTGTACGGTGATGACATGTAGGTCTGCATGCAGAACCTCCCGTGATACACGTGTTTCCTCTTGCAAGGTAGCACGTGTAACACGGAGTTCCTCCTGCAAGGCCTGGCTTGACAACTGCTGCACCTCCCGGCAAGCATGTAGATCAGCCGAGATGGTACACTCAAGCTGTGCAAACCTCTCCTCTGCCCGCTCCCTCTGGGACATCAGAAGGACACCCAGAGTGGATCTGAGGGAAGCATACTCCTCCCTCAGGGCCTTCACGTGTGCCTCTGCGTGAGCAGCAATTGCTTGACGCAGAGACATTTCAGCCTGGCATGCCCTGTCTGAGGCCGCCATGCCCAGCCTGAGCGAGCGGGCCGTGGACCGTGCCGCCTGCTGCTAGAGAAGCACCTGCCCAGCAGGGGGGGAGAACAGATTGGGCCACACGCTCCATGCTCTCAGCAATGTTCTCCATTGCTGCCCCCTGCCGTTCAGAATGGGCAGTCATGTCTTGCTCCCACTCAGTATACTGTGGTTGCGCGCAGTGACCACATTGCTGGGCTTGACCCCTGCGGGACCCAAGGACCGTGTGTCCTCGTTGTGTTGGCACCGCCCGCGGCTGCACGACTATATGCCCCCGTCGATGTGATGTCCCAGGCACATCAGTGACTGGTGTGGAGGGTGACCCTGCATCCCGATCCACCACGGGCGGAGGTACCAAGACTATTTGACCCCTCAGTGCAGGTGTCGCGGACAGAGGAGTGTCCACATCAGAATCACTCACCCCTGAAATATGGACCTGATGCTCATCCAACTCGACATGGTCGTCAGAGTGTTCTTCAGGACTGGACTCATAGGCAGCCAGAGACAAGATGGACTGTAGCACTTGGGGGGTTTCGTGGCCTACCACCCCACGACCCCCACTTGTGCTGGGTTGTTGTAGTGAGAACAACCCTGTGCCTGGCATGACAACGCCATCCTCCAGCTCCATTGCGTCATCATCTGAAAACTAGAGAGAAAAAATGTCACTACACATGTTAGAAGCACACAACACACACACCGACAACAAACACATCAGGCAGACATGTGACATACAAAATAGAACCTGGCATGCATGCTGGGTCACCTTGAATTTGCTTCTGTGATTAGACCTGTTGAAAGGTGGCAGTTTGCACTGAAGTGGGTCTATGCAGTGCAGCGAATATGTATGTTACTCACTACCTACATGTACAAGGACACCATGGTGTGTGTCAGAAAATATGAAGGCAGTGCAAGGTCAACTTCAGGCATCACGTACAATGTGCATTCAATGGGTAGCATATCTACAAGCAAAGCACCCCTCGACCCAAGTGCAAAAGCAGGGATGCCTAGCATGGTATCAAAAGGTAGAGCATAGACCTGTGTATCGACAGACAGTGTTGACTAGCATCAACAGCTTCAAGAGTGAGTCAAGTGACGTCACTGCAAATGATGATGGGACAGTAAGCAGGACACATGATGAAACCTCTGGAGTCCACCCATGTGTGAAGAAGACACCACACCAGTTGGACAGAGTCATTGGCCTTTAAACAGGCTGAGGCCTGTGACCCTCACAGATTGTCAGACCCTAAACATGTGTGCAACGCAGTACTGAGCCACAGTTGACATGAGAAGGCAGATGAAATGCCATGCAATTGAGGTCATCCTGGACTTGTATTGCCATCATCCAGTCATGGACACATATGGGCATGCGTGGAACGCACATGGAGCATGAAGGGGCACTCATGTCCCTGCAGGTCATCTGACCTCTGCACAGTCCAAGTGAGACACCCTGCATCAAGTACTAAGGATGTACCACAATGGATATGTCTGGCAGATTGGCCGCTGGGTGTTGCCATGTACACAGGAGGCATGAACAGGGAAGTACCCAACGGCAATATTGTAGCAGACCAGTGCTAAGGTGGAATTGGGGTGCAGAGCTGGGGCTTGAGGGGCAAGGGAGCATGCCTACATTGGGTACCCCCTTGCAGGCAGAGTACACATGCACGTCAGTCATGCTATGCATAGTTCCTGGGCTGAGAGGAAGCTCACCCCACGCTACATGCAGAAGTGCCAGTGAGCTGGAACATGGACCGGAGGGGCAAACTGGTAACCAGCATGAGAGTAGGATGCAAAAGTGGTGATGTGGACAGTCACCGTCTGCTCCACATGTCCACCATCCAGCAGAGTAGACATGCATCAGGGAAGCACACATCATAACCATGTACACGTGACATGCAGTGGCAGTCATGCACATCACATCACACAAGTAAAACACACACATCCTCCACAAACACGCATCAACACTCACTGGACTGTGCATCAAAGTCCGGCATCTCTCCCACTCCTTCGACCGCTTCTGATGGTATGAACTCCGCAACGAGTGACTCATGCGGAATGAGGTCTTCCTCCTCCGGTGCAGGCCCACCGCCAGTCACCAGAGTCAAGTTGTAATTTGAGGCATGCTTAGCCTTAGCGCTGCGTTTGAGGTCATTCCAACGCTTTTTGCACTCTTGCGCCGTGTGCACCTCATGGCCGAATGCACTCATATGTTATGCAACTTGCTTCCAGTGGGTATTACGGTGGGCAGCCGCAGTCTGACAATTGGCACCCACTAGCATGTCACGGCTGTGGCCCCGCACGTAGTCCACAAGGTAGTCCAGTTCCTGGTTGCAGAAAGGCTTCTTCCTCGACGTGCAGGAGGTTGTGGCTGTGTGTGGTGTCCCAGCCTGTGCTGCAGGTGCAACATTCCTCCTCTTGGATTGTGGCGCAGACCCTGGCTGGCTGATACTGCCCTGATCAGCATGGCGAGTGGGACCGGTGGATTGAGCCAAGGGTGTGGCAGATGGAGGGACGACCAAAGGCCTGACTTGCGTCAGTGGCAGCTGGGTGCCCTCTAATGGACCCTGCGCAGCAACATCCGCTGTGGCAGGGTCATTGACTGTGACTGTCCTGGTTGGCAGACTCACAAACGGGGTGTTGTTGGGTGCATCTGCCCCTGCACTACGGGCCTGTTGGAAATCTTCCAAGGGCTCTTCAATTGCCAACGCAGCCTGCGCTGGCAGACCCTGAGCCTGGGTGGTGGTGTCCACAGCTGCACCTGCAGCTACCACTACCCTTGAGCCCGTGGCAGTCGATGAAACGGACTGCCGGGTGACACGGGCGCCAGTGCCAGATGCAGAAGCTGCATCTCCCAGAACCACAGGGGGTGGTGGCATGACTGCACTGACACATGGCACAACATCGTGCTCAAGTGGCGCACCCCTGCTTCTTCCTGCTCTGCGGCCACCCTGGACACCCTGGAGTACCCCTACTCCCTGGTCACCCCGGCCACATCCCTGACCATGCCCGCAATGAGGAGTACTCCCAGCTGAGGCGCCCCTCACCTTTGGTGGCCTCCCAACCATGGCACAGATGGAGTAGTGCCGGCACAGATGGAGTAGTGCCAATGGGAGGTGTACACCACAATTGACCTGGGCAATTGGGGTGAAGAGGGTGGGATGCAAGATTTTAACAGCCCCCCTGCACCTGCAAGGCTGTATGTGACCCTGGTGATGTAGTGACGGGTCACGCTACGCTCAGGCACCCCTAAACTGCAGTAAAACCGTGCACGCAACCCTGCAGCCTACGTGCGTGTAATCAACCTCCCGCAGTACGCGGTGGCACCCAGTAGCACAAAAAATATGTACGCGTGGGACACGCAGGCTACTATGACCTTGAAAACGCGTGCGATACACAGGGGCACCCGCAGTGGGAAAAATAGTGTGCGCGACTCACCGTCTGACTAGCACGATGCAGAAAAACAGGCGTAGCTAATACCCCCGCCAAAAGAACATATAAGTCCTCGATCACTGTGAATATGTGATGGCGCGCGAAACAACACGAAGCAGCTACACACGTCGGTCTCCATGAAAGGCACATACAGCGAACTGCTGGCCCTGCTCACCTTTAACCCGTGCTGAGGGAAACGCCCGCGTGCGTCACTTCACTAACGCGCATAGGCCCTTTCCTCGGATTACATGCATTCACACGCGGACGTGCAGTTTTTTCACGCACGCTGAACCACTATGCCAATGTCACGAGGGAAACACCCACGCGCATACGCACTTACGCGCTAAGGGCCTTTGGTCCAATGAAAACGCGTACGTGTGCTGACGCGCTTACGCGCTAAAGGCCTTTCCTCCAATTACACGCTGACGTGCAATTTTTTCACGTGCCAAATCACTCGGTATCAAGCTGGCCATGCGAAAACACACGGAACACCACGCTCCTGCCCAGAAGGCCGAATTACTGCCCCCCAGACCCCTGAGCACGCTCCCACCTGCAATCTGCTGCCGCCTGACTGCCTGCTGTCCACGTGCCCTGCCATTTGCTGCCTGCACGTCAGCCAGGGGTGCAGTTGCTGTGACCACCCCTGCTGGAAATGAAGACTCCCGACTGGGATTCCATCGCTCCACAGCCCAGCCCCAGGACCCAGTTGCCCACCCACTCCTGCCTCTAGGGTTGCCATGTCCAGCAGAACACCATCGGGCAGCACTGGCAACCCCCAGCCAGAGAGGCAGAGGGGCACCAGCTTCAGTGCCAGGGAAGTTGGTGTCTTGGTGGAGCAAGTCCTAGGGCAGTATGATGCCCTCTTTGGAAGTTCCTGCGCCGACAATGAAGGACGGACCAGGATCTGGATGGACATCGTGACTGCCATCAACGCGGAGGGGGTGGCAGTCCTGCAACTTACATCATGTCAAGAAGCTCTGGGAGGACTTCAGGTCCAGGACCCACAACAAGGCCTGGCGCCTCGCAAAGGCAGCGGATGCCGAAGGGCGCCGGGGCCAGCTGTCGGACCACCAAATGAGGGTCCTGGAACGCATATGCCCAGCGCTCTACGTCCAGATCCTTGAGAGGCAGACCCGTCTGGAGTCGAGCGGTAAGTGTACATGCAGAGTGATTGGACACGGTGCGTGTCATGGTGTGCCAGTAGTGTGCAGGTTGCACATGTGTTTTTGTAGGGCCATGTAGGGATGTGTATGAACATGGGCGAGAGGCTGTCACATGTGTGTCCTCTCATGTGTGAGACACATTGATGGTGTATGTGTTGGTAAGCATGCTGACAAACGCAGGTGTGGGAGCACACATGTTTGAATTTCTGTGTATGTACATTGGCATGTTTGTGGCACATATGGTGGTTCCTAATGCATGTATCTGCACTGTGTACATGTGCATATGTGTGTACTTCACAACTGTGCAACTGTGATGCAACATGGATGCATGTGACACTGATGTGTAGAAGGCTGAATGGCAGATCTGACATGTATGGCGATCTCATCACTGCAACAGTTGGACGAGATGTAGAAATACATGTAAGTGTGGTGGCGTGTGTGCATGTATACTGCACTCCCTGTGTTTCATGTGATGTCTGGCTCACCTTTGGATGCTCATGCTGTTGTATGTGTATGGATGGTGCTGGCTGTTGTGATATGGCTGTGGAATTGCTCATGTGTGTGAGTTGAAATGACATGTGTGTTGGGGATTGAGATGCCATGTCTGAAGTTTGACACCGCCACTCATGTGCAACTGTCATGTGTGTTTCAGTCCATTGTACAGTGCCCTGATATGGGTTTTCACATTCACATGTACCCAGTGGGTGTGTGTGATGGACATGTGTTCATTTACATACTTGCCTTTGGGGTTGTATCATGTAATTGCCTTTTCTATGTGGGTGGATGCAATACTTGGTTGGGTCTTTGGGCTGGGGAGGCTGGCCATAAGGGCCATGATTGAGGATCGTCATGACTTGGGGGCAGCGGGACATGAGTGGGGGCCTGCTGGCAGGTGCCCCGCACTGCTGAGGGGTGGGGGTGCAGGGGGACATGAGTGGGAGCCTGCTGGCAGGTGCCCCGATCTGCTGGGGGGTGGGGGTCCAGGGGGACATGAGTGGGGACCTGCTGGCAGTGGCCCCGCACTGCTGGGGGGTGGGGGTGCAGGGGGACATGAGTCGGTGATCAGTAGTGCAAGCTGACATGTGGCTTGGCTGGGGGGGCATGCCCATAGTGGATGGGCTGCCTGCGGGACATGACCAGGGGTGCAGGGTAGTCCCCTGTGGTGTGGGCTGCCTGCAGGGGCCGTGGAGGGTGTAGAGGGTACACCTGGGAGGAGCCACACTGCCAATTCTCGTGTAGGACTCCCCGCGCACCCCCAAAAATACACGTACCCTGCTCATATCGCGTGTGAGACTTCCCGCAAACTCCAGTAATACATGTACCCCACTCGCACAGGGCCAATCGCGTGTGAAACCTCCCCCGAACCCCAGTAATACACGTACCCCACTCGCACAGGCCCTTTCGCGTGTCAAACTTCCGGCGAACCCCAGTAATACACGTACCCCTCTCGCACAGTCCCTTTCGTGTGTGACACTTCCTGCAAACCCCAGTAATACATGTACCCCACTCGCACAGGGCGTTTCGCATGTGAAACTTCCCGCGAACCCCAGTAATAGACGTACCCCACTCGCAAAGGGCCAATCGCGTGTGAAACATCCCGTGAACCCCAGTAATACACGTACCCCACTCGCACAGGCCCTTTTGCGTGTGAAACTTCCCGCGAACCCCAGTAATACATGTACCCCACCCGCACAGGCCCTTTCGCGTGTGAAACTTCCCGCAAACCCCAGTAATTCATGTACCCCACCCGCACAGGCCCTTTCGCGTGTGAAACTTCTTGCGAACCCCAGTAATACACGTACCCCACTCGCACAGGGCCAATCGGGTGTGAAACTTCCCGCGAACCCCAGTAATACACGTACCCCACTCACACAGGGCCAATCGGGTGTGAAACTTCCCACGAACCCCAGTAATACCCGTACCCCACTCACACAGGCCATTTCGCGTGTGAAACTTCCCGCAAATCCCAGTAATACACGTACCGAACTCGCACAGGCCCTTTCGCATGTGGAACTTCCCGCAAACCCCAGTAATAAAAGAACCCACTCGCACAGGGCCAATCGTGTGTGAAACTTCCCGCGAACCCCAGTAATTCACGTACCCCACTCGCACAGGCCCTTTCGCATGTGAAACTTCCAGCGAACCCCAGTAATACACATACCGCACTCGCACAGGGCCAATCGCGTGTGTAACTTCCCGCGAACCCCAGTAATACACGTTCCCCGCTTGCCGTGCTGGTACAGGGTTAGTGGGGCCCTTTGAGCTGGATTGGGGATTTTGATGGCTTTTCCCTACGCAAGGGGCGTTCTTGGGGGCGTAACTGGCACTGCTGCAGGGTCACTGCACCACTGTGCGCCACGGCTGGTTTTGGTAGCTAAAATCCATGAATACGCTGTGTGCAGAAATGGATTTTAGCGCACGCTGCTGGCGCAGACAATCACACGCGCACACTGTGCGCCAGCCGCGTGCACCACTTGTGCGCTACATTCTATGAATTAGCCCCTGAATGCACAGTGCTCTCTGCTACTGCCACTGAAAACTTCTGTGATGCTATTCTCCTCAATCAGACAGGCAATGCACATGCATTAATTAATCAGATTCGAGCCTACCCAAACAATGGGGTTCAAATCAGCTCTAAATATTCAAGCCATTTAGACCTGAAGCTCAAAATGGCTTGTAATGTTCGAACTGGAATTTTTGCCACACATATAGATATGAGAAAATGATGGCTTGACTGAGCTCTAACAATACTCTATGGTAATGACGATGTCTGGATTACTTTTAGCTTACGAAATGATGTAATAGGGCAATCATTTCCTGGCTGGACCCATTATTTTACAGATAATGCAGAAAGACCGAGCATTATGCCTTGTGTGCTTCACTCCAAAGCAATTCCTACTCCAAATCCCCATCTAGTTGAAAAACGTTGCTTCACTTTTTTAGTTGAATACTTTTACTTTAAGAAAAACAGATTATTTTGGTTTACTTTTGGTTTAATTTTATTTTAACATAAAAGACCAGAAATAGTTCCTAACCCATTGAGCCAGTGCTCAATCAGCCATCTGCTGACACAGTCTGTGCTTTTATTTTCTGACATAGTACACATGAGCACAGGACATTGTTGGTAGTAGGCAATTGTTCCACTTTGAGACCATTTGTTTTTCACATCATTTAAAAATAAATGGCATTTTGTTTAATCTTCTCCTAGCTGAATGTTGTTGAACAGTTTCCCACAAAGACAATTGTTCCATTTCATTTGTTGTAATTGTATTTTGTGTTATATTTCAGTTATTCTGGTATTATTGAAAACATATCTGTGATTCATAGTTTTTTTATATCATGTTGTATTACATTTTAATGTTGTTCTAGGCACAGGATTGTTTTTGTAGCTTTCTTTGAGAAAATATTCCTTATTCAGACAAAAGTCTAATTAATCTTTTTAGAAGATAGCAGGTTTTCTTGTCCCAATTTGTCAGGAAGCAGCTGATTTGTGAGTGAGAGCCAAGCAAAATGTGCGTGACAGTGTGCGGCTTCTCTGTGAAAACATTTTGAGAGACGCTTTTTCTGTGCGATAGAGTTGCATCAAAAAATATATTTTTAGAATTCCTGGCCTGAGAAAAATCATCTCTTGGCAAGCGGGAGGGCAAAAATAAAAGTTGCAAATGACAGAACATGTGTCCTCAAAGTTGCAAAAGAGCCACCTAAAAACGAATGCTTTACATGTGATTGTAAACCTTTGTGGCAAAGCCATGAAGTGAAGATAACAAGGGCATGCATTTCTGCAACAACTGAGGCATCTATAGCTGAGAGCTCTACACCTAATAGTGCTACAAGCCAATTTGCAACCAAGGCAGTAATTCACAAATACATCTGAAACATTGTCTAAAGTCATAGCAGAGAGGAAAGGAGAATCTGAAAACTTCCCAAATGAACAGTGGCTACTTGAAAGAGAAACAACAGGGGCCAGATTACAGACACTTTGCACTGGCGCAAGTGCAAAAATGAATGGTATTAGCACTAGGGCAGAGTTTACCCTATTTATAAAAACACTGGGACATATTAGAAAACCATTGCACTCTGACAAGTGCAGTTTGGCATGTTATAAGCACCAGGGTAAAAACTGTTCTAGTGCAAAAAAGATACATTTCACTCAATTTTTGCACCAGGTTAAAGTGTGTCCTACTGCTAATACAGAATGATAATACATCATTAGGCCTAACATTGCCCTGGTTACAAAGGCATTAAAAATGTATCTTTTTTGCATTAGGGCACTTTTGGCCGTTGGTTCAAAATTCATATCGTTGCCTTTCATAAAATGATAACAAAACATAGATACATCATTACCATCATATTGATTATCATAAGATTTTAAAAACGTTCTCGTATTGCCGATTAACTCACAGACTCAACCAGCACATTTTGAAGTGTTTCCAATTTAAGTTCCCCACATAAACGACACCATCTCTCTAAGCATTTTATCCCTACTTTTGCACCTCTTATCAACATTGCATCACAGATATAAAATTTCAATAATTTATATTGACAAAATATCTGTGGGCAGGGATATGCCTTAATGTATTCTGGGATGGATTCACGTTGCATTCTATAATGAAAGTAACGGTCACTGTGGCTAAGAGTGGATAGTTGTACAATATTATCTTCTGTACTAAACTCCTTACACTTCACTTTCAGCCAGTTTTTGAATACCTGACAGTTCCTAAACAAGGAGTTACTATCATAAGCATCTCTCATTTTTTTTATGTAAAGACATCTTTTTGCTCAGGGTGCCTATATTCATACAATTATGAGTTTGTTGAAATGCATGAATGAAGATAACAGCAATAGTTGTGTTATTCAATTGATGCAGTGTTTCACAGCACATTGTGGTTCTATAATAGAGTCCACTATAATACTATTTAATTCAAATTCAAGTAATAAATATTCCAGTGTGGCATTTTGTGGCAGCCAGAATAATCTGCGCACGATAAGTGCTTCAAACGTTTTCAAATTCAGACAGCTAATTATGGCCCCAGATCTTAACACCATACAAAGACATTGGTCTTATTCTTGCAGTATTTAGTAGCAGTACAGTCTGCGCTGAAAAGCCCATATTTTTTCCAAGAATACACTTATTGTGTATTATTGCTTTCATGTACTTAATTTTAATTTCACGCCAGTGATGCTGCCAATTAAGTTTTTTGTCAACATATATTCCAAGATATTTACAGACCACTACTTGTTCTAGGTGTGATCCATCATAGGTCCATATACCCTTTTTTATAGTAATCCGTTTACTTGAGAAGACCATCATTTTACTTTTCTCAGTGTTGACCATCAAACCATTAAGTTTTGCATAATCACATAACGCGTTAAGTGTAATTTGTAACCCATTAGGGGTATGGTCTAAGAGCAAAAAATCGTCTGCGTAGGTGGGCCAATTTAAAGTACTAGCTCCCACTTTTACCAGACATGTAAGTGGAATTACCAGGTGATATGATATGATATGATATGGCATTTTTAACGCGCCTCTACACAAGTGTTTCAAGGTGCGACGAGGCAAGGGTGGGGGAACAGAGGGAAGACAGACAGCGATTTATTTATTTTATTTATTTAAATGTATATAGCGCGCAAGCAGCCTAAGGGCATTGAGGCGCTGTTACTTGTGAGAGCTTAGTTACAGAGGTACAGGAATGGTAGCAGTCGTTGGTACATTATAAATATTACAGAAATAATACAATACTTACAGCTTATGCGATTGGTCATTACATTCCAGCTTATGCAGTGGGTCATATGTATAGTATTCATGCTGATGCGAGGGACCTTATGTGAAGAGGATGGTTTTCATAGCTTTACAGAAGGCAATGAGGGAGGCCTCACCTCGGATAGTGGGAGGTAGGGCATTCCAGTGTGTGGGTGCAAAATATGGGAAGCTGGAACCACCCACTCTGGCTCTTTTTACTAGTGGCACATAGAGCATGTTGGTATAGGGTGATCTGGTTGGCCTTGTGGAGGAGACAGGGTGGATCCTTTCCGAGAGGTAAACGGGAGCAGTGAGGTGAATGCACTTGTGGGTCAGTGTAAGAGCTTTGAAGATGATTCTTTCCTTAATTGGGAGCCAGTGGGCTAGTTGTCTAGCCTCCGAGATGTGTTCTCTTTTAGCAATGCCTTGGGCTGCACGGAGAGCACTATTCTGTATGACTTGTAGCCTTTCCAGATTTTTGTTGGAGGTTCCTAGAAAGAGTACATTGCAGTAGTCTAGCCTGGAGCCAGTGATGGCTCTGGCTATGTTTGTGCAGTTCTCTATGGAGAGAAAGGGCCTGACTGCGTTGATAAGTTTAGCATGATATGCAGCTGAGGAGGCTATTGCATTGACTTGTCTGTCCATGGATAGATTGGAATCCAAATAGACTCCAAGGGTTTTGACTGAGTCTGAGACAGGTATTTTGATGGTGTCGATGGTGAAGTGACTGAATTGGGAGTCTAGATTTCTTAGTGTGTCGGTGGAACCTATCAGGAGGAGTTTGGTCTTATCAGAATTGAGGCATAATCCATTGTCTGCCATCCAGGCTTGGATGGTGTTGTAGAGGTTGTTAAGGGTCAAGGAGTCAGTGTCGTAGTTGCCAGTGAGGGTAAGGAGGATCTGGGTATCGTCAGCGTAGTTAGTGTACGAGATACCCATAGCATAGCGATCCTACTAGGCCAGGTGTCATTCAGATCACGCAAGTGCATGGTAAGGGGGAAGGGTGAGAGTGAAGGGGGGGTCAGTCCAGTATATGGGATTAAAGAATAAATAACAATAAGTAAAATTATGGCCAACAGGTGGCAAATGCAATTGGAAGTGCAGACAACAGGTGTCAGATGCTGATAGTGGGACTATAGGGAAACAGAAAATAGTCCCCAAGTGCAGGGGTTGCCAGGAAGGCAGTGCAGGTGTGCGACTGGTGGGGGAGGGGACCTGGGACGGAGATCAGAGGGTGGCCAGGTAACCAGTGCAGGTTTAAGCCAGGAAGTCAGCAGGGGAGAGGAGGAGAAAAGGCAGAAGCAAAGAGAAAGGTTTTGAGGTGCTTCCGGAACCAGAGATGATTCTCCTCAAGTTTCACAGAGAGAGGGAGGCTATTCCAGTGGGAGGCCCCAGCCGAAGAAAGAGACCTAATACCAACTTGTTTCTTGGAGAAGCGACTGACCCCAAGGGAGTTGCAGGTGGATGAGCGAAGAGCTCAATAAGGAAGATATTTAGGAAGAGAGATTTGAAGGTATTGAGACCCCAGACCCCACAAGGCCTTGTGGACAATGCAGAGGGTTTTGAACTTAATCCTCGCACCCACTGGGAGCCAGTGCAGAGATTTCAGTCCTGGAGAGATACGATCCCTGGGCTTGAGGCCAAGGACAAGTCTCGCAGTCCTGTTCTGGATGAGTTGCAGAGGGCAGAGAGTAGAAGCAGGCAGATTTAGAAAGAGGCTGTTGCAATAGTCCAGCCTAGAGAGAACCAGAGCTCTGGAGACAGTGAGCTTCTGGGGGAAGCAGTGGAAAGGAAGAATACCTCTGAGGAGGTGCAGCTGGTATTGTGACTTCTTAGAGATGTCAGATATGTGAGGAGAGAAGGAGAGTGTGGAGTTGAAGATGACCCCAAGGTTTTTAGCCTCACAGGTGGGAGCAGGAAGAGGGCCAAGAGAGGCCAGCCAGAGAGTGACAGGAAAGGAGGGAGCGGGTGTACCGATCAGGTGAATCTCGGTCTTACTGGAATTAAGGCAGAGATCATTGGTGGCGACCACTCCTGGATGGCGGACAGACAGTCAGAGATGAGGGAGAGAGAAGAGGTGGCTGAGGCTAGCCTGAAAATGAACTGGTTGTCATCCGCATAGCACTGGAAGTCGGAGCAGAGCACCGCAATGCTGTGGGCAAGAAGTGCCAGGTATTGGTTGAACAGCCAGGGAGAGAGGTTAGACCCCTGTGGAACACCACATGTAGAGATAGAGAAGAGGAAGGACCCAAGTTGAACCTGGGAGAGTCGATCAGAGAGGAAAGAAGTCATCCATGCCAGGGCCTGACCAGTAATCCCCAGGTTATCTAGGAGTTAGTTGAGCAGTATGGCATGTTTGACCATGTCAAAAGCAGAAGAGAGATCATGTAAGATGAGGACACAGGGAGTGTTGGAATCAAGGTTGGAGAGCAAGTCTTCATGGATGTTCAGGAGAGCAGTTTCCATGCTTCTGGCAGCTCTGAAGCCAGACTGATGATCATGGAGACAGACAACAGATTCCTTGTGGAGATTGAGCTGGGAGATGGCCAGCTTTTCCAAGAGTTTCCCCACGAAAGGAGTGATGGAGATTGGGCGATAGTTAACCGGGTAGGATGGGTCGGCAGAGGGTTTCTTAAGAAGAGAGTGCACAAGGGAGTGCTTCAAGGGGGAAGGGAAGACTCCAGTGGTGAAGGAGTGGTTGCAGAAGTCGGCCAGGGCAGGAGCCAGGGAGTCAATATGGTCCTTGATGGTTCTGGAGGAACAGGGATGAACCTGTTTTGATGAGACTTTCATAGATCTAACTTGTCTAGAAACATTGTCTGGGGAGAACAGGGGAAAGGCACAGAAGGAGGGATGTGAGGTGGCCGAAGAAGGGCCAGAGGAAGGGCATGGAGTAGATGGAGGAAGGGGAGAGGAGGAGAGAGAGGACAGGATGTCCTGAGTTTTAGAGATGAAATGAGAAGCCAGTGCCTTGCAGAGGGCCTGGGAAGGGACAGGAGAGGTACAGACTGCAGCAGGATTGGCGAGTTCCTTTCAGATTTTGAAGAGTTCAGCCGAGGTGTTAGATGCCGCAGAGACGCGGGCTTGGATGTGAGCTCTCTTCTTGGTGAGGACAGAGAGCCGATATTGCTTTTGGAGCAGGCGGCAGGCCAGTTTGTCAGAGGATATACACGAAGCACGCCATTTCCTCTCGGCCACCCTGCACTTGCATTTAAGGATGACGAGATCGGAGTCGTACCAGGAGTTGCTCTTGGCTTTGGGCTTCAGGCGGATCCTCATGACAGGGGCAAGAACATTAAGAGTATCAGATATGGTAGAGTGGAGCATGGAAAGGGCTGTGTCAGAGTGTGAGTCAGCCAAAGGGGAGGAGGAGGGTGAGAAAGTGGCAGTGAATGCCTCAACTGACACGCATTTCATGGGTCGGATGACCGAGAAAGTGGGTTGCAGTGATGGAGTTGGCTTGGCCTGAGGGGTAGAGAGGATCAGGTGAGAGGAAAGGAGAAAGTGATCTCTACATGAGAGAGGAGTGGTGAGAGGGATAGAAAGGGTAAGGTCTGAGGAGATAAGAACATCCAGAGTGTGCCCTGCAGAGTGAATCGGGGCAGAGGAGAGAATAAAGAGTGAGAGAGAGTTGCAAAGGTCACGAAACAGTCCAGAGGAAGGACAGAAAGCATCCAGGCGGATGTTGAAGTCTCCAAGAAGGAGGAGTTGAGTGGTCGAGACCAGGAGGGAAGAGGAGAGATCCACCCACTCAGAGAGGAAGGAGGAGATCTGACCAGGTGGCCAATAGATAGTAGCCACAATAAGGGAATGGCTAGGAGAGGGAGAGAGCCTGGTTGTTTAAATCAGCCAGATACAGTCTAAATAGTGTTGCTGTTACTATAAACCCTTGTTTAATGCCCCGGTGGGTAGGTATTGATTAAGAAAGTTTCCCTTTGTCATCGAGGCAAACGCATACA
Organism: Ambystoma mexicanum; assembly: GCF_040938575.1. NCBI lineage: Eukaryota > Metazoa > Chordata > Amphibia > Caudata > Ambystomatidae > Ambystoma > Ambystoma mexicanum. The sequence goes on along the minus strand of NC_090928.1, from coordinate 876,908,061 downwards.
GATGTCTCGGAATACAATAGCATCAGAATTTTGAGTAACCACAGTGGAATCTTCCATTTTAATAGTTTGCGCCACAGCTTCACTGAATCAAATGCTGCACTAAAATCGATATATGCACAATAGACCTTTTATTCACTCCTCTTCCAGGTGTATTCCACTGCATAGGTAAGTATAATGATGTTGTGGGCAGTGTTGGACTTAGCCCTAAAGCCAGTTTGTTGAGGGGGCAAAATATTTTTTCCCGAGATCCAGATGTTTAGTTCTACCAGCAGTATCCTTGCAAAAAGTTTAGCTGGGATGCCATGCATCTCCAGCATACGATAGTTTGAGGGGTTATTCCATTCACCTTTTTTATGCATTAGTAAGATTTCGCTTATACTCCAGGTAGCTGGGATTTTACCTTGGCGGGCAATTTCGTTAAATATGATATGTAGTGCATGAGCCCAGTTTGCAGGGACCAATTTAATCAAATACAGACCCCATCAGGGCCCATTGCACGTGAAGTATTCAGGCATTCAATAATTACTTGAATGTCCAGCATTGACGCCCGACAAATCCATGTGCTATTTGGCATGCCAACCACCTCTTCATTTGAGTCTATTACTACCAATGTGGATGCAATATGAAATTCCCTGTTCGTTACAGATTTCAAGTTTTTCAGCAGTTCCCTTTTTTGTGTGCCATGTATAACATTCCAGATTTCTGTGTTATTTCAATATTTTGCTAAATTAGCAATTTGTTGCCAATGTGCTTTCGCACAACTTCTTTTTTATGACCATAGTCAATTCTGGTAAGTACGCTTTACACCCTTAATATAAATGGCAATCTCACTACTCTCCTTTTTACCAGTTACAGGGTGTATCAAAGCTGCTATCTTCAATCACATCTGTTTTTTTTGCTTCTACTATCTTTTTATCATAACACATACTCTGATTAATGGGCATGTTTAAACGTTCAAAGGGAGTTTTATACATACGTCTAGAAGCAAGGCTTTTTTCCGCATTATTTGGGAGAAAGCAAGTATTATCACATCTCCTGCGGCAACACTTAGCTCATCATACTGTTGGATGAATACAGGTATTTGGCAAAGTACTACTTGGGTTCCTGTGGACAGGTTCTTCTAATTCCACTGCATGCAATCAATGTTTACCATTATTAAGATAGATATCACAATTTTTATCATACTCCGAAACTTTCATAGATTTATCGAGAGGCTTAACTAAGAAGCAAATTGGAAAGTGGTCACTCTCTTCACGAGGGACAATGGCCATGTCAACAATTAAGGCGAGCCCAGCACAATTGGAAAATATATCATCCACAGTAGTCACACTTTTACCAACTGCACGGGTGTAAACCACATGGGCATCACCTGGACAGTAGCCATTGAAACTTGTTAGCTGTATTCCTCCAGGAGCCTGACCCAAGGTTTACTTTGGCAATTTGTTTTAACCAGATTCACCGGTGCTGATGACACTTCACCATTATGTTCTAAGTTTACTATGTCTATTATCACATTGAAATCTCCCATAAGACACATAGGATTCCAGTGAGAATACTTTTTAATCAACTTTTCAACCACTTTTACATTCGCTATTGTTTCTACATAATTCGGCGGATTGTACATATTTACCACTAACACCCTCAGTTTATCATAGGTTACAAACACTGTGGACTCTAAATTCTTCAATGTGCCATGGCTGCTTCACAGAAATCAGGAGATCACCCTTTGTGCAGCCTCTTGAACCCTTTATTGCTGGCTGCTGAACTGAAGTCCGGTCATCAAATTGGATCTTTTCCAGAATCCATGTTTCTTATAGTACCACAAACGTAAAGATATCGATATTGGCCACTAAACCTTCCTCACCAAATAAATGTGCAAAACCTAGCGTATTCCAAGAATATAATAAGTTAACATCATCAGAACTTTAAATGCTGAGGACAACCATTGCCAATAACCATCCCCGGGATTGTCTAGGATCTCTCCCGTTAATATATTTCTTGGATTACAAGGTCTTTGCACATAAACTGTTGTGGCACCTGTATTAGAGCTAAGTGCCAGTGACCTACAATCACTCTTTTGAGCTTGCTGAGGATCAGTTGTTACTATAGTCCGGTCGGTTGGATTTACGGTGTTTTAGGGCACCATTTTAGCCACACAGGGTTTTGTTTGGGGGGCATTACTATTTTGCATGTGTAACCCAATCTGTATAGTTTGTCCACATAATTTAAGACATAGTCCAGAGTGGTTTTAAGGTTGAACCATACATTAGCAATATATTATTTGATACCTTCGACTTGATCTTGATCGACTTCCTTTGCTTTACAGGTAAGACATTTGGGGATTTGGTGGCCTCTCTTTCTCCTCCCAGATTAATGAAGACTCTAGAGGAGCTTTTTCCACCTATGGTCAACAGGATTATTATTAATTCTTACATCTATTATGGCAATGCACTTTATGCACTGGCCTACCGAAACTACCAACTAGGCAGGCTCCAAAAGATTCAGAATTTGGCAGTCCTTCTTGTTTGCCAATTGTCTAAAGGTTTGTTTATTACACTGTTTCAATGACAACTTCATTAACTCCCAATCAGGCAGAGGATACGGTTTGAAATCTCCTGCTCTGTCTTCAAGTGTAAAGTGGGCTTTCCCTCCCATACTTAACTACATTGCCGAAATGGTAGCAACCTGAGATATGCCTTAGATCTCTGCATTGAAATCTTCTGGTTGTTGCTCGCACACACTACTTCTCCAAGCGCTACAGATGATTTGCGCTTATTTGGTTCCAAATTGTAGAACGAGCTTCACGGGAGCTTTGTAAGGTGGATAACCTTTTGAACTTCCAGAAAAAACGAATACATTCCTCTTCTGCTGATCATTTCTCAGCTTGCATTGTCTGGCTCTCTCAGTCTGACATCTACGTCTGACGGCAGGATAGCTCTGTGGCAACGTGCGTGTCTTTGAAGCAAGACCATGCTGAGCAAACACTTGTTCGTATCCTTGATCTGTGCCTGAAAAAAAACATGCACATTATAAATAACCTGCACGTCCACAATTCAATGAAGCTAGCGCCTAGATACCTATGGGTTATATGTGCTGCAAAGAAAATAAATAAACATACAAAATCTACACCCAGATACAGGTTCGCGTGTCAAGTTCCTTTGGAATTTAGCACCTGAAAAACACCCAAATACAAATGCAGCCACTGAATCTACATGTTCGTTTTGTGGTACCTGATAATGGGAAAAACATTGTGCCTGCTTTGGGGAGATTCCTATATATACCAGGTTTGGCCCGTTTTTTGAATCTTCTGGTCCAGTCCTTTTCAAAGAAGAGCAGTCACATTGTTGCCTTTGTGGGAGCAGTAAAGAGTAACATGTGGCCATGTTTTGCTATTCTCTGAAGGCCCATGCAGAGTGAGCAAACAATAAGGAAACTTGTAAAAGATGTGACCACAAGGTGGCACTCCACATTCCACAAGTTCAAAAGTATGTTAGAGCAAAATAAGGCAGCAAAGGAGTGCACCTTGCAGCATATGCTAAATGTATCACAGTGGTTCATGTTAAAGCACCTACATCAACCAAACTCTGAGACCTTTTGAAGACGTTGCTTGACACTTTGCATTGAGAATGCCAAACCAAGCAAAGTGATACCACTAATGAAGCTATTAAAGCAATTAGTTGAGGCACAATTTAGACTTCCAAATCAAAGGAAAGAGTTCAGGTGTACCCTACGCTGACCAAATGCAAGTAAGCTAGGACCTCCACTTGATCTTCGGTTTAAAATGACACATTTATCAAAGTAGCTGAATGGTTTATATTATCGAACATGTTTTTCGGCTGTAATAGAAGACAAGCGAGGTTTGGCAGAGGATGATGACGAGCCCACTGGTGGCCAACCCACCTCTTTGTCGATATTTTTTTTGATATGTTGATCTTTTCACTAAGTGGCAATAACAAATATTACATCCCCTAGGATACATTCCCACCACACAATTCTGGGATCAAAATTCAAATGTATTTAAGTAAAAGAAAATCAAAGGTGGTCCCCTTAGTTTATGCAGGAGAAGTCAACATAAGACATAATCTATACATTAACATGGGTTTATCTGCACAATTAAGGATTGCCTACCTATAAAAATCTCGATGGAAGTTGACACACACACACACATTCAGTCACCATAATGTCTGGTAAATAGTTTCGCAAGGCTGGCCCCCATCAGTTACTTCTATGGTCTGTCTCAAGAACTTTAGTTCTGTAAACTTCATGGGTTTCATGATTAAAAGCAACCAAAGCTTATCCATTCCCAATGGACCGAGTCGAGTCTCATGGAAAACATAACTTTCCCCACATTGGAATATATTTCGAGGGGGAAGAAATGAGTTTGTGTCAGATTTTACTGGAGAGCTATCCAACATTGCCTAAGCCAAAACAAAAATATCATAAGATCTTGGTTGCATGACAAGCTTATTTATTAAAAGTGTAAGCCGTTATTCTCAAGTAATATTTCAATGGCTTCATCCCTTATTGCTCAAAATGTTCTAATTAAGAATCATTTTGCAATTTGAATACTGACAACAGATATGGAAATATGGTAGACTGTGATGTTTCATTTTGGATTCATTGTGAACACATATCAACATACTAATGTATAACATTATAAATGAATACATAGTCTGGTGTGCTTTTCAAGATGGATAGATGAATACATAGGCTGGTGTTTTCAACATTGTTTTCCTGGTTGCAGCTTACACTGATTTTCCTTAGCTTTTAGTGCATTGTTGCAGTATGAAATTGTACAACTTTGAAATGCTGCAGACAGTTTTACTTTATTCATGTTTTCAGCACTTCTTGCTGTGGGTTTAGCATTTAGTTACATATATTCTTGTTGTAAGCCAAACTCTGTGCTATTTGTCGAGGGTTGTGTCTCATAGAAGTACCTACCTGAATCTTGCGTGTACATCCTTGTCGAGATAAATGACTCAATGCACCAGTCTCCATTTGTCTTTGATTTTCCCTTATAGATTCCACCTACATCACAAGATAACAGGAGGGAGTACCAGCACAGATACTACACACATGGGGCCTCATTACGACCCAGGCGCTAATGGGTTAACGGTGCCGTAAAAGGCTGCGGCGCTCTTTAGCTATTAGCGCCTAATTACGAGGTGCCTTTGCGGGACCCGACCTTAACGGCTGGTTTTACCAGCCGTTAAAGTAGGGACCCGCAAAGGGACCTTGGTGGTAAGTACCGTGCCGCAATTTGCGGCACCGTACTTAGCGCCTTCCCCATTCCCATTGAGCCCTATGGGGCAAAAATGGGAATGGGGAAGGGTGATGGCGGCATGGGGAATTACCGGCCCGCCAACCTTGGAATGGGGTGGTAATTCTCCATTCTGCCATGGCGGACACCAGCATGGACCATGGTGCTGATAGCACCATGGTCCTCCGCCTGGGTCGTAATGAGGCCCATGGTATAAAGTACTCCTCACCAGACACAACCACAGTGCCTATTAAGAAAAGCTTTTGGGGCAAGCACCTCATGTCCCCACAGGGCGTCATTGTTGTATGAAGGGAGGGCTCCATATTGTAATCTGTTGACCACTATCTCATGTAGGAGTTGGGGGTTGTGAATTACAGGGGTTCATGCATAGGTAGTGATAGTGGGTTTATGTAGAAATACAAACATCATAAATGGCCGGCGCGCATTATAAATGTTCTATTTAATGGTAACATTTCATTGGACTGGCGTACATTATATTTAAATACTAATATGAACTAACAACCCCATCCCAGTAACCTATAACATGTCATTAACAAATTAGTGCAAATGGGTCCAGAAGAAATAACCTGAAAATGATTTTGGGAAAATGCTCTTCTGCAGTGGAGTTTTAAACGTGCAGGCAGTTATCAGCTGTGTGGTTTCATTCTTAAACGTGCAGCATGGCATGAGCTGCGAAGATGAAATGTGCCCTTTTGAAAAACACTTCAAAAAAGGTAGCGGGCAATCCTCTGCAGAAAGAACTTGGCTTGATAACCTGTTCTGAGATGAGAGTTTGCAGCACACACTTTTTGCTCGCTGTACCTTTCACAAATGGGAAATACCCATTTGCATATCAGTCTTCGTCCCGCCCACATGGGCCGGCCAGCACAGGGTATCATGCTGTGTTCTTTCGAGAGAGAAGTGCCTGCTACCTTTTTTGTATTTTTGAAGGAACTTGGGGTTGGTTACCCTAAGTTACCTGTGAGCATGTTGTGACAAGGGAGACTAGCTGGGGCCACCAGATTCATTCAGTCCTCTTTTGAAAGCAAAGGATGACCCTTAGCACATTTTCAAGGTATAGAATTTGTATAAGGGGTGACTCTTAATTTTACAAGGGATGGCTTCACTACAAGTACTGACGCTTAATCTATCAAGGAGCAGCTTTCATATAAGGCATGACGCTTAACACTTTTGTCAAAGCATGTCTTGGCTACAAGGGTTGACACTTAATTGTTGAATGTGCAGCTTTGCTACAAGGGATAACCCTTAATTTTGTTAGGAATACCTTTCATACAAGGGATGGCCTTTAATTTTTCAAGGAACAGTTATATACAAGAAATGGCACTAACATGTTTTTAAGGGGTAACTTCACTAAAGGGGATGACCCTTTACAAGTTTGCTAGACTCAACTTCTGTACCGCAATTTCTCAAGGAGCAGCTTTAGTAAAAAGTGTGATTCCCAATTTTTCAAGAAGCAGCTTTCATACAAGCGCTGATCCTGAACTATTTTTCAAGGAGTGGCTTCACTAAAATGGATGACCCCAAACAATATTCCAAGGATTAACTGTTGACAGTTTGTCAAAGCACGTCTTTAGTAGAAGTGATGGCACGCACCATTTTAAGGCATGTCTTTTTTTACAGGTGATGATCCATAACACTTTTTCAAGGAGCAGGTTTTATACAAAGGATGACCCTTAACTTATCTAAGAGAGGCTCTCCTATAAGGGTTGACCCCTAATTTTTCAAGGAGCAGCTTTCGTATAAGCGGTGA